>NW_027069549.1:1310940-1560463 GCF_002906115.3 Quercus suber
TGGGGGGTGGGGGAGAGGCTGATTCCGCCCGGTGACTAGTAACAGACAAATGGACCAAAATCCTAATACTCACATATTATAACAAAATTAAATGATAAGCCTCCAACAATAGATTAGAACTAAAAATTTAAATCCATCAAGAAGTATGACTAACTTCATTATTAGAGTGATAGAGATAGATTATGCAATGAAGTGATGAACATGTAAAGGCTTATTTTTATAATTTGTCTAACAATTGGAAGACCTCATCTTCCATATTGTAATTATGTGGAAGGAGGTTCCATTGAGTCTGTAACCTGTTGGTTTCATTTTTAACAATAATTTTAGGCCCAAATCCAAATCTTTGTAGGTTACTAGTATTAATATTTTACTTGTCCACTGCCTCTACAACTTCATCGATTTTTTATAGAATAATTTTGGGAAACAACTTTTAAAAAAAAAAAAAAAAAAAAAAAAAAAAAAAAAAAAAAAAGAAGATAGCAAAACGGAGTCATTTCTAGCATATATAACGGTAAAACTAACTGAGTTGTAACAGAAACTTGAATTGACAAAAATTGAAAGTTAGAAAACTGAATTGACAAAACTGAAAGTTAGAAGACTAAAATAAAAAATAATGAAAGTTAAAGGATCAATTTTGCATTTTTGCCAAAGATATATTATTATTTAGGTATAAATGCACTTTTAATCTCTACATTTTGACGTTTTTCCATTTTAGTCCATACATTTTATTTTTTCCACTTTTAGTCCCTAAAACCAATTTACTCGTTCCATTTTAGTCCTTTCCGTCAGTCAACCGATGGAAATAACTGAGGTGGCAGCCGGAGCAATTAAAATACTATAAAAATGTCACGTCACCCATGACACATCAGCATATAAATTTAAAAAATTAATTTATTAATTTTAACTAAATAATAAAAATAAAAACAGAATTAAAAACTAAAATTCATAAAATTAAAACCGAATTTAAAAAATCATATCAAACTTAAACTCTATTCTCTCGTCTCAACCAACACAAACAAAAATTTATCATTAGATCATTTTGAATTTAAGTGTATTTACTTTTCTTTAAGTGAGCTCACTCTAAAATCATGATCTGATTTTAGAGAGAGCTCTACCCAAAAAAAAGAGTTTAGAGAGAGGGAGAGAATGAGATGAGATGAGGTTTGGAGCAGATTTGAGGAAGTGGGCCAGCAGTTTGGAGCAGATCTAGAGGAAGGTCTCGGTCTCGATCCTAGTCTCGGCTCCAGCCTCCGTCCTGGTCTCGATCTCAGCCTCCGTTCTGGTCTCGACCTCCGTCCCGGCCATAATGGAGCTCGCCGATGTCGGCCTTCGTCCCGGTCTTGGCCACAATGGAGCTCACCGATCTCGGCCACCGTCTTGGCATGGGTTTGTTGATTGATTGGTAGGGTGGTGGTGGCTTGATTGTGTTGGTAATTGGTGGTCGGATCTGGGTTTGATTGTGTTGATTTGGGTTTGTTATGATTGGTTTCTTGATCTGGGTTTAATCTGGGTTGGTTTTTTAACTGGGTTTATGGGTTTGATTTGTTGAGAATTCGGTGTTGATTGTGTTAGAATTTGGAGAAGAACATGAAGAATTCGATGAAATTGATTTGTGGTAGATCTGATGGTGCTGGGTTTGATGATCTTGAATTTGGGTTTTTTCTTCTTGTTTTCATTTATGTCCTAGTGATCTGGGTTTGAGTTCTTGGGTTGCTGGGTTTGTGTTCTTGTGATGGGTTTGAGTTCTTGGTTGCTGGGTTTGATTTGAGAAAAATATGAAGAACATGAAGAGCAATCTTGGTTGCTGGGTTTAATTCTGTTTTTATTTTTATTATTTAGTTAAAATTAATAAATTAATTTTTTAAATTTATATGCTGATGTGACATTTTTATAGTATTTTAATTGCTCCGGCTGCCACCTCAGCTATTTCCGTCGGTTGACTGACGGAAAGGACTAAAATGGAACGCGTAAATTGGTTTTAGGGACTAAAAGTGAAAAAAATAAAATGTAGAAACTAAAATGAAAAAAGGTCAAAATGTAGGAACTAAAAGTGCATTTACGCCTATTATTTAAGCAAAGCTGAAACGTTTGACAATTCTACTACCTAACAATTGGACTGGACTTTTGTTTAAAGAAAAAAAAAAAGAATGGGTAAAAGAGAATATATATATATATATATATAAAGAATTATTTGTTTAATTACCTCTCTCTTTTTTTTAAGAAAAGTTTAATTACCTCTCTTAATCTAGGTTATAGACACAATATTTTCACAAAAATTTTACAATAAAATTTATTTGACTTGTTGTTAATAGTAGATAAAAAAAATTATAATCTCACTAGTAAGTCCTAATGAGAACTATTAATAATTTATTGTCAATTTAATTATGAAATTGTTATTAAAATATTGTGTCAATAGTACTATTTTTTTCTTAAAAAAATAGCACACTAATTTAAAAAGTTTAAAAATACAATTAAATGTCACAATATTTTCACAATACTTTTTTTTAATTTTTTTTAGTTGGAGTCAATCTTAGTATAATATTTTTTATTTTATTTTATTTTAACATACAAAAGACAACTCAACTGTAAACTGTTTTGAAAAACTTGCCAAAACTTGTTGTATTTTAACACAATTGTAATTTTTATTTAGTAATTTTCCTTGCATGATGGACATGTATCCCGCTCAAACTACCTTTTATTTTTATTTAAAAAAAAAATTTCTTCACTTTTTTCTCATCCACCGTTTCTTCCCTATTCCCGTCAAGCACCTTTTCTTTTCCTCCACTCACCATCTTGTCTCTTCTTCACCTAAAGGACAATTTGTCTTCTTTCACCCAAAAGACAAGAAGAAAGAGATATATTACACACACACAAAATGAGAGAAGAAGAAGCCACAGCAAAAGAAGCAGCAGCTCGCAGTATCACAGCAGCCGCCGCAGCCTCTCGGCGTTGAACTTCCGACGTCTTCCAGCTGTCGTCTTTGGGTTCCGGACCTGCAACCGCCGTCGTTAAGGAGTCTCACGCTACAAAGACCACTGCTTGTTGCATCACCGCTGTAATATTGCTCCGATTACGTTTGTGAAGGTACTACAGAGATCATCTTGCACCGATCTACACACCCGTAGAAGCCTCGAATCCATCGGAGACTACACACGCTCCCACGCGCCGATCAAAGGCTCTGCAACGCAACGCACGCACTCCTTGCGCCACTACACAGCTAGGTTCCTCCTCACGCGCTCCCACGCGCCTCACCTACAGCGCCATGCGCCCTCATGCGCTCTCACGTGCCGTGTCTGCTCTCTCACGCGCTCCACGCGCCACACGTGCAAAATCTGATCTTCCACATCAGCCCTAGCTGATGTCAGCGCCTTGTCATCTGCTGACGTCATCTCACAGTCAGCCTGCTGACGTCATCTATTGACTTTTCACCGTTGACCGTTGACTTCCAGAGTTGACTTTAACTAGGGTTGACCGTTGACTTTTTTGCCAGAGTTGACTTTTATAGTTCAGGTCCTCCTTATCCAATTTTTCGCGTAGATTTCATTTTTGCAATCCATTTTTGCATATTTTGCTTCAAATGAAGAATAAGGGCAAGTCTTCTTCTTATTGCAACAATTATCGCTACCAATCCATCAAACGTTTTTGCAAATTTTGCAAACGTTTTGGCCACAATATTGAGACTTGCTATCATCACAACAAATCAGCTGTTTCAATATCTACTGCTACTGTTGCTAACATTGAGAGTGTCCAACCAATGGCTCCTGTCTCTGCACAGTCTAAATCTTCGGGATCCACTTTCTCCATTTCCAAAGATGACCTTATGAATATCATCGCCAATGTCATTCGTATGGTTGGTAATGCATCTTATTCCTCTTCTTTCTCAGCTTTATCTGGTATGTCTTCTACCTCTTGGCTTATGGATTCTGCTTGTTGCAATCACATGACACCTCACTCGTCCTTATTTTCTGACCTTAAGCCTGCACTGCACCCTCTTAATATTCGAACAGCAAATAGTTCTACAATGTCTAGTCATAATATAGGTTCAGTTTCAACTTCCAACCTCTCGATTCCTGGAGTTTTTAATGTTCCTGACCTTTCTTATAATTTATTTTCTGTGGGACAATTAGCTGAGTTGGGTTATCGCATTACCTTTGATTATTCTAGGTGCATTGTGCAGGATCCTAGGACAGGACAGGAGCTTGGGACTGGTCCCAGAGTTGGGTGTATGTTTTCCATGAACAACCTTCATCTTCCACTTGTTGCTCCTGTTTCTGTTGCTAGAGCTACTGCAGTTTCTTTCACTCCTTCCCTTGCACTTTGGCATGCTCGACTTGGTCCCGCATCTTCCTCTCGGGTACAACAATTGGCTTCTAGAGGTTTGTTAGGTTCAGTGTCTACATAAAATTTTGATTGTGTTTCATGTCAGTTAGGAAAACAACCAGCTTTGCCTTTCAATACTAGTGAATCAATATCCACTAATATCTTTGACCTTATTCATTCTAATGTTTGGAGGCCATCCTCTGTCTCTAGTATTGGTGGGTCTAGATATTTTGTTATCTTTGTTGATGATTACTCTCGGTATAGCTGGATTTTTAATATGAAACATCGTTCTGAATTATTGGAAGTATATTCTAATTTTGCAAAAATGGTTAAAACTCAGTTTTCCAGACGTATCAAAATTTTTCGATCTGATAATGCTCTAGAATATACTCAATATGCTTTCTAAGCTATTTTGCATTCCTATGGCATTGTTCATCAACTAACTTGTCTAGGTACCTCTCAGCAAAATGGTAGAGCCAAACGAAAACTTCGTCATATTCTTGACACTGTTCGTGCTCTCCTTCTCTTTACCAAAATTCCCACTCCTTTTTGGGCTGAAGCTGCTCTTCATGCTATTCATACTATTAATCGCATTCTGAGTCCTGTTATCCAAAATCAAACTCCATATGAGCGCTTTTTTGGGTCACCTCCAGACTATCACCACCTTTGCTCCTTCAGTTCTGTTTGTTTCGTTCTTCTTCAACCACATGAACATAACAAACTTGAGCCTCAGTCAAGGCTTTGTTGTTTTCTTGGCTATGGCGAAACTCAAAAAGGATATAAGTGTTATGATCCTGTCTATCATCGTCTTCGTATCTCCCGTAATGTTGTCTTTTAGGAACATCGCCTTTTTGTCGAGCTCTCTCATTTCAGTGCTTCCCTGTCTTCCTCCTCTGTCTTAGATCTTTTTCCAGATGAGGCACATATTCCTTCTATAGTTGCTCCTGATCCTCCTATAATTGCTCCTGATTCTGTTGATGTAGACTTCTCTGTCCAACCACCAGATATCACTGATCCCTTTCCTAGTTCACCCTTTAATGAACATGTGGAAGATGAACAGGTTGAAGATGAGCTACCCAACCCCAATCCTGAGCTTGGGTCTCCTACTCCTGCTCTGCCTGAAGATCTTGCATAAGACATTCCACCTCATCACTCAACTCGGGTAAGATCTATTCCTACACATTTACTTGACTATCATTGTTACACTGCCCTTGCTGTACTACACGAGCCTCACACCTATCGTGAGGCTTCTACTGACCCTTTATGGCAAATTGCAATGAAAGAGGAACTTGATACATTATCTAAAAACCATACTTGGGACTTGGTGACACTTCCTCCTAGGAAATCTATGGTTGGTTGTAAGTGGATTTACAAGATTAAGACTCGCTCTGATGGGTCCATTGAGCGCTACAAAACTCATCTTATTGTAAAAGGTTTTACACAAGAGTATGAGATTGATTATGAAGAGACCTTTACTCCAGTTGCTCGTATCTCATCTGTTCGTGCCCTCTTAGCTGTTGCTGCTGGCAGTAAATGGGACCTTTTTCAGATGGATGTCAAAAATGCATTCCTTAATGGGGATTTAAGTGAAGAAGTGTATATGCAACCTCCTCCTAGCCTCTCTGTTGACTTAAATAAGGTTTGTCACCTTCGACGTGCACTTTATGGCCTTAAACAAGCTTCACGAGTTTGGTTTGCCAAATTCAGCTCTACCATCTCTCACTTGGGTTATATGGCCAGTCATTATGATTCTGCCTTATTTCTTCGTCGCACTGACAAAAGAACTATTTTACTTCTCCTATATGTAGATGATATGATCATAACTGGTGATGACCTCAGTGGCATTCAAGAACTCAAGGCTTTTCTCAATCAGCAGTTTGAGATGAAAGATCTTGGACATCTCAGCTACTTCTTGGGTCTTGAAATCATTCATTCTACAGATGGACTTTATATTACTTAAGCCAAGTATGCCTTAGAACTCTTGTCTCGAGTTGGACTCATTGATAGCAAGACTGTTGACACTCCAGTTGAGCTTAATGCGCATTTGACTCCCTCAGGGGGGAAACCATTGTCTAATCCTTCTCTTTACAGACGCTTGGTTGGCAGCTTAGTTTATCTCACTGTCACTCGTCCAGACATTTCCTATGCTGTTCACCAGGTGAGCTAGTATCTGTCTGCACCACAATCGACTCATTATGCTACTGTTCTGCGCATTCTTCGATACCTAAAGGGCACTCTCTTCCATGATCTTTTCTACTCTGCTCAGTCTCCTCTTATTCTCCGTGCATTTTTTGATGCTAATTGGGCAGGAGATCCCATTGATCGCAGGTCCATCACTGGTTATTGCTTTCTTCTTGGTTCTTCTCTGATTTATTGGCGAAGTAAGAAACAAACTCATGTGACCCGCTCCAGTACTGAAGCAGAATATCGTGCCCTTGCTGATATCACATTTGAGCTCCTTTGGCTACGATGGCTTCTCAAAGATTTAGGTGTGTCTACATCCTCTGCTACTCCTCTTTATTGTGACAACCAGAGTGCTATTCATATTGCTTACAATGATGTCTTCCATGAACGGACTAAACACATCGAGATTGATTGTCATTTTATCCGTTTTCATCTTGTCCATGGTGCTCTCAAGCTAATCTCAATCTCCTCTAAAGATCAACTTACAGATATCTTCACCAAGTCACATCGTAAGGGATGCCTTCGTACTTTGGTTGACAACCTCAAGCTGGTCTAACAGGCTGTTAACGTGTATAATATATTGTGGCTTTAGGCCTAGTTAGGTTACTTGTATAACATACATATACCTCATTTATAAAGGTACCTATGTATATTCTTTCATCATGAAATACAATATAATTACATTCAGTATTTCTAACCTAGAGAAATTCTTCCCCAGCTCCATGACGGTTATTTTTTTTTATTTTTATATATAGAAATCTGGTTATAGAGTAAAAAAAAAAAAAAGTTTTTGTTTTTTTTATTAGAAAGAGAAAAAGAGGGAATATTGGTGGGACCTTGATCCACCGAAATGTCTTTTTTGGTAATACCGATCTGTAACAGATGAACAATATGCGTGTATTGGCCCATAGTACGGGATTGCAAAGTCAAGTGTGGGGACAGAGATCAGTGTGCGTGCGTTTTTTGTTGAGTTTCTATGCTTAATGAAAATTAGAGTGAGTGGGAAGTATAATTTTAAAGGAAAGAAACCAACAACATAGCATTGTGAAAAATTTACAGTGGGTAAAGCAAAATTTACCTTGTAGCAAAAAACACCAAAACTGCCTCTATATTTGCTAATCCAACACGGTAGATAACAACACACATTGCTACAGTGACATCTAAAGAGAGACTTGTTGATTACCTAGCTCAAGATGCAAAAATAAACTTTGGTTATTATATTCACCCACTTTCTCTCTGCTCTCTGAATGATCTCTTAACGGAGAAGTTTATGTACTTTTTCATCTCTGTGAAGTATGAACTTTATACTTAAACTGCAAGCCAATCTCCGATTGGCTAAATTCGGGACATAAAACAAAAAGTAACGCCCATGAATGATCATTAAAAAAAACGTTTTTTTTTTTTTTTTTAATTTTTTTTGGACAAAAGGTTAGGAAACAAAAAATTTGGGAACTTAAGAAACAAGTTTAATTCCATGGCTTACTTCAGTTTCAGGAAAAAAAAAAAGTTGGAACTTAACAAACAAGTTTATCTTATGGCTTATATCGGTCTTGATCATATATAAGAGAAGCATGTATTGTACTAATATTGAAGTGATCATTTGTTTGTAGTAGCAGTAGTAGAAGTTCATAGGTATTGATGGCTTACATTCCTCCACACAAGCGTCACTCATACGAAGCTGCTGGTAGTAGTATTAGGCATAATAGACCCTCACCAATCCCACAATCGCTTGTTCCTCAATTCAGGAGGAACCTTAATTTGAGGAGGTTGCCACCCAAACCCTTTTCACAAAGAAGTGGAAAGATCGTTTATAAGTATGCAGAGCAGGCTATTTCCACATGGTTTCCTGTTGGTTTGGATCACAATCCCCAGTTTCCATCTTCTGTACATGTTGACTCAGTTCCCTTTCAGCTTTTTGAAAGAACAACAGGAACAAGTCCACTAGTTTTGTTCAACAACAACAATCATCCAGGTAAATGTTACTATTTTTCTGCTCAGATTTTTTTTTTTTGTAACTAATTATTAATAATGGGATTGTTGGTTTTGGTTAGTTGAGCAAGTGAGAGTCCATGGGTGTATATAGCAGAAAATGTTGTGTCAGACTTGCTTTCTTCCTTGGAGAATGTCAAGAATGAAACCTTGGACTTGGAAGATGTCAAGCCAAAGTTGGTTGCTAGATTTGGGAAAATTCTTTTTCATGAGTAAGTCATGCTTCTATTCTGCTCTCTGAGTTACTGTTTTTGGTTAATAGTTTTTTTTTTTTTTTGGGGGGGGGGGGGGGGGGGGGGGGGGGAAAAAAAAAAAAAAAAAAAAAAAAACCCGTAGGGGTATCGGTGTCTTGATGGTAGTAGGTGGCCTGTATAACAAAGGTGGTGACCCCTTAGATTCCTCTTTCTCTCTCTTTCAAATGTTTTGTCAGTCTTAAATTTTTTTTTTATTTTGGTAATGTATAGTGAAATAGTGCATTTTATATAACAATTCACAACATTTTTGTGTCTCTCTATCTTTCTTCAAGGCCTTATCTGGTTAGTTATTATTATTAGTCCTTAATTATTATTTTTTTTTCTTTTTTTAAAATACTAAAATGGTGGGTGTACTAAAAGACATGAAGAATAGAGAAAGATGTGGTGTAAGTTTAGTAAATTAATGAGACATTAATAAGCTAACAGTAAAATAAGTTAATATGAACTTTTGGATAATAGTAAAAATACTTAATGAAAGAGGTAAAAAGAAAAAAAAAATGCACAAAGCAAAATTAGAGTGCCACTTGGCAAGACCTCATGCACTCTCGCATATGGTCTCTGCTTTTATATATATATTGAATATTGATGATTAGAGAGAGTGAGAAGTATAATTTTAAAGGGGAGAAAACAACAACATAGTATTGTGGAAAATTTACAGTGGGTAAAGCAAAATTTACCTTGTATAGCAAAAAACACCAAAACTGCCTCTATTTGCTAATCCAACACGGTAGATAACAACACACATTGCTACAGTGACATCTAAAGAGAGACTTGTTGATTACCTAGCTCAAGATGGAAAAATAAACTTTGGTTATTATATTCACTCACTTTCTCACTGCTCTCTGAAGGATCTCTTAACGGAGAAGCTTATGTACTTTTCATCTCTGTGAAGTATGAACTTTATACTTAAACTGCAAGCCAATCTCCGATTGGCTAAATTCGGGACATAAAACAAAAAGTAACGCCCATGAATGATCATAAAAAAAACGATTTTTTTTTAAAAATTTTTTTTGGACAAAAGGTTAGGAAACAAAAAATTTGGGAACTTAAGAAATAAGTTGAATTCCATGGCTTACTTCAGTTTCAGGAAAAAAAAAAGTTGGAACTTAACAAACAAGTTTATCTTATGGCTTATATCGGTCTTGATCATATATAAGAGAAGCATGTATTGTACTAATATTGGAGTGATCATTTGTTTGTAGTAGCAGTAGTAGAAGTTCATAGGTATTGATGGCTTACATTCCTCCACACAAGCGTCACTCATACAAAGCTGTTGGTAGTAGTGATAGGCATAATAGACCCTCACCAATCCCACAATCGCTTGTTCCTCAATTCAGGACGAACCTTCATTTGAGGAGGTTGCCACCCAAACCCTTTTCACAAAGAAGTGGAAAGATCGTTTATAAGTATGCAGAGCAGGCTATTTCCACATGGTTTCCTGTTGGTTTGGATCACAATCACCCGTTTCCATCTTCTGTACATGTTGACTCAGTTCCCTTTCAGCTTTTTGAAAGAACAACTGGAACAAGTCCACTAGTTTTGTTCAACAACAACAATCATCCAGGTAAATGTTACTATTTTTCTGCTCAGATTTTTTTTTTTTTTTGTAACTAATTATTAATAATGGGATTGTTGGTTTTGGTTAGTTGAGCAAGTGAGAGTCCATGGGTGTATATAGCAGAAAATGTTGTGTCAGACTTGCTTTCTTCCTTCAAGAATGTCAAGAATGAAACCTTGGACTTGGAAGATGTCAAGCCAAAGTTGGTTGCTAGATTTAGGAAAATTCTTTTTCATGAGTAAGTCATGCATCTATTTTGCTCTCTGAGTTACTGTTTTTGGTTAATAGTTTTTTTTTTTTTTTTTTTTTTTGGGGGTGGGGGGGACGCCCTATGAGAATCTGATTCAGGATAATGAAAAAAATGTGAAATAATGAGGTTGGCACAAAGAAGTGAGTGAGATAAATCCAAAAGCATGAGTACTAGGATGACACTTATTTGTTATGCACTTTGCTACCTCAAAACTAAGCGAGGCATCCTAGCCTAGAGCTTTATCTCCTTGTATTTCCTTAAGCACATCTAGCATCTCTTATTTCTTGAACTTCCTCATATGAGGGGGCCTGTACTCTCTTTAAAAGAGTTGGCTTAGTTAAAAATTTCTGATGCAATGATAGTGATTTGTAAATGCCATTATTTAGTGGATGTATTTGCTAGCAGTTAGTGATAAATAGGCATTTTGACTTCCTGTATTCATTTGTTTTGGCAACAACATCTTCATCATTTCATATCCCATTTAATAAAGTGTACTAAATTCTTTGAAGTAATGAATGTATTGATATTGATGTTTTGTAACTTCGAAGATTTCACATATCAGTTTTGTAATAAGAGAACCCGTTAATATACTTGGAAGAGTTAAGTTGCTACAACTTTCTCATGTAGGAGCCCTTCAATCAGTGAAGAAACTACGAGAGTAGGTTTGGCTGCAGAAACTACATTTAGTCATTTGAGGAGATCATTTTACACAAATATTCCTAATTCATACATGGAAAACATTAAGGGGGAAGTTGCCCAAAAGATTAAAGTTGATTTTGAAGAGGAGAAAGATTTATACCATGTAAAGGCATTTCTTTTGCTAAATACCTCTGCTTATATATATTCACAATTATGCCTTTTGATTTGGTTGGCCACTGACTTCCCCAATTTACTTTCTCATTTTGTATAGTTGTTTGATGCCTACTTTCTCATTTTGTATAGTTGTTTGGTGCCACACTACCAGATTCAACTATTTCTTGCACATGCAGTGTGATAAAAGAAGATAAAAGGCTTCAACTTTATAAGGCAAGTTTTCTACTTAATATTGATGCACATTGCATTCAAATCATGCTTAGGTCTGAACTTGTTACCTGGGGTGCTGATGCTTTGTTTTCTTCCTGTTTTAGTAATTTTATGCGACAAATACATCAATTTAATGTGAAAAGTATAGAGTAAAAAAGATGATGAGGTTTAGTATCCCCTAGTTCCTGCCTTTTTTTTTTTTGGACAAATGAAATTTTTCTTACTATTTAAGGTTTGGGATTTGATTCATTATGGAGAGAGAGAGAGAGAGAGAGAGAGAGAGAGAGAGAGGGGATCTGGGACTAGCATTGGTGAAATAGAAAAAGAATCACTGATTTTTTTTCTTTTTTTTTTTCTAAATATGTTCGACTTTCCTTCCAATTGTTTATTATGTGTGATTTGAGACTTATGTTTAAATATCACTGTTAGATTGAACTACACCAAGTGCGTCATATGGTTATAGACATATCGTGCCTTGATAAAAACTTAGACCTAAGGCTGATGCTATCCACCAAGAGGATCTTAACAACTCTCATTGTAAATTTCTTATCTATATTTGCTGTCTATAATAGGCTTAAAACCTCTGAAGCACCGACGCGCCAATGCACTTTTTTTTTTTTTTTTTGATTTGTGCCGACATGTGTTGATTCGAGCCAATACGGGCCAATTTGCATTGATTTCAACCAATTCGGCTCCAATTTCGATTGAAATCAGACGAAACCGACCGATTCGGCGCTGATTCTAGCCAAAATCGGTTGAAATCTGCTTAAATTGGCCGAAATCATGGCCAGAATATATGTAAAAAAAAAAATACAAATAAACTTGTGGGTTGTATTTTATATATCGTCTCTTAAATTGGTATATATTTACAATTATATGAAAAAGTATGCTTAGTAATATATAGAAAATATAAATAAAAATATTTTTAATAATTTTTTAATTACCCGCACCCTACTTTTTCAAAAATTACCGAGTCCCACACCCGTACCCTCACCTGAATTCGGAAACGCATCGTGCTTCATAGCTTATTATTATTATTATTTTGAGAAACAGCATTGTGATGCATATAATTACGAAATACCAACTAAATCAGCATAGTATGAAGACAGTACATCTGATGGAACATCTTCCATCCATATTACAGAATTTAGAAAATTAACAGCTAACTGAGCTAAACTGTGTGCAACTATGTTGCCCTTTCTCTTAGTGTGAGAGTAGTACAATTTGGAAAAACCTGAAGAAAGTGATAAAGAGTCCTGAATCAACAAACCAAAGGGAGCTAACCCGGGATTCTTGGTTTTCAATGCCGTCATCACCAGTGAAGAATTGCCCTCCAACACAGCTTCAGATATGGCCACCTCCCTAGCAAACCCGAGAGCATTGCTGGCAGCCAAGGCTTCAATCTCTATTGGCTGGAGTTGTTGAGGAACCTGAGTGGACATGGAGGCAATAACAAGTCCCTCTTGGTTTCGAATGATGACTCCCAAACCGGAGCATTTATCTTCAGCAAAAATGACACCGTCAAAATTGATTTTGAACGTATCCTGATCAGGTGGTTTCCACCGGACTCTTCTCTTCGGCCTACTAGGAAGTGATGCAGGTTTCAGGGCTTTATATTCTTCGCATCTGTCATGAGCCCATTGAGAAAGTTGGTTAAGAGGGCGAAAGGCTTGCTGGGTTCTCACCTGGTTCCTTTGATGCCAAATAGACTAGATGATGAAGGCAAACAGGTTCGGGTTCCTTTGATGTTGAAACACCCAAGCCAAGAGCCCGCTGAAGGTGGAAAAGCACTGTTGATTCTGAAAACTCCATATATCATTCAACCCCCATACTCCATCTAGCTCTTTGCAGCCCCAAACTGCATGCACAACATCTTCGTTGTCTTCCTTGCAGCGATCACAAATCTATTCTGATCACAAATCTATTCTGCAATAATTGTTCGTCGCAAAAGGTTGCGCTTCAAAGGAAGTGAATTACGGCAAGCTCTCGAAATTAGATTTCTTACTTTATTTGGGCATTCAAGAGCCCAAATCTTCTTCCAAAGCCCTTTTTCATGGTCTTGGTGCTCAGCCACCTGAAAGCCAACTTCACCTTCCTTCAAGAATCGATACCCCATTTTTCAACTAAACCTCCCATCATGCTCCCACGGCCAATACAGCAAGCCTTCCGTATCTTTTCTACCCAACGGAATATTTTTTATTTCTTCAGCTTCTTGTGGTGCAAAAATCCCATCCACCATCGCCGTATTCCATGTTCTAGTTCCCTCATCAATTAAGCAATCTACTGTGGCTTCTTCGATTGTTTCCACCACTGGGGAGAGAACCTTAGTTGGGTGTTTTGGAGGCAGCCAATGGTGTTGCCATATTTTTATTGATTTTCCATTCCCCACCCTCCAGCAAGCACCATCAAGGATAACATCACGTCCTTGTAATATGCTCTTCTAAGCGTAGGAGCTTGAACTTGATTCCTTAGCTTCTAGAAGGGAGTGATTAGGGAAGAATTTAGCCTTGAAGACTTAGTTTCCTTGTTATGCAAGAGCCTTTCACGCTTCAAAGCTCAGGTATGACAGATTTCTGTAAAATTCTCAGTCTTTCGGTGACTCTGATTGCTAGGAGTACTTGGAATGTGGTGAGGAGAGCTCAGTCAATTGGAAGGAAGGTTGCTAGAATTTAGAAAAATGGGTTCAAATACTCTGTAAGTCATTGGATTTCTAGATTATTGTTCATGGAGTTTCAAAAAATGGGTTCAAATACCCTGAATTCTTATTTGTGTTACTTATTTGTGCTAGTTGCTCACTTCTTGAATGATTATTGGACTTTTCTACAATGAGATTGTGTGTGTTTGTGTAATCTCATTTGAGTTTGAATGGAAATGGGTGCTACCACATGAATTGCATTGCTAAGCTATAATATTAATGCTTTGCATTAAACTTTATGTGATTCAACTTCTTTTTTTTTAATTCTTGGAAAGAAAATCTTTAGAAGAGTTTAGTACTACAAGGAGAACAAGGTTGGTCCCTCTGCTGTTGTTCCCATCCTCCAATTCTCCGGCACCCACAAGGTCCGCCTCTCTCTCCTGCCACTGGCATTTTACGTTCTATGGGTTTGAAAGGGCACACAAACCCAATACCCAAATAGAAACAGATTCCCTGTTACATTCATGTGTAATTTTTAATAATAAAAAAATTCCCTTCATCACTTCTTTTGGCATTATATATTATGGGAACAATTGAAGAAAAGAAAGTAAAATATAAAAGTGCACTTTAAATACAGCAGAGAGAAAGTTCTTACAACAATATATTGGAACTTTACATAAGAATTCGTTTCTGAACGAAATTGAAGCATCTGATGCGAGTTTTAGAAATTGGAACGTTATGCATGTTGGATTACTCTCTACAATTGTCTTATGTTTTTGATCAATCAACAATTGATTTAAGGTCCCAAGATGTCTTTTATTGACACTTCAATGGCATACTCAATGATAATATGCTTGCCATACATATTCCATGCTTACTTCACTTCCTATCTTGTAGGCGATCTGCTCATCCTTAAGCAGAATGAATTGCACCGGATCATGCTGCCATTTATGATTAACTGCTCCTTTCTAGGAAAGTATAACACAATCTAGATTTGGTGGTGATCTTCAAAATGCCTTTTTGTACACTGGTGCGGATGATTGCTGAACTCAATCACAATTAACCACACACACACACACACATCTTGGTACTTAAGTTTATGAGCTGAATGCTACTTTTGCTTGGTGGGTCAACGAAATAAGTTTGTTTTATGGACCTTGTTTGATGCAATATTGGAATGACCTTGTTTGCCCAATTCCATCTCTAGATTGAGATATTTACGATTGTATTTTGCCTATTATTTCAGACAATTGTATCCAGGCATCAAATAGTTGATATTGACTATTTTTACCAAGGTTTGGAAACATGATGTCCAGAAAGGGGATACAGTGATTGATGCCACTTTTGGCAATGGTTATGATGCTTTAGCAATGGTCAATTACTTGATAATGAATTAGCCAGGGCTGTGTTTATGCAAAGGATATTCAGAATGATGCTTAGAGAATACTTCTTTGCTAGAAGAGTTGCTCAAACCAAACGAGGTGCCCTTTTCTCACAGTTCCATTTATTTGTTTAACTTTATCTGCTAAGAAAAGCAGAAAACAGTAGAGTTGTTATTTTTGGGATGTCTCCTACTAATTTTGGATTTATTTTCGGTTTTTACATATATGGATCCTTAGTTCTAAGCTGAATTCCTTTTGTTTTTTTTGTTTTGTTTTTTTTTTTTTTTTTATACCAGGCCTGGAAGGTACAAAGCACCAGAAGTTTTTGGCTAATACGGCTATTACTAAAGATTTGGTCCAACCAAAGAGAATTTATGGGGGACTTGATGCACGTCTTGCTCTTGAGGTAATTCCCTGCAAAATGAGGCCAGGAACAGCTTGGAATATGAGCTTGAACAACAACGGTAAGGTTAGCTGTTTTTGAGTTATAAAAGTTCTATTCATTCTATTATAGATCAAGTAAATCAGTTCTAAATGAGATTTGTACATATGCAATTTGTCTACTATATGTAGAGGTGGATCTCTTTTTGATAATATCCTTCTTATATATCTGCAAATTTCTTCTACATTACCTTCTGTATTTCTTTCTTCAAGTATACATTACAAAATTTACATGTTGTCAGAGCTATAAGCGAATCAATCATGGCGTCAAATGCATCATCTTCCACCACCAATACCCTCTCAAACTCTTCAGCAAATCTGACACAGTGAGCTCCATTCTCTTGCTTTCTAAAGTCTCAAATCTAATGTTAGTGAAACTTGATAACACCAATTACTCGTATTTGTTTTTATTTTTATTTTCTGTTCAGTTTTCACTCTCCAAAAAACTATATAGCCAATTTGTAAAAATGAAATCTTGAAAAATTTATCTAAAAACTATCATTTAATTTTGATACATAAGATCTCAGATCCTCTTAATGTATATTCGTAATCTCCTATGATAAATAAATAAATAAATATATATATATATATATCTGGTTTTTTGACATCTATTGTTTTTAATTTTATTTTTCTTTAAAGGAAAATTTTGATTTTTGTTTAATATGTTAGAGTTTTAAGTTTTTTTCTTCCATAGATTTTTTTCACATGATTTTTTACCTAGTTATATTGCCTTCTCTAGAGTTTGGTATAGGGCATGATTTGGGATTCCTATGTTACATTTACACTCATTTTCTTTAAATTTATCAATAAATCAAGAAATTGAGAATATGATAATATGATAAAGTTTACTTTACAAGCACAGTAAACAATAAAATGGGCTTCTAATGCCAACAATGACAATTTAGTTACATGACTTTAAGTGATGCAAGGAATGTGATGGGCTGTTTGTGTATGGTTAGAAACAATGAAAGGGTTGAGTTGCTTAGAACACAATGATAGATGGATAAGTACCTCTGCAAGAACAACAGTTCCAAATAGCACACAAAGGCTAACAATTCTTTCAATTACAAAAACTAATTTACAAAGAGCTTCCATTTTACTATTTATACTAGTTGTTTGGCATTGGTGGCCTCTAGATGGTTGACAAGTGTCTAAATCCTATCGGCTAATGCTTAAGAAATCATCTAACTAACTAACTAATTAGTTATTAGAGGATTAGGATATAGTTACTTGAAATGGCCCTGCATCATTAAGGGTGCTGAGCTAAACCAGTTTCATTATTTTGATTTGACCTTATGAGATGTTGTATCCGCCTAAACTCTAGCGTTGCTTCTCTCATGGCCGGCCTCTCATCTCTCTTCTTCTTGATGCACCTCAATGCACGATCAGCG
Source organism: Quercus suber (assembly GCF_002906115.3). Lineage (NCBI taxonomy): Eukaryota > Viridiplantae > Streptophyta > Magnoliopsida > Fagales > Fagaceae > Quercus > Quercus suber. The sequence continues at coordinate 1,328,368 of NW_027069549.1, forward strand.
AATGCTTGAATATCTTCATTGCTTCCTTTCCTTAGCACCACATCATCAACAATTTGTAATATGCATTTCTCTTCCATTGACAAACATAGTAATCTACCAAATTCATATGCCCTAGGAACGTTTCTGTGGGATGATGACCTGATAAGACTTCCACCAATACAACCCCAAAGCCATAAACATCACACTTTTCCATGACATGTAGTGTCTCTAGATATTCTTGGTCTATGTATCCAATGGTTCCTTCAATGGAAATACCCTGAAAAATGTCTTCTCCAGGTGCAATTGAAACCGAAAAACCAAAATTTGATACTTTGGCAGTCCAAGACTCATCCAAAAATATATTTGATGATTTGACATTCAAATGGACTATTGGCCTTGGCCTACCATAGTGCATGTAACAAAGAGCATAGGATATCTCAGTGGCTATTCTTATTTCTTACTCAATCAAGCCATGAGATACAGAAAGGAATCTCATTGCATTAACCATGGAGATGATCAAAGAGGGTGCCATTGGAGATGAGCTCAAAAACCAACATGGGAATTTCAGTTTCAAGGCAACAACCATAGAGTCTCATAACGTTCTTGTGGCTGATCAATCGTTTAATTGTGACTTGGTTTAGGAAGAAAGCGTTGGAGGGCCTTTGACTTTAATAGCTACTTCCCATTCATCTAGTGTTCCTTTGTAGATTGTAGCGATTACAGAGCCAAGGATTAGATTAGGATTGTAGTTATTAGTAGCCTGTTGGATGTCCTTGGCAGAGAAAATCTTGATTGTTTCTGTATCTCTACCTTGGTTGCAAGTGACTTGCTTTTCTAGTAACATTGCTCCATATATTGTGGATGAAGCATTCTTCTTTGTCCTCAAATAACTGCCTTGCTTTCTTCTTCCTGATACTCTTCTTTACCCATAAAGTCATTTAACAAGTGGATATTACTTCATATATGGTTCTCTTTTTCTGAAGGCCAATAACAGTAAGACAAAAGGGCAGGTAATCTCCAAAATACCTTTAACTAGTCAAAATCCAGCATTATGTGCAAGGAAATTGTTAACTTAATTAATGTAAGGAATGAATATAATTGTTTATCATTGTTATTGTATATTTGGAATTAAAATACATGAATATTTTCTCACCCTTCATCATTCCCAATATGGTTCCAGAGACTCATAAACTGCAGAAAGAAACTATTCAAGAGACTCTTAACCTGCATCTTTAACTAAAGTTACGTCCAAAAAATAAAAGAGAATTAATCTCTGCTAATTACGATATATTTAGCCCTGAAAAGGGTGTGGATGAAATGAGTCAACAATTATATATGTACATGATGATAGGCAAATTGCCAAAATCCATTTTATGTAGAAAGTTACCTCTTCATAATTCATATCATGAGTACTGGAACAAATTCAAATATGTAATTAAGAGAAAATTGTCAAGTACCTTTATAGAAAGGCCACCAAAGTTAGACCAAATACTCATCATGGTGTAATCAAAATCTTACCAATTGCCCAAAATTCGTAACAGAAGCAATTAGCATTGTTGTTGTTGCTAGTACCAAAAAGTATAGTTACAGTTTTGGTCATACTCTGAATATAAGTTGCAATATGATACTTCATGACAAACCCCAATATATTATACTACTAAATTTGACATGGACATTACAATTTAATCAAATGTGTTGTACAAACACACAGGCAAACAACATAAAATATAGCATGCAGGAGAGACTGTCTATGTCTATTGTGGCAGACTTTACATTTGAAGTGGAGTTACTAAGATGCTATGAAGGAAGACTTGGAAAAACTAAAAGATGCTATGTAATTAGCCAAGAGGGAATATCCTGAAAGTTGCAATTTATATATATAGAGAGATGCTACGTCTACAACAATTTTACAACATTTTTACAACAAATCATAGGTAGTTAGTTATTATTGGTTCAAATTTGAAACTAATAGTAAGATTACTTTTTTGTCCCAACAATAATAACCAGTAACAACCTGCCACTTAGGATTTGTTGTAAAATTGTTGTAGACATAGCATTTCTCATATATATATTTTCATTTAGTTGATATGTGCCAATCTCTTGATCCCCATTTCTGATTTTCCTATTTTTTAAAATTGATTTATTAAATGCTAAGACATTCACATTTTATTTAGGGAGGCTGTCATTTTGACCATCCAAATAGTTTGAAGTTAGAGAGGGGATGATATGTCAAGGAGGCTTTTCAGGAGCTTCTAGATCAATAATAGATTCTTTTGCTTAAAATATTTGTGTTTATTTATTTATTTTTATGTTATTTACGATCCTCTTTGATATTATAGCAATGGTGATCACTTCTAGGTGCGATGCCTATCCATTTATATGTGAATAGTATTCATTTTACAAGCTATGAAATGGTACAATGTCACTTTGCTTGGTGTTAGGACTTAGGAAATTCTATCGTTTCTATTGAAAAATAATTATCACTGAAAAAACATCATAGGTTGAAATTCTATCATGTCTATTAAAAAAAATTGATACACATCAATTTGTAATATTTTTGTATAAAATTTGTAACAACCTAAACATCACTTTTTTTTTTTTTTATCATTCTATGTTCAATACGTATATCATTTAAATTTTCATTAAAATAGACCCAACAAGATACTTTTAGACACTAATCAAGATATATCTTTCTACAAAAAAGGACGCAAACCTAAGTCTACATCTCATGATATTAAGCACATCATCAATTTATTAATGGACTTGATAAAGCTTGAAAATAGTCTTTAATTATAAGCCCAAACTATCTTTCTGCCATGCCTCCATTTCTTTCATATTGGTACACATGGCCCACTTGTATCCATTCATCCCATTTGCCATGTCCTAAAAAAATAATTTTTGATTTCTATAGTGGTTCACATTTTCTACGCTGTCAGAAAATTGAAATTTCCCATCCATGTGAGTCTATGGGATAAGAGAATAAGTCAGGTTTTCATGTGAGTACAATGTTTGAATTCGTAATATTCATGAATATATTAAAACCGGCAAAAATAACAAACACATTAAAAAATAAATAAATAAAAAAAAATCTGGTATATACCAAACAAAATATGTCCTACGCATATCAAAAAACGACCTGTGAAACTGTTTTCCTTTTTCATGTTTATTGTCTTGGACTCGGCTTACCTAAGTGCATTGGAATCGATATGATACAAATACATGTTTAATTTATTTAATGAAAAATGTTAGTTGTCCAAATTTTATTGGTGGAGCATGAAGTGGAGCACAATTGATGAGACAGAGGATTTGGACTCGTTTAATTTTTGTCATGTGTTCAAATTGTTTTAGTTCCAATGTGTTGGAGTCAAGCCTTACCCTATTGTCTTATGATGAAAACTGATAACTCCAAAATAAATAGTCCAAGCCCAAAAGGCATCATCCAGAGGAAGCACTTATTACCAGCACAAATAGTTGGATATTGGCATTCAATGCCAAGATCTACATTTACTCTAAGTAATAGCAAGGGAGTTAATACCGTATTGGAGTTTGTACCGGTTTGGCCAGCAGTACGATATATTTCAGATACCGGTTAATATCGGTGTACCATTTCGGGTTTACCGCTATTTTTTATATTTATAAATATAAATAAATAAATAAATATATATATATATATATATGTATATGTGTGTATGTGTGTGTATATATATATTATAATAAATATAAAAATTTACCATAAAAAATTTCCTCAATTTAGAACTAATTATTCATAGTTTTAGACTTTAGTATCAATTTAAAGAAAAAAAGAAAAAACACAATATAAAAAATAGAAAGCTTAAAAGTTACCATTGCATACTAAGAAAAAAAAATAATATTAATAAGTTAACGCAAATAAGTTACCATTTTGCCCTAACAAAAATTCAAAAATTACAAAACTTATAAAAAATAAAAAATAAAAAAACTTTTTTCTATACTGGTCGATATTAACTGAAATTGGCCGTATGACCGGTATTTTTTCCGGTACGAAATAGGGGGGTTATATGTACCGGTTTGCTTGCCGATACGATATATATCGGCTGTATCGGCCGGTACGGTATGGAATCGACTCCCTTGAGTAATAGACAAATAGTTGTTGCCGCACTTAATGAGCTAGATGTTATGCTAAACTCATAAATGCACACTATTTATGCGAATTAACAAGCTAACGGCTACATAAAAGGGAAGACCACTCCATATGGAAAGGTATGCTTTATCACAATATACTTTACTCTCTTTCTCAGTCTCTCAAATATTGACAAAGGCATCAAAAGGCCCTTAGCCAACACCCACCGATGTTCAAGCCATAGCCTCTTTGCTGTTTTCTTTTGCAGGATTTGTCCACTTGTGCTTGGCTATTCGAAGAAAGCATACTGTAGATTTTGACTCTAACAAAAACCATATTCTAGATTTGATGCTCTCCTTTTGATCATATATATGTATATTTTTTTTTTATTTTATAAAACCAATACATAGTAGCCATTCTTCTAACACATCACTAAAACAACCAAATCTCATCTTTACACCGAGTAAAAAACAAAATCACTAAAAGAATTTGTTTCACAACTGATACCTCATGACCCTTGGTGTTTCCAAACAAATAAACTTGGGTCCATATCCCCTTTCCCCCATTGTACATATGAAATTATTTTTTAAAATAAAAAAAAAAAAAAAAAAAAACCACTAAAATCCCACACCAAAAAAAAGTGCATCAAAAGCAATTTAACACCTAAATATACCTAAAATTTTACTGCATCTAACTTCTATTTGAAAAATCTTAAGCAGCAAAGCAACCTACCATTTAAGATTAGTAATAAAAAAAAACACACGCATATAAACAAATTTAAAGAAGCAACTATCAATATTTATAGCAAAAATGATCCAAGTTTTGCTTTCAAAACACATCTAGGGAAGTTTCCAAGTCAGCCTCAGTTCAAATTTATTAAAGCTAAGTTTATGTGGAATATATATCTTCTCCAACACAAAAGAAAACAAAACAAAAAAACGAGCAAGAGAAAAAAGTGAGCAAAGAATTTATACTTCTTACCAACTTAGATTTATATACTTTTCTTTCTCTTTTATATATCCACTTTTCCTTTTTAATCTTGTTTATCTATGTCAAGTCTTGTGGTTTCCCCTTTTATAGAGAAAATGTATTCTATGTAAATCTTTGTATTTTTATGTTTATTTTATATTTTCTATTGTCTTGGTAATTATTTGTTGGATTTTCAAAAATCATATAAGAATAGATTACGGCCTAATAGCGCTCCCAAGGCCCACCCAAGGAGTTTACACATGGTTTTCTACTTGATTCATATATGGGGCAGAGAATACAACATATCAATTGTGAGTGTTTTGATTCTATTCCAAATGGTATTGGAATAAAAGGTTTGGTCTTCCATTTCTTTTTAGCAATGAGCACATGTTTCCAAAGTATGAGGCTGACTATAATGGCAAGCTATTTAATCTAACCCCTTAAACTGAAATCGTGGTTATGTCAAAATTGTCTAATCTCTGCCAATGAAAAGTAACGACACAAATCAGACCGATCGTTGTCGTAGACTTGTAGTCACGTCCACACAAGTCTGAAAGAGTCCCATATGATCATACAAACTTTCTGTATCTACCTCTGCCTCACCAGCTTGCAGCGGCTTGCTTGTCTAAACCAGTGAAGCTTCTCAACCCCAATAGTCTTCGTGTGATTCTACTCTTTACTATAAGGCGTTCTGCATATTAGATGCTTATGGATGTCCAATGGCGAGATGTGATAGGCAAGAACTCACACTCAATCACACAGCCTAACACTTGGAGTAAGGTATGGAAGCTTATGGTTCCAAGCAAACTTAGAAATTTCATTACTGATGCTATCATTTATGGGTGCAGACAAGGACAGCTTCAATCAATGGATCCCAGTTTATATTGTGTTGGCCATCTGGTGGACAAACTGAGTGTTCAATTGAATGGTCACTTAAGTGTTCCAATAGGGCTGTGGTCATTTGTTAGCTTTAGAGGCAAACAAATGCCACACTAGTAGGATTTGGCTGGAGGATACTCCTCCATGTTTCCAAAATTAATGGTACATGCTTTCAATAAAATACCAACTTTTCATTCAAAGAAAGAAATTTTAAAAAAAAAAGGGTTTTACCATTTAAAGCTAATTTAGCCATCCATTCCAATATTCTCTATCTACATATTTAAGTACATTACCAAAATCCTTCCTTAATATCCTTTTATCTTCAAAAACAGGTTCCAGTCTCCAATATATGCAATCATCTTTGAGGATCTTTTGCAAGAAATTTTTATTCTCCATCCATAATGACACTATGAACCCCTTTCTCTTGACTGCCATCTCCGCTTCTCTAGGTGAAATGAAAGTTGCTTCCCTTTTAGATGACACAGATCTACTGTAGCAATCCATAATCTGCGTATTCCAGGACCTAACCCTGCACCCAAAAGCACATCCACCAAACTTTTTCCTTTCAAAATATAGACACCTGCCAGATAACAAAACTACTTGCCACCCTACACAGTGACCCAAATTGCTAAAATCTCTTTCACTGATAACTGCTAAATCCTAAAAACCATATAAATCATAAAATACCCACTACCATAGCCACAATAACTGCATTATGAGATTTATTTTCAGAGAGAACATACAACCATCATTCTAATCACACTCTCTCTGATTGGGGTAGATAAGAATCCATTCTAATACCAAACACTAAAGCAAACCAAATTGCTCTTGCAATTGGACAAGAGAGAAACAAATGATCCACAATTTGCTCATATTCACCACACATCAAACATGAATCAGATACAAAAACATTTCTTTTAATTAGTTCTGACTTCACAGGAAAAGCATTGTTAATTATTTTCCACAGAAAAATATGACATTAATCAAGTGTGCAAACAAATGAAGTCATCAGCATGTAGGCAGATATGTAGAACTGTAAACTGTAAAGAGTCCTCTTTGGTTGTAGACATCAATTGAAAATAAGTAATTTTCCACTAGCTACAAAACTTGTTAGTTTACCGCAATGAAAAAGCCAAAGTGCAACTAGAAATTGACAAAAACCGTCAAAATAAATAAATATATATGCATGAAATGCATCTTACCTATCTTTCTCAGTATGCAACTGCACCATTGGCTGTTTTGTCAAGTAAAACTAGACTCTCAACATAAGAATCAGCAACAGTATACTTATATCCAACAATCCCAAGGTCCTTTATCTCTTGGGTCTCAAGATTCTGCAACGCAAGGTGGCCACCATCCATTTCCCTACCATTCATTTCAAACACAATCTCATGATTTCTCCTAAAACCTATTGGCCTTGGTATTGTTTCTATTGCATTAGTCTTACTGAAACTGATAACATTTGTCCATGACAACTCAACACCATACTCTTCATCACCCAAATATGGAAATGGCCTCTTTGGTAAACATAATGAAACTGAGACAAAAGCATGCAGGCGCAGCCCAATTGCAATTTGACGGTTATAAAATGGAAGTTCCGGTGGCAGTATTTCGCAGAACACCTCTTCCTCAAAATCAAACACTGAAATAAAAGTAGGTGTTTTTTTCTATATAATGATCATGACTATTAGTGCTCTGGAAAACATCCCAATGGACAACCCCATTGACAAAAGCCGGCGGCTCAAGATCACGTAAAGTGCAGCGCATGGGACAAGGCTTTCTCAACATTATCCATTCATTTTTGGCAAGTGAGTAACCCTCGACAAGAGGATGAGGACTTGTAAATCATGGGGCTCAGGGAAATCAAACTTGGTGTGTTGGGTAGAATCATAATCTTCTTCGTTATGCAATAAGTAGAATTCTTTGAAACTATCATCTTGTGGGCAGAGCCTGAGGAGGAGGAGGAGGTTATGGTGGGTTGGTGTAGGAGTGGTGATGGATGGAAATGAAAGTTGGGTTTAGGATTAAGGATTTCCGTGTTTTTGAAACGGAGGTACAGATAACCATGGATTTGATAGGTGGAAAAACGAAAATATGGGTACTATTAATCAACGGATGTAACCAGAAACATCATAAACTATTAATCAAACAACAGTGAAGAACGAGTGGGACTTGGTAAAGCAAGATTGACTTTTCAAATCTGTTATGGAAAGAGTGGCAAAGTAGGACACCCAAACCAAAATTGTGGTGTGACTGTGTAAATAAAATTACTAGAATTTGACACCGTTAAAAAAAAAAAAAAAAAATTTTGAAAACATTAAAATAATTTTATATATATTTTAAAAAAAATTTAGAATTTTGGGGGGGCCATGGCCCCCCCACCCTTATACATGCCTCCGCCCCTGATGACAACTAAACACCATACTCTTTCATAAGACCCAAATACGGAAATGGCGTCTTTGGTAAACATAATGAAACAAGGCTATGGAAATCCCATATACCAAAACTGAGACAGAAGCACGCAGGAGCAGCCCAGTTGCAATTTGATGGTTATAAAATGGAAGTTCTGGCTGCAGTATTTAGCGGAACACCTCTTCCTCCAAATCAAACACCAAAATAAAAGTAGGTGATTTTTCTATATGATCATTACTATTAGTGCGCCGGAAAACAACCCAATGGACAGCCCCATTGACAAAAGCCAGTGGCTCAAGATCACGTAAAGTGCAGCACATGGGACAAGGCTTTCTCAACATTATCCATTCATTTTTGGCAAGTGAGTAAACCTCGACAAGAGGATGAGGACTATTGAGTAAGGTCAGGATCCTCATCCTCTTGTAATGGCAGACCAGGCCATTACAAGTACCTATTACAAGGGAATGTCCATCATGGGTCTCAGGGAAATCAAACTTGGCGTGTTGGGTAGAATCATCATATTCTTCGTTATGCAATGCGTAGAACTCTTTGAAACTATCATCTTGTGGGCAGAGCCTGATGAGGAGGTTATGGACCTATGGTGGGTTGGTGTAGGAGTGGTGGGAGTCTAAATCTTCTGTCTCACTTTTCTTGCTCCACTCTATACTCCACCAATAAATACTTGCCACGTGTTCACCTAATTAATTAAATACTACTATTAATTAATAACTATAGTATTAATAATTAATTAGGTGAACACGTGACAAGTATTTATTGGTGGAGTATAGAGTGGAGCAGGAAAAGTGGGACAGAAGATTTTGACTCGTAGCTGAATGAGATAAAAAAATAATAGTTTTTTAATGCGTGAGTTGATTTTTAACCCGGAAATTTCTCTCTCCTCTCTCATTATTGCTCCTCTTTTCTCTGTCTTCGTTCTCTCTTTCTCCTCTGGTCTGTGCTCTCTTCAGACCCAAACTCTCTCCGATGCCCCTCTGTCTCTCTCTCTGATGACCGTCTCTCTCCGATAATGATTCCGACGAGCATCAGTGCTCCGATCCCTTTACCGATTCACAGGCACTCATAAATCCAACAATCTACATACCCATTTCACTTTTCACTCATCCCTTTACCGATTCAGTCATCTCAAGGGTTTGTGGGTTTGGATTAAGACTTTGTTTGCAAAATCTCTTCAGCTCCGTCGGTCTCTCAAATCAAATGTAAATCAAAATCAAAGCAATTTACTAGATAGGTTTTGATCAATTTATTTGAGTTTATGTTTCTTTTCTCCGATAATGTTTCTTTTCTCTTTCTGCAAGAAAATTTGTGTTTGTGTTTTGGTTTTGATCAAATAATTGCTGTTGATGTTTGCAGAGGTGGGATTCAGCTTGGTTGCTTTGCTTTGCATTTGGTTCTCATTCACTCTCTCTCTCTCTCTCTCACTTTGCTTTGCTTCAAATCTTGGCCTCTAAAGCCTGGTACGTTTTTAATCTGTGTTTTTTTTTAAATAGCTGCTGATAATGAATGTTTGCATTAATGGAACCGATAAAATTTATGTGGTTAGAAAAATCTGCATTCAACATTTGACAAAAAGGGTATATACCTTTTGGGGTTTAAGAATGTTTTTGACATTGGGTTTTCTCCAACATGCATGTTTGATTAGTGATACTATGAACTATAGTTGTGGTTTGCAGCTGTGGATTACTAAGTTCTGCCTCTTGCTTTATTCTGTGAATATTAAAATGCATGAGATGAGAACCACAAACTAGAGTTTGTGGTGCAAAAAAAAAAAAAAACAAAAAAAGAGAACCACTTTAAGACCTTATCCAATCCTCGCCCTTCTTTCAAATTTTCAAGCGGACTGCGTGACTCTATATATTATGAGTGCCACACATATCGGGTGCTCTTTAATGATAAGGTATATACCTCAAAAAGATTGCCCAATTTTTAATGTTAGGTTGTATGTTCCCCGAATCATGTATGTAAATTTAAGTAATTGTAAAGTCAATAATTAATGATAAGGTCTATAAGGTTCTCATACCACATAAAGTGGAGCAATAAAATGGTTTAAGAATTCACTATTTAGTGTTTCTACAATTATCCTAGTTAAAACCATTTTTTAATGCCCTATAATTTTATACCACAAACCATCAATAAAGTTTGTTTGTTTGTTATGTGATAATTAAGTTAGAACATGCGCAAGAAAAGGAAGTTGATCCATGTAAGCAACTAAGCATGCATGATGCTATTTAAATTGTAGTTAATTTATACAACCATATAGGCATTGGAGGAGACAAAACAAATCTCCTAAGATTTTGAAACCCACTGTTCCAGAAATTTGACTTTACCATTTAAGTATTACAAAATGGTGCTTGCAACTTTTAAATATTGAAAATAAAATTAAAAAATTTCTTTATTATATTATTGATGTAACTCCAATTGCATTTATTACCGTATCAATTTATAGTTTTTCTTATGGTAAAATTGGTAATAGTTTTGGAATGACCTCACCCCCAAGAATTGATACTATGATCTCCATCATTGTTGTGCCATTAGCTGAGGTCATTTCTTTTCTTGGTGTTATTTATCTGTTCTTTTAAAGTGAACTCCACATGCTTGACTCTATGTCTGAGTTGAATTTTATGGTTAAAATTTTATATTGGTTGGATAAAGATCTTGGATTGGGTTCAGGTTCTATCTGCAGATAGCCATTTGAATGATGGGAATATGAGGTGTTTCTCCTCTTGAAAGCCCGTTTAGTAGGTGAGGAGGAAGTTTGCCTAGGATGGACTCTTGTAACAGTAGATGATTAAGAGCATCCACAGCTGGTTATGTGAACTTGATCGGCTTAAAAGTTATGAGGATGGCTTAAAAGTTTTGACAGGTTGTATGTATATATATGTATGTGGATTTTAAAAATTGGCAGGTTGAATACATTGATATTTGGCAGGTTGTATGTATATATATGTATGTAGATTTTTTTTTTTTTTAGAAACTGTATGTAGATTTTTTAAGTTGGCAGGTTGAGTATATTGATATTTGGCAGTTTTTTTGCAGAAATTTGTTGTTCAAAAAAAAAAAAAAAAAAAAAAGGGGAGGAAAACGCGTTTGCTGAAACGCAAACGCGGAATCCAAACCCCCCCGAAGTCTATAGTTGAGGTTGCTACTGAGCTCTAGCTCAATTAGCACCTCCTTCCCTTACAAGTTCTAGGTAGAGAGTGAGGTCATGAATTTAAGACATACTGGATGCTTGTGTAACTTTCAAAAAAGAAAAGAAAAGAAAGGTCTCTCTAGTGTCATTTAGTACTAGATATTTGTCTCAACATTACTGAATCTTGTCGTATAAAGTTATTACTGCAAAAGCACAAGGTCACACAGGGAAGTTGTCAATAAAACACCGGCAATTTGTTTCTAATGCAATTGTGCAGCAAACTTGCTTATGCAGATATGTACCCTTCACCATTATTTATCAATTATAATTATCTCTACTCATTCTATCTGGTTCTCTGTCTATTGGTTGCTAGATTGACTGATGAAACAATTCATTTGTTTTGGCAACAATATCCTGATCATTTCATATCCCATTTAATAAAATGTACTAAATTTTTTGAAGTAATGAATATATTGATATTGATGTTTTGTAACTTTGAAGATTTCACATATCAAATTTGTAATAAGAGAACCTGTTAATATACTTGGAAGAGTTAAGTAGCTACAACTTTCTCATGTAGGAGCACTTCAATCAGCGAAGAAACTACGAGAGTAGGTTTGGCTACAGAAACTACATTGAGTCAATTGAGAAGATCATTTTACACAAATATTCCTAATTCATACATGGCAAACATTAAGGGGGAAGTCACCCAAAAGATTAAAGTTGATTTTGAAGAGGAGAAAGATTTATATCATGTAAAGGTATTTCTTTTGCTGAATACCTCTGCTTATATATATTCACAATTATGCCTTTTGATTTAGTTGGTCTCTGACTTCCCCAATTTACTTTCTCATTTTTTATAGTTGTCTGATGCCACACTACCAGATTCAACTATTTCTTGCAAATGCAGTGTGATAAAAGAAGATAAAAGGCTTCAACTTTATAAGGCAAGTTTTTTGCTTAATATTGATGCACATTGCATTCAAATCATGCTTAGGTCTGAACTTGTTACGTGGGGTGCTGATGATTTGTTTTCTTCCTGTTTTATTAATTTTACGTGACAAATACTTCAATTTAACGTTAAAAGTATAGAGTAAAAAAGATGATGAGGTTTAGTATCTCTTGTTTTATGTGTGATTTGAGACTTATGTTCAAATGTCTCACTGTTCTTGTAGATTGAACTACACAAAGTGCGTCATATGGTCATAGACATATCGTGCCTTGATAAAAACTTAGACCTAAGGCTGATGCTATCCACCAAGAGGATCTTAACAGCTCTCACTGTAAGTTTCTTGTCTGTACAGCCGTAGTACATGTGTGTGTGCATTCAAATTCCTATGTATATATGTGAAAAGAAATAAAAAGCATATTTTTATCATGCTGAAGTTAAGTTTAGGTTAAAGTTTTATGGTCCTTATTGACAGAAAATTTAAGATTCAATATTTTAATTTCTTCCCTCTACATATTTTAGTAGGAAGGATTAATCATCATCATCATCATCATCATATATATAAATGATAAATTGTTACTAGATGTGGGAGAGGGGGGAATTGAACCTTAGTTCTCCTTAAAAAGGAGAGCAGTCAATGGCACTAAGCTACAAGGATCTTAACATTATCATCTTCTCTTGTATGAAGCAATTGGACTAAAAAAGAAAAATAGAAGAAAAAAGTAGAAAAAGAAAGAATTAAAACAGGGGTGGGATTGGACTAATCTTTACCATATGGGATAGTTTTAGCATGGTATTTCTTTCTTGTGAGAGTCTTAAGACTTAAATTTCTGACCAAACTAATCTATATGCTCTCCAGGATGATGAGATGCAAAGCATCAGAAGTCTTATTAATTCTGCAGTTCTAGATCCAGATGTGAAGGGTGGGTTGACATGGCCTCTGGGGAGGACATCTTCTGGAGGTAGATATTGTGTGGTGGGGGTTTGGCACACAATAGCTAAAGATTATAAAAGTTCGTCATTGAGGCTGAAAGTGAGACATGCTGATCGATATGATTTTAGAACTTCAACTGGGGAAGCTACAAGAGAGATAAATATGAAGCTGAAAAACATTGTCTCATTATTACAGGTAAGTAACGTATGTAACTGGATGCTTATTATAAGTGAATAAGGAGCTTAGTCCATGTAATCTAATAGAGGAACAAATGTCTAACTAGATTTGTTACATTCTTTTCTATAAGGACCATTCCATAACTTTACTTCAAATTAAATATTGCCATCACATCGTTAGATTATGTGTTCTATTTCATATGACTCAGATGTCATTTGCTATCAAATCCATAAATTCATACATTTAATGTTTTTGTGATTTAGTTAAGTTTACCAGCATTTTATAGGAGATGCTAAGTATTTTAGGTTTTATTTTCTTTGATTCCAAGTTAGTGTTTTATCAGTTATTATTTTATTAGATTTTTAGTTTACTAGTCAAACTAGGAGTCCGACTTCAATAAAGCTTATGCATCTGGTCTTTTGTTGCTTACTACAGCATATAGATACAAATTGTGATGAGTATCTTTTTCTCTTTCCTTTATTTCTTTATTATGTGTTATGAACTCCTCTTTCAATTTTCAGGAACAGGAGGTGGAGGTTAGTTTGGTTTCTGAGATGCTTAAAGACCACTTGAGATTGATATGGGATCATTTCTTACGCTGTGAACACTTTTTGTCATGAAATAGCAAAAAAGGCGGCTAAAAGATAAAAACAGAAGGGATACCATAAGGGCAGTTTGAATATTTTTGACATGTTTATGGTGTATTTGCTTACATCTTATGGAAATTTTAAGGAAATGGGCATTGATTCAAGATTGTAGTTTTTAGTATAAGATGATATGTCATCCTGTATTGGTCAGAAAACTATTTAATCATAGGGTCTTGTTATCAATTATTATAAAAAACCAATAAACATTGATAAAGAAAACGATTAAACCCACTTCCAAAGACACGAAACATAATCCAATTCAATTTTTAGTTGCATTAATCTATGGGAAAAAACAGTGGTATACTTTTGCAAGCTAGAAAGTATTCCAACATGACATAGGTTGCGTCCATCTCTAAGTGACAAAATGAAACCTTGTTAGTAGGATTTCACATAGTAACTTAGCTCGATTCTACTCATTCAGTTTTTCAATCACCATTGCAGTCCAACAATCAATAGCAAAGACACATTTCACTCATAGTCAAAGCTACAAAATAGCATGCCCAAGTAAGAAGACAAAACAAAAGAGCTTTATTAACAACATAATAACAAATAAGTCTAACAAAATAAATTGTTGTTGCCGCCCAATTAGAGACCTCCCTAATTCATTCCAAAGTGCTAAATCCACTGATTGATCAACCTAGAAGGTAACATTATCCTCCTTTCCATGCACTCTTTAGATTAAGATATGTCGTCCACCAATTCCAACCATAATGGAGATGAGATCATTCATAGCAAACTAGATGTAATATCTGAAATCTACTTAAAATTCCCAACATTTTTACAAGATTATGAAATTTGAGACAATCTATCAGCAACAATTTCAAAAAGAAAGCATTTAAAATGTAATGGTTCGTTTAGAGGACCTTGAACCCACGACTATTGGCAAAATCAAATCCATTTCGAAAACTTCTTGCTCTATGAAATTGAGGATGGCATAAGCATATGGTCATGCCTACTTTTGAATTTTTAGAATTGGTGCTGACTAGTAACAGACTTAAATAAAAATAATAATAATAATAATTAAAAAAAAAAAAAAAAAAAAAAGAAGATCCCAGTCCACAAAGCTCCCACTTTCGTGGGGTCTAGAAGAGGTGACTAGTAACAGACTAATGGACCCAAATCATAATACTCACATATTATACCAAAATTAAATGATACAGCCTCCAACAATGGAGTAATGGATTAGAACTAAAAATTCAAATCCATCAAGTATGAGTAACTTCATTATCAGAGTGATAGAGATAGATTATGCAATGAACATGTAAAGGCTTATTTTTATAATTTGTCTAACAATTGAAAGACCTCATCTTCAATATTGTAATTATGTGGAAGGAGGTTCCATTGGGTCTGTAACCTGTTGGTTTCATTTTAAAAAATACATTTCACCCATATGATGTCATATTATTAGGATGCTCCATTCTAGATGGCAAAGAAATGTGGCTTGTATCATCAAGGACAAGGACCTGAGGAGGCTGATATTTTCTTACCATAGGAAAAGTATTAGGTGACAGCCCATCAACATGAAAGCTCTTCAAAGGAGAGTTGCATCAACAGCAAGGAACTTTTAAGCTAGGAACTCATGGGTTCAGCCGGACAAACTCAATTCCTAAAATATATTCTTTGTATTATTTAAAAATATAAATTCTCTGAGAGAATGACAATGATTCATATAAATAAACATTTTTTTTTTTTAGTACAATGACACAGAACAAAAACAGCACTAGAATGATGATGACAACAATGAGGCTTCATGAGTACTCATTGAACCCATTGGAAATATGTCGGTAAAGTAATAACTTACTTCAAAAGCTGCTTGAAACAACTTGGCCCTCCAACCTTTACTTTTTCCCTTACTACCCCAGACTGATTATTCTTCAATCAACTGTCAAAAATTCTTTCTTTTTCACTCAAAAGTGAGACTGGAAGTTATCAAATTTATTTATTTATAAATAAATAAAAAGAAAGAAAAAAGACCAAAGAAAATTTTTATTCTTTTGGAGAAACAGGGCATCTTCTAGGAATAAAGCACTGAAAATGAGAGCTGGGAGAATAGATCATTCATAGAAAGCCTCTTTTTGACATCAATTATACCAATTCAAACTAACAATTATGCCTCTTTATCAATTATAATTTTTATATAGAAACAGAACTGAAAGTTTGGAATTTTATTGAGTCTTTAAAAATAGAAACAAAAAACTGTTGTCTAAAAATTATGATTTCCACACAGAAATCAAGAAACAAGCTACTGCTACAAGAGGAAAAACTCAGACATAAAACAGGAAAACACAAATTTTACTTTTCTCCCCCTTTTCCACTGTTTTCCCATCACTCAAACCCAAATTGAACACAAACCAAATATAAATTTAATATTTAAGGAAAAAAAAAAAAGAAACAGAGAATTCACAGAGAGTATTGAATAAGAGAAAAGTGAGGACCTTGAGAATGCGGATGGATCCAGGTCGATGAGATGAATTGAAGAGAGAGAGGGACAGTCGGTTGAAGAGGAAAACAGAGAAAATAAATTATTTAAGGAAAGCTGAAACATTTGACAATTACCCAACAAACAAGTGGACTTTTACTGTTACTACTTACTAGGTCCAATTACGACACTTCAATAAAAGGAATTTTTAGTTTTCTTGCGTTGATTTTGGTTGGGAGAAAAGTGAAAGAGATGACTCACTGGCTTTGTTAAAAAAAATGGGAAGATAAATTTTTTTTTAATAATAGAAAAAAAAAAATGTTGTTTTTATAAACTTACTCACAACTCACAAGCCCCAGTCACACAACATAAAAAATATTTTTTTGAGACAAAATACCTTAGATGTTATTCTTTAAATTTTCCATCTTACTTAACTAAAAAATAAATTTCCATTCCAAGAGAAAAAAAAAAAAAAAGTGTATGAAAAAATTTTAAGAGAGTAACCTAAGAAACAATACTTAAATACTTAATCTAAATCTTGCTCTTTTTTTGTAATTAGTAAAAAAAAAAAAATTCATTATATATACATATATATATATATATATATATATATATATATTGTAGTTAACATATTATAGGTAACATAAACCAAACCCATTTAACAATAATATCTCAAAAACATATAAAACTTATTAAGTGCAAATGAACAACTAAATAGGACTAAATTATCCAACTTCCCTACCTTTTTTATTTTTACTACATTTAACATCTATATAAAAAATTTTAAGACAGCAAAACAACCTAGAATTTAAGAGTAGTAATAGAAAAATCACATACAAAAGAACAAATTTACATAAATAATTATCAATACTTACATCAAGAAGATTCTAAGTTTTGACTTCAAAACACACCTAGGGAAGTTTTCAAGTTAGCCTTAGTAAAAAATTGGTAAAGCTAAAGAAGGAATTTATGTTTGCTTGCCAACATAGATTTATACGATTTTTTTCTCTTTTATCTAACCTCTTTTCTTCTTCTTCTTTTTTAATCTTTTTTTATCTATGTCTAGACTTTTATATTAACATTACATTTCCTAAACATGCTCATACTAAAATTTTATTTTCTCATTCATTAATTAGATTTCTTTATGCGTCCCCGTTTATATTTCTTTATACATTTCGTTTATTTATATTTCAACAATTTTTTTAATATTAGAATATGATGCAACAAAAAACACAACATAATTTTCGTTAATTTTAATTATCATGAGCCTTCAATGCAAAATATCTTTCATTTCCTCTTAAAAAGTTGGTCTATTCCCAGGGTTCACTAGTACATCCATGGCCTCTTAACATTAAAAAATAAATAAATAAATAAATAAATAAATAAAAAGGTGATAAGATAGTGACAGAGTGAACATAGATCAATGCTAATTATGTCATAATATTCAATAAAAAATCACATTATTTTATTTGTGATTATATTATGCTTTGTTACATAGGAGGAACAATATAATTAATCAACTTTCTTTTATTATCTTTTACTAGTTGAAGGTCTGTGCGTTGCACAGTTTACTTAAAAAGATATATGTAAATAAATTAAAAGATTCAAAACTATATTAATAATTAGTTAGTCACATTATAAAACATATTAATGTTATGACATATAATTAATACATGAATTTGAGTCACTTTTTACGAGCACAGTGTGTAATATATAAATTTTACATATTAAAATATAAAATAATGATATACAATCTATAAGGTTAGGATTTGTAGCCCAAGCCCAAAATAATGAATTTGTAGAGAGTGGGTGAAAGAGCTAGATTGATTGTGAATTTAGCAACGGTCAACTATAATATCCATGTATGAACTAGCATAAGAATACACATAAAAATGAAATGAATTGACGTCCGAAGAGATATATTATTGATTGAACAGTGATTACAGTTCTTAGAGCTACAGTAAAATCTTTCTCCACCTCTTATTCTCTTTTTTCCGATCCTCTTTCTTTAGAGACCTCTCTCGTTTATATAGCTTCTTTCTGAACCATCTTCATCGTACACTTGTTCTTCATCCAATCAATCACTTGAGTATATGTCACATCAGATATCTTTTTTAGTTCTTCAGGAGTGTTGATAGTTGAAGTTGCGGGTCTTCTCCACATAAATGCGGTCAGAAAAGTTGCTTCAGTGCATTAAACACGGTGGTAGCAGCTTTTTTCCTTTAGATATTTTTCTGTTCTTATCATCTCCAGACATGCCCAGAGCTTATCCTTATCACTAGAGTTGCTAGAAAGATCACTTGAACCTTTCAAGTACTTGCTTGATCGAGACGCTCTGTATCCAAGGAGAACAGGCTCTTCGGCCGGCTGATGATCTCTTCGGACTATACTCCACAATCATTTCCAGGTATATTTCTCATGTGGAATCCTTCCCAATTATGCTCTTCTCTTCAGACATATATAACTTAACCCAAAAAATGAGGCCCCAGGCCCAACACACAATGTTGGGCTTTTACCCCCACACAATCAAAATAAATATTAAATTTATTTTAAAATATATACTTGAAACTTTTGCTAATATAACTTTAGATGAAGTAGAATTCTTAATTTCTTATAGTTTAGAAAATAGATTGTTATTCATAGTAGATTATTGGTAAAAGATTTTGATCTACTTAACTATCTATTGTCACTATATTAATAATTAACGACAATTAACAATCTTTATGCATTTTATAGTATAACCTATTAACAAAACACTTTAAGTTTGAAAGGAAAAAAATTGAAAAGGAATGGGCATTTTGAGGAGATAAAACATGGCATTTGACTTTCCTAATGCATAATGTAAACAAAGAAAGAATATGTGTTAACCGTATGTGTGGAGTAAAGTTGCTTGAGATAATTATATATGAGACCTTCACATGCTTTATAACCAAATTGACAAACAAACTCTTCATAAGAGTGTCATTAAAAAGTAAAATAAATACTAAACTAAAACTCTTAACTCATGGAAAAAAATTGAAATTTGTAAAACTTAAACTTTTTCAGGTGCATGGATTGAGAATTTTAAAAGTAGATAAATTAACACTTAAATTAAATTGATGACAGAAAAACATGTATTGACAAAATAAAAATTGTAGATAATTCATATAATGATGAAGAGGAAAAAAAAATTGATATCAACAATTAAGCATTTGTATCTATCCAAAAAATAATGTAGCAATAGTTTAAAAGTTGTAAACTTACTGGATTTAGTTGAAATTGAATATTAGTGGAAATACAATTTTATATTGTTAATGTTAGGTTCTAAAGATTTAGATTAAATATTTAGAATCATGGTTGTGTTGTGTTGGCAAACTGAGATCAAATCATGTCTAGTCTAAGTGTTTAGAGAGTGCTTAAATAAGTGTGTTTCAAGATTTCAACCTCAGACCTAACATGTCTAATCTAACATGCGATTAAAAATAAATAAATAATAAAAAAATCTAACAAGAAAGACTAGATAAGCAAATTAAAGAAAGCTATTGGGGTCTAGCAAGGTTAACCGGGTACTTACAAGGTCAGCCATTGTTGAAGCTTCAACCTCAGACCTTGAGATCGCACCAACATTTCTTATTCTTCTTCTTCTCAGTCCCGCTCGCCCCTTCTCTCTCTGCAATTTTGCCGACTGCTGTTTTTGCATTTTCTCTTTCTCTCTGCATTTTTCTCTCCCTTGCGTTTTTTCCTTTGCACTCTAGAGTCTTCTGGTGTAATTTGAAGATGATTTACAACTTGCTTTCTGTCGTTCACTGAAAATACATGCTGTCAACCACACCTTTTATTTTATTTTATTGGGTTTAATCAATTTTTTAATGCTTTGTAGTTGTACGGCCACTCTTCTAGCTTTTGTATTTATTTTTTATTTTTAAAATTTTCATAAGAGGTTGAATATTCAAATGGGCTTTAGCATAAAACAATTTATTGGATAGTCAAATTGACTTGAGCATGACTTAAGATAATTTAGACATAAGCTGTCATAAAAAGATTAAAAGAATAAAATATTGAGCTTAACAAAAAATTATTTAGGTTTGCTTAAGATTTAATATTTCTTATTTTTCCTTATAAAAGTTATATATAAGAAAACATTTGAAAAATATATCTTTATATTTATTTGAATGATTTTAGTTTTTTTTTTTTTTTACTAATTTAATATATTTATTTATATTTTAAATAAATATTAAATTAATGATGATGTCATCATGGTTTGACCTTAATTCAACCTCAAAAACTTCAAACCTCTCCTTCTTACGTTTCATTAAACGGTTCGGGTTTCAAAATCATGGTCTAGCATGCTCTTGAGCCCCATGTGTACCTTTTCACTAAGCCTAACTAAAGTGCCAATGGTAACATGGTTCAAACATGTACATTGATATGGTTTTGTTCCATGTAAAACAATTTGTACCAAAATATTTAATAATATGATATAGCTAACTTCAAAAGCTTAGAAGGTGAATAAAGGGGAAAAATCTCACATGTTGGGTTCTTTATGCCACCAACAACTATTTAGTTAACTACTTAACTTACATGACTTTTACTAAAATTCTCCAAAGAATGACAATTGTTAGGTTCTAAGTACTTAGAAACTAATGTATTAGAACTCTAATTTGTATTGTTGGCAAACCATGATCAAAACAGATGTTAATCTTGTTTTTACTTGCTCAAAGTATAGGTCTTTTATGTAAAGTTGGAATCGAGCTGTTGTAGAATTCATTGTGCAATTCGGTCTGGCTCGATCAATCGAAAATTAGACTCAATCGATCAAAAGTCGACCAGATTGTTTTTTCTGCAGAATCTCCAACTCAGCCCTAATCCCATATGATGTGTAGGGTTTAACGTTTTGCCCTAGGTATAAAAGAGAAACCCTAGCCACGTTTTAGAGGTTGCTTTATTTACTGTGTGTGTGAATCTCTTGTGAGATCTAGAGGTGGTTGCCTTCACACATGCTTAGGATTATCAAGAATGAGATTTCTTTGAGAGCTTGATGATCATTCAGTTGCTGCACTAAGGAGCTTAAAGATACGCAAGCAGGAGTGCTTGTACTTGCTGGAGAATCCAAGAAAGAAGGAGTCCGTGGTCTCAAAGCTTGCACGTGGTCGTGTCAGTAAGTTTTCTACTAATGGGTAGCAATAGGATGTTAGTGGTTTAAGTCATTATTGTAAAATTTCAATTCTTTCATAGTGGATTCAAGTTTACTTTGAGGATAGCTAGGTTAAATCTTTCCAAGATTTTTTACCGATTTGGTTTTCCTGAGTCATCATATTTTTGTATTCTCTATATTCTGCGCTTTACATAGATATGATTATATGATTGTGTTAACTTAGATCTGAAATTTGGACTAAGTAATAACTTAGCTAATTAATTAGGTTAATCCGGTTGTGTTTTAAGGGGTCTAAAAACAAACAACAATTATTTTAGAAGGTAATTGTAACCTATGTAACTAGCTCCAAAGCTCAAGGTCATCACTTATGGTTGTGCCAATAAGATTAATAAAGAACTTGCCAGCTTAGTTTCAACAATTCCTTGTATGCAACAACCATTATCCTTTTTCAACCAAATAAGCCTCAAATTTGGAATGAGGCCTTATAAGCTTGTCAACAACACAAACAGGAATTTGTAAAATTCGCTCAAAATAATTTTGGCTATAGAGTTTTCAAATTAATTTAGAATTCCACCTTAAAGTATCTTTGACTAGCACATATGCCACAATATCTAGAAAATCTAAGCAATTTCATTTGACATCCATTTGCCTCCCCAAACATCCAATAAAATAGGAACATCCAAGTGTATACATATATACTAAAAAAAAAAAAAACTATATTCTTTTGACTTTTTTTTTTAAAAACCCTTTGTCATGAAAAAGAAGGGTAAGTTAGATGATGAAAGAATTTTTTTTTTTTTTCAAAATCAAGAAATTTATTTTAAAATTTTTTCGACAGTAATACTAATTTTTTTTAGGAGAAGATATTAGTTTTGTTTAAGTAGATATTCATGTCCAATGGACTCTCAGCTCTCTACCCTTTGATGGGTCCAAGTGAGAGTTTAAAGTGGTGGAGCCTATTTTGGTTTAGAGCCGTTGATAATGGACGAATCTGCCCTGGATCATAGCACATAACCAGGTGGTAACTAAAAGGGGTAAAAGGAAAACTTGGAGTGTTAATATGTTTTTTCAATGGTACTTGATATTTCTAAAATAAAGTACCGTGTAAATTGGTGTGTTGTTATGTTTTTTCAATGTCACAGTCACATTACTTTGACTTTGTTTTTATCCCTCTCCCTTTTTCTCTCTCTTTCACGCTTCAAAGCTCAGGTATGACAGATTTCTGTAAAATTTCTGTAAAATTCTCAGTCTTTCGGTGACTCTGATTGTTGGGAGTACTTGGAATGTGATGAGGAGAGCTCAGTCAATTGGAAGGAAGGTTGCTAGAATTTGGAAAAATGGGTTCAAATACTCCGTTAATGGATTTCTTGATTACTGTTCATGGAGTTTAAAAAAATGGGTTCAAATACCCTGAATTCTTATTTGTGTTACTTATTTGTGCTAGTTGCTCACTTCTTAAATGATTATTGGACTTTTCTGCAATGAGATTGTGTGTGTTTGTGTAATGTGGTTTGAGTTTGAATGGAAATGGGTGCTACACTGCTACCACATGGTAAGCTATAATTCTCCGGCACCCACAAGGTCTGCCTCTCTCTCTGGCCACTGGCATTTTACGTTCTACGGGTTTGAAAGGGCACACAAACTCAACACCCAAATAGAAACGGATTCCCTATTACATTCATGTGTAATTTTTAATAATAAAAAATTCATTTGCAATTATAGATCAAGTAAAGCAATTCTAAATGAGATTTGTACATGTGCAATTTGTCTACTATACGTAGAGGTGGATCTCTTTTCCATAATATCCTTCTTATCTGCACAATTTTTTTCTACATTACCTTCTTCATTTCTTTCTTCAAGTATACAGTACAAAATTTTCAAGTTGTCAGAGCTATAAGCAAATCAATCATGGCGTCAAATTGGTCATCTTCCACCACCAATACCTTCTCAACGTCTTCAGTAAATCTGACACAGTACACTTTTCTTGCTTTCTGAAGTCTCAAATCTAATGTTAGTGAAACTAGATAACTACATCCTTCAGAAGCATCAAATCGCAACCATACAAAATGAGGCCAGGAACAGCTTGGAATATGAGCTTGAACAGCAGCAGTAGGGTTAGCTGTTTTTGAGCTATAAAAGTTCTATTCATTCTATTATAGATAAAGTAAATCAGTTCTAAATGAGATTTATACATGTGCAATTTGTCAACTATATGTAGAGGAGATCTCTTTTTCATAATATCCTTCTTATATATCTGCAAATTTCTTCTACATTACCTTCTGCATTCCTTTCTTCAAGTATACAGTACAAAATTTATGTTGTCGGAGCTATAAGAAAATCAATCATGGAATCAAATGCATCATCTTCCACCACCAATACCCTCTCAAACTTTTCAGCAAATCTGACACAGTAAGCTCCACTTCTCTTGCTTTCTAAAGTCTCAAATCTAATGTTAGTGAAACTTGATAGCACCAATTACTCGTATTTGTATATGTTTTTATTTTTATTTTTTGTTCAGTTTTCACTCTCCAAAAAACTATATAGCCAATTGGTAAAAATGAAATCTGGAAAATTTTGTCTAAAAACTATCATTTAAGATGCTCCTGGCTTCATTGAAGACAGATATGGTATATGGTAGCCCACCAAGCTACCTTGCTCAAAATTTCTCTAAAATTCTTTCCATCAAGAGTTCTGCAATCCCAGTCCAGCGGCTTCTGTCCCAATGATGAATATATATATCGGGTTTTTTGGCATCTGTTGATTTCAATTTTGTTTTTCTTTAATGGAAAATTTCGATTTTTGTTTAATATTTTTTATTTTTAAATTTTTTTCTTCCATAGATTTTTTTCACATGATTTTTTACCTAGTTGTATTACCTTCTCTAGAGTTTGGTATAGGGCATGATTTGGGATTCCTATGTTACAGTTACAGTCACATTTTCTTTAAATTTATCAATAAATCAAGAAATTGAGAACCCTGAGAATATGATAATATGATAAAGTTTACTTTACAATCATAGTAGATAGTAAAATGGGCTTCTAATGCCAACAATGACAATTTAGTTACATGACCTTAAGGGTGTTTGAGCTGAACCGGTTTCATTATTTTGTTTTGACCTTATGAGATGTTGTATCCGCCTAAGCTCAAGCGTTACTTCTCTCATGGCCGGCCTCTCATCTCCCTTCTTCTTGATGCATCTCAATGCAAGCTTAGCGAATGCTTGAATATCTTCATTGCTCCCTTGGCTTAGCACCACATTATCAACAATTTGTAATATGCAGTTCTCTTCCATTTTCAAAACAAAGTAATCTACCAAATTGTTGTGCCTTAAGAACATTTCTGTGGGATCATG
Organism: Quercus suber; assembly: GCF_002906115.3. Lineage (NCBI taxonomy): Eukaryota > Viridiplantae > Streptophyta > Magnoliopsida > Fagales > Fagaceae > Quercus > Quercus suber. Next base: position 1,353,466 of record NW_027069549.1, read on the forward strand.
ACCTGTTAAAACTTCCACCAGTACAACCCCAAAACTATAAACATCACACTTTTCCGTAACCTGCAGTGTCTCTAGATATTCTGGGTCCATGTATCCAACGGTTCCCTCAATGGAACTACCCTGAAAAAAGTCTTCTCCAGGTGCAATTGAAACCGAAAAACCAAAATTTGATACTTTGGCAGTCCAGGACTCGTCCAAAAATATACTTGATGATTTGACATTCAAATGGACTATTGGCCTTGGCCTACCATAGTGCATGTAACAAAGAGCATAGGATGTCTCAGTGGCTATTCTTACACGTTCAAGCCATGAGATCCGGCAAGGAATTTCATTGCATTGACCATGGAGATGATCAAAGAGAGTGCCATTGGAGATGAGCTCAAAAACCAACATCGGAATTTCAGTTTCAAGGCAGCAACCATAGACTCTCATAACGTTCTTGTGGCTGATCAATTGTTTAATTGTGACTTGGTTTAGGAAGAAATCTACCACCATCTCAAAGGGCCAATGCCTTGGAGGGCCTTTGACTTTAATAGCTACTTCCCGCTCATCTAGTGTTCCTTTGTAGACTGTTGCGATTACAGAGCCAATGATTAGATTAGGATCGTAGTTATTAGTAGCCTGTTGGATGTCCTTGGCAGAGAAAATCTTGATTGGCTCTGTATCTCTACCTTGGTTGCAAGTGATCTGCTTTTCAAGTAACATTGCTCCATTGCGGATGAAGTATTCTTCTTTGGCCTCAAATAACTGCCTTGCTTTCACCATCCTGAAACTCTTCTCTGCCCATAGCATTATTAAACAAGTGATTATCACTTCATATATAGTTCTTTTCTACCAAGAACTAACAATATGACAAATCAAGGGGTAGGTAATCTCCAAAATAACTTTAACTAGTCACAGACTAGCATTATGTGCAAGAAAGTTTTAGCTTAACATATCAAATGAATATAAATGTGTTAGGATTTTTAGTATTGGTTAATGTCATAACAAATTTATTTGTAATATTGGGTAATGTACCATTGTCTTATGTATGTCTGGAATAAAGCTTGAAGACTATGAAGACCAAATTGGGTTTTGGATAGAAAGAACCTATTATGGAAATCACCAACATGTTTTGTTGGTTTTTTTATTATTATTATTTTTTAATTTTAATGTGTTTATCCATATAAACATTATGATTTGAATCTAGACTATGTAACTACCCAAATTAAATTTGTGAATCTTCGTATTTAAGTCGAAAATTTCAAAATTTTTATCATTGTTTATTATTAATTTGGAATTAAAATACAAAATATTTTCTCACCTTTTATCCTTCCTATCATGATACGCCAGAGACTCGTAGCTGCAGCTAGAACTATGCAAAAAAAATCTTACCCTGCAAATACAAATAGTAGTAAGCACATGTATTTTTTATGTAACTAAAACTAGTCTCTAACCTATGCTATGCACGGAAACCTACCTATTTGTGAGGTAAATTAAAATAATTTTATAAAAAATTCAAGAAACTACACAATTGCATGATTTGCCCTTATATGACTTCAATTTGTGTTACAATTTGATGAAGAAGCCATTGCTTTGGGTTTGCTTTGCTTTTATAGTGTTCATGATATCTTCTCTAAACAAAAACAATGCTGAGTACTTCGACTTCTTTTTTTTTTTCTTTTTTTTGTGTGTTCCGAATCTATAAAACTATTTGTTGATTCGAGTGAAATCTCTATGCCAATTTCAAGTACAAATTCTTAGACTTCTCTTCTCCAAGATTTTGATTAACAAAGTTAATTATTAAAACAAATAGTGCAAACAAAAAAAATATAAAATGATATAAAAAGAAGAAAAAATACTAAATAAATCGCACACTCACATCACGCGCAAAAGAGGTGGGGTTGTTTTTGGCAGCCTAAGCTTACAATTCACACCAACTTCCTATGAAAGAATGAGCTGATTCGTTTTTTCAATTTTTCTATTGATTAGAGAAGGCTTCAGCAAGTAAAAGGTTTAAATTAAAGTTTCACTTCTTATTAAGTTTGGATTAAACAAAAATAATTTTATTTAAAAAAATGATAATGATGAGTTTGAGTTTAAATTAGACTTGTTAGAGAGATAAAGTTTCACTTTGTTAAGTTTGGACTAAACAAAAATAATTTTATTTAAATATTGTGCTGACGTGGAAACTAAGCTTCAGAGGATTCAATTATATATATATATATATACTAGTATTATGCCCGTGCGATGCGTGACTTAATTAAAAAGTTATATGTAAATAAATCATAATTAATGAACCATATGAATAAAACCACATTAATTTAGAAATATAATTGAGTCAATTTATACAAACACCATTTATGACTTCAAAACTCTTTTCTTTTAGAAACTTCATGACTCCACATGTTTGGCTTCATAGAACCCTTTACGAATCTTCTTGCAAAATTAAAAATTTATAAGTATTAATAAAATAAATGATGAGCAAAATGAATAAAAAAAAGATGAGCAAAATTATGAATTACAACATGAATTTCTACAACCAAGTTTAATATGAGGAGAACCAGAAGATTCATCAGCAGAATGATAGCAAGAATCAGATGAAGAAGAAGAGAAATCATCTTCCAAAGAATCAGACGAATTGTTTGATTCAAGGATTCTGAATAATTCTTCTTGATCATTATTACCAATGTTTAACATATATATGTATATATATATATATATACATATATATAAATATACTAGTATTATGCCCGTGCGATGCGTGACTTAATTAAAAAGTTATATGTAAATAAATCATAATTAATGAACCATATGAATAAAACCACATTAATTTATAAATATAATTGAGTCAATTTATACAAACACCATTTATGACTTCAAAACTCTTTTCTTTTAGAAACTTCATGACTCCACATGTTTGGCTTCATAGAACCCTTTACGAATCTTCTTGCAAAATTAAAAATTTATAAGTATTAATAAAATAAATGATGAGCAAAATGAATAAAAAAAAGATGAGCAAAATTATGTTATCCTTACCTTTCAATTTAATTTAGAAACTCTTCTTGAACAACAACCAATGATCTTATCTGCTTTTATGCTACCATAAAAACACGTGAAAAAAAAAAAAAGATATTGAAAATACATAAATCCTAATGAACATCAATGTAAGACACGTTCTACAAAATACAAACTTAGTTCCTATACACATTCCATCCATAGAACATCTAGAAGTAAATTTGGTCACAAATGCAAAATGATGTAGAGAATAATTAAGACGGTAGTGACCTACGTCATGGAGAATAGGCAACCTATGGTACTAAGGTGGTACTACGTTGTCAGTAAAATCACTTGGAGTACAAATATAATAGTAATACTATTAACCAATATTCAATTGGCAAAACTGATCCAAATATCTTAAGAAACAGGATTGGATGATTTGCAAGTTTTGGCAACTAACAAAAATTTGTTTTGGTCCTTTGGGAATTTTAATCGAACAATTTGGACTCAAAAGAGAGTCTACCAATTAGGAACAGCTACCACATCAAATTCAGATCCAAATCCCATTGACTAAATGTTACCGTAAATGAGTGTGTGTGTTTTTTTTTTTTTATGTACGTATGATTAAAGATCTTCATCAACTGCTTTCATTATATACATAGACTTTTATCTATAATGAAAACATATAAACTTTTAAAATACCAGGACAAAGGAAAACGTACAATGGAATTAAAAAGTGAAGTTCCAAACTTTAAGAAAAATAAGACAGACAATACTTTTACAGGTCAATTACTGAAGAAAAAAAAATTAATTGAAACCAAATACTTGAAAAACAATTCTGACTATATTGTGCAGGGAAAAAACTAATTCAAACCCAAAGACATCAAATAAAAAAAACATAACCCAAAAAAAAGAGATAAACAAAAGGAAAATCAGGCTAACCTAAACCTTTCAATATGATTCGGTATCTCTTCTTGCAAAATACCAAACCGTCGTATCTGGTAGAAAACTGTGTGTGCTTCAACAAAAAGACAGGCAAAGAAGGATTTTTTAAAATACAGTGAATAAGAAGAAAGAGAGACTACAAAAGAAACTGTAGATGTATGCAAAGTTTTGCAAATGTTTTAATCTGGATTTATTCAAAAAAAATGTAAGATTAATTACACACAACAATTTGTTTTTAAAATAAAAAACTTTTTCTAAAGATTAACAAACTAATCTAAACATTAATGTGTACACCACAAAACAATCTTTAATAAATAATCCCTAAATATTCAACGACATAATTTTAAGCAATATGCTGGCTATTTAATTTACACAATTTTTTTTTTTTAAAAAGACATTAATCAAATTCAATAAGTGAAAAAAAAACATTATTTACTGTCAAAAAGAAATTCATTCATTCCTTTAAACAAATATACAATCAAACAGAAAACATGACTTTTTAGCACAAACATTAAAGGGGTTTTAGACTTTTTAGTTTCAGATAATAGATGGTTAGAGCAGCAACATTGAAAAATCTACCATTATTCAAGGGTAAACATGTTTTTTTCCTAAACATATTCAAGGGCTAAACCCCATGATGCCACCAAAAAAAAAAAAAAGAAACTGGATTATGATAAATCAGGAAGAAAGCATCAAAATAAAGAATATAACACATCAAGTAACAAAATGCTGACCTTGGGTATAGGTGCTGCAGAAAAGAAGCAAAATAGAGAGGGTGTCAAATTGAAAATTGGAAGGAGGAAAAGATTTTATTTTGCCGTTTTTTCTTTTACCGAATGAAGGGGATTCATCTGTTCTTTGAGGTGGGTGCCGTTTGATTAAGGGTGTGGCAATTCAGGGCATAAAAACCATGTTGTTGGGCATGTAAAACGCCGATTGTCCAACAATCACCATAAAAACCTTTTCCCTTATTGGCCTGTGTTTTTTCCACTACCTTTCCCTACTTATCTAATAACCCTTCTTCTTCCCTAATGACCCAGATAGCAAGCCAAAAAAACAGAAACAAAACAAAATATGAAACTAAAATTCATGAAAGAAAAGGAACAAAACCCCAAAACTGAAAATTCCTAAGAACAATTCAATTAGAATTTGATCTTCTAGGTTGTTTCCCTTATTTCAAAGAAAATCCCTAGATTGACAACAAACCTAATTGAAGAGAATAGGATAAGAGATTAATTAGAAGCCCAACTATTAAAACAATCTAAATATCATAGCCTTTGAATTATAAGTCTGGTGTACCCCAAAAAAATGAATCCAAATATTCCAATCAAAACCAATTTATTTCAAAGGCTGCAGAATAAAGAAGTAACTGAATTAAAATTGAGAGAAAAAAACTGAAGATTTTGGTAATCTAACAAACACATCATATTTAAAATTCAAGGTGCAATCAATTAAGATAAAACAATTTGTAAAAAAAATTTAAGATAAAAAATATACATAAACCATATCAATTGTGAGATCAATGCATGCCACTATTTGAAGGCCAAAGAAGTATTATGTATTAAGTGTGATTCAATAACATATAATTAATAAGCACCAAAAAACTAATCATCATACTGTTCATGGCAGTATACACTAAAAAAAGGCATAAAAAATTATTTTAAAATAAGATCAGTGTGAAGAGGTATTTAACAGAAGCAATGGCAGTCCTAAAAACAAATAGAAAAAAGTGCAGAGTGTCTCATATAAGAAAGGTGAAGAAGAAATACAACCTGTGTTAGTGATAGATTGTTTTAAAGAAAGTGAAGGGGTATTCCGTCAATTCCAAATCTCCAACCAATTATGGTGAAATTACATCCTTTGTTGGACATGCTTTTGATTCTCTCTTAACCTTTTCTACTTTCTGGTCTATACACAGATAGAAAAATCAGTCCTACAAACAAATAGGAAAAATTTCCGAATGTCTCATATGAGAAAGGAGAAGAAGAATTTCAACATGTTTAGCAGCAAATGCTATGGGGCCAACCAAGCACTCTAACCAACCAAAAATTAATTAAACCCCTCTAGGTAGATTGAAAAATTAATAACAAATAAACAGAAAAATTACTAAAATCAAAGCATCAGTTATAGGAGGAAAAAGACTAATCAAGCATATATAAATTTTAAAAATTAAAAAAGAAAAATCTTGGGAAATATTATGAGGAACAAACTACTTCCTATCTTCCCAAATAGCACTTGAATTTACATATCCAGTAATTGTGTGAATAATTATGTTGGTCAGGGGGTTTGTCACGTGAAATAACAAAAGGGAATTGTAATATTGTCTTCTACCCAGATCAAAGAAAAAGAAAAAAAAAAAAAAAATCTTACCGGACTGTATCTATGTCTCTATCTCTGTCTCTCTAATAACTTTGGCGCTTTCTCTGCTTCTTTCATCGCCTCTCCCTTTCTCTGTGTCACTGGGGTTTTCCTAGTTGAAACTAAGAATGGTCGGATTCGGGCCGAATTTTTTACACCTGGACCCGACCCGCTGGTCTGCCCCGAAAACCTCGGTAGAGAAAATCAAAGAAATCAAAGAATGAAATACCCACATACAGAAATTGTTGAAAAATAATAAAGATTTGAGGATCGGCAGAGAAAATCAATGAATGAAATTGAAAATTAAAAAGACCCACCAGAAAATTATGGATGAACAATGACCAAAGATTTATGATTTCCCTTTTCAGAATCACAAAACCAAACACAAATCCTAACACAAACACAAACACTAAAATTTCAAATTTATAATTTTCCCTTTCAAAATCACAATCACAAACACAAATTCAGATTTATGATTTTCCCATTCAAAATCACAAACACAAACACAAACACACAAACACAAAAATTTCAGATTTATGATTTTTCCTTTCAAAATCACAAACACAAACACAAACAACTCAAAAAAAAAAAAAAAAAAAGGGGGAAGAAGATAGAGAGCGAGGTGGTCCTAAAAATTTTATGGGAATGAATGACTCAATCAAGGAGTTCAATGTATGCGAAACTTCCAAAGACGGACATGAGAGTGATGAGAGAAGCTAGAACCAATTCAGGCCATTGCACATGATATTGCTCTTACTCATATAATAATAAATAAATTAAAAAAAAAAAAACATTTTTGGAGGCTAAATTAGTAAGATACAGCTAGGGTGTCAATTCGGTTAGCGTGTCGGGTTCGTGTCATGTCGAGGTAGGGGTATTCGACTAAATGGCTCAACCCTAACCAACCCATTTAATAATCGTGTCATGATCTTTCAACCCTAACCCGACCTGTTAATAAGGCGGGTTGACACGCTTAATAAACGAGTCATGTTGAGTTGACACGAATGAAACACAACTCATTTCAACCTACATAATATTAAATATAACATTTATCTAGAAATAATTATTTTTACATCCCAAAAAGCAATAACATACACTTTTTCAAATATTCAACCCACATTCAAAATAATATAATTCAATAAAAATATAACATTCATCTAGAAATAAGTTTTTTACACTCAAGAAGTGCATACACTTCAACCCAAATTCAAAATAACAAAGTTTCACAAAATGAAATAACATAGTTCAACAAAAATATAATATTCTTGGAACTCGTCAAATGCTAAGTATCAATATCGAAAGAATTTGAGCAAACAGTAGACTAATCCTGACTATGACCACGATTATCATCCATAGATTCTTTGTTGATGTCCAAATTCATAACATCTTCCATAAGCTCATCAAATTTCATTGGCGTAAGTTCTATGCCACAAAAAAGAAAAAAAAAAGTATTAGTAGTTCTAAAGTCTGTAAAGTTTCAATTTTCAATTATATCCCTTGTAAATTTTTGTAATTACTCACTTTTCTTTTTAAATTTAAAATATATGTTGGATATAAAAGGTATTTGACAAATCTAAAATGTAATAAATATTTATTTGTTATATGAGTTAAATGGGTTGTGTTAAGTGGGTCATTTTTGGTTGACACAAATAAATTGGCATGTCAAACGTGTCTATTGCGGGTCATACGGGTTGACCCATTTATGACCTGTTTCTTATCGTGTCACTTTCGGGTCGACCCGTTTATGACCCAAACCCATTAAGGCCCAACCCTAACCCGAAAAAACTCGTGTCGGGTTCGTGTCGTGTTCGCGGGTTGGGTCGAGCATTGACACCCCTATTCGCCACTGCGTGTTTAATACGATAAATATACAAGGGCATAATTCGGCATATTTTAAAAAAATACGTTTCAAAAGTTCAGCATAAAAATACTCAGTAATAAAACGGTACATAAATAGTTCGAGTATATTACATTTCTTTTTTAAAAATTCGTAATAAAAAATTAGGAAACATTTTTCATATATTTTTTTATAGATAAAAAAAAAAAAATCATCTTTATATGATAACCTTTATCATAAAAGTCATATGTAATTTAATCCTTAGACTATCCTAAACAAAAGTTTGTTGAATGATATTAGAGATGTTATAAATTTTATTATATAAGTCTTATCAACTTATGTATCATAAATGGGATTCAGATCTTCTAGAGCTCCTAGGATATTCTACCATGTAGAGTTCTTTTAATCTTAACCTCTCATTTAAAAACCAATGGTTTAGATTTCACTATGTCATTAATTCTGAAACAAAACATTAAAAATAGATGCCACATCAACTATTAAAATGGACATGTCACATTTTGAATTTATTTTTAGTTTTATAAACTCAAATCTGAACCCAATCTTGTTGCCATGCCAACACCCACGACACCAAACTTGTCTTCGACGAGATCTCTACGCCAGAATGAATAGAGAACTTGGCAGCCAGTAGGGAGGTATTTTGCTGGAGTGGGGTGAGTGGAGGAGCTGTATGGGTTGGGTCGCCAAGAGCTTTGGGTTATAGACAGAAGCGCGAACCTTTTGTTACAGAGATAGTCATCTCTCTATTTTACAAGTATGGACTCTACCTACCAAATAAAATGATATAACAATGAATTCAATTGGGTATAGAAACTAACTTAGAAAAAAATTGGTACAAAAATTGTCCCAGGCCATTACACATAAAGAGCAAGTATACTAGTAGTTGAAAAATGCGACAACCAGAGAAACATAATTTGCACAGACGTATGTTAATAATGGTTCTACAAATCAATTGTATTTTTTGTTGTTGAAAATTGCTGCCAAGTTCTCTATTCATTTTAACACTGAGATCTCGCCGGAGACCAGTTTTGGTGCAGTTGGGTGTTGGCACGGCAGGGAGATTGGGGTTCAAATTTGAGTTTTAAATTTTTTTTAAAACTAAAAAGAAATTCAAAATGTAACATGTCCATTTTAATAGCTGATGTGGCATATATTTTTAAGGTCTTATTCAATAATTAAAGACATGGTGTAATATGAACCATTGGTTTTTAAATGAGAGGTAAAGATTAAAATAAACTCTATATGGTAGAGTACCTTAGGAACTCTAGAAGATCTGAATCCTCATAAATGAAAAAAAATAATTCAAATACTTAATACTTTGTAATTATTATCTTGTTGAAATGAAATGACAATGAGTAAAATTTTAATAATAAAATTTGTAATAATTTAAAATTTTTATATGAAGTAACAATGATTATTTACAAAGCATAAACTTATAGCAACAGACAAAATTCCAAATTTTCTTTTTGCAGCTTTAGTTTTTATTTATTTATTTATTTATTTATTTATTTTGTGTACCCCCCCCCTTGTTCTTCTATGTCTTGTGTTACTTTCAAGGATAATTTTGATACAGCACCTAGACATCATATGTTTCTCTTTTTTTCCTTCTTCCTTACAACCCCACATCAAAACCATAAAGCTACACATAGTTTATCTACAAAATAATAATAATAATAATAAATAAAATAAAAATAATAAAAGCCTCATCAAACCCTAACTAAATTAATGATGATGAAGACTATCTTAATATTATTTTTTTGCTAAATAAAAAAAGGGAGTCTCCGATTTAGACTCAGATGATGAAGACTTTATTTCGCTCGAGCATTTGCAATGACATTAATTGGAATTAAATGGCTTTATAAATATTTTTCATTTCTCCAAAATATATATACAAATATATAAACAATAAAAGTAGCTGGAAAATGTTATCATTTTCGATACATCAAAGGATTATAGGCATTTAAATATTGATTGTTGCTTCCTGTGTCACAACATGGGTTTTAATCTGGATAGATTAATATACATATGATTTTATCACCACCTAATGTGATGATTTGATTTGCTAGTAAAGACTGTCTATGTTGTGCGTCTTTTTTGTTAAATTTGGGCAATCATCTACACTTCAATATTGCTTATGCTTCTGCTTTTTTGTTGCTTACTAAAACATATAGATACAAATTATGATGAATATCTTTTTCTCTTTCCTTTATTTCTTCATTATGTATTATGAACTCCTTTTTCAATTTTCAGAACAAGAGATTGAGGTTAGTTTGGTTTTTGACATGCTTAAGGACCACTTGAGATTGATATGGGATCATTTCTTATGCTGTGAACATTTTTTGACATAAATAGCAACAAAGGTGGCGAAAAGATAAAAACATAAGGGATACCATCCGGAAAAGGGCAGTTTAAATATTTTTGATATGTTTATGGTGTACTTGCTTACGTCTTGTGGCAATTTCAAGGAAATGGGCATTGATTCAGGATTGTAGTTTTTGGTATAAGATGATACGTCATCTTGTATTGGGAATTTTTGGATGAGTTCTTGTACATGTGTGTATTATATGAACATATGAATCGTTTTGAATTGTTGTGTAAGTGTGTATGCAATGTATAAACATGTAAATTTACTATGTTTGTACAAATATATGAGATTGTGCATGATCTTGGTGAATGCAACATCTACCAATATAGCTTGTTAGTTGGAATTTTGCAAGATCACAATGATGATAGTAACATGGATTTGTATTTTGGAGATATTTTGGTTATATTTTTTGCTCCACCATTCACAATTTGCCAATATATTTGTTTTACTTTCCTTATAAAGTAAACAGAGTTAAAAATGGAAAACAATAAAACATATGATAAGTTGTGATTTGTGGAGCATAAAGCAAAATACAAAAGGCGAGACAAAAGATTTGTATTAGTTGGACATGATGAATGATTATGAATGTGACGAGAAAGAATAGTATTTTAAATTATACAATGTGCTATCATGTGAGTAAAAAAAATTGAAATTAATCAATTTCATGATTTAGATTAAAAATTTTACAAATCTAAAGTGTAGTGTCCCATCATTTAAAGATTTTCAATGACACCATACTCTATCCAAAAAATTAAAATCATAAAAGGTAAATTACCATTTTGGTCCCTAATGTTTATATTATGTGTCAATTTGATTCCTAATATTTTAAATGTGTCGGTTTAATTCTATGTCAAAATAATCTTTGTAGTGTTGGATGGAAATTGCTAGTTATCAGCCAAAGAAAAAAAAAAAAATCTTTTTCTGCCATTTAGGATGTCATATGGCTTTGCCTAAAAATAACCCACATTAATCCGCGTATAATTGTGTAAATTTACAAGTTTACTACAGTAAAGTATTCTCTCTCACACCATATCTTTAAGAAATCGGTTAACAGCTAGTGATATGATCTTTTTGGGATGAGCTTCAAGTTGGAGCTCAACTGTGGAGGTATGGAGACATGATTTTGTGGATGAACTTCAAGGTGTCAGAGATAAATAACCAAGAGCTTCATGAGATAATCTAATGCAAGTGTACCCATATCTGATTTCAAACTTTAAATCTTCTCTACCACTCTAAGAAGAAGATCCATAGTAGGTATGATCAATGGAGGAGAGCCACACTCATGTTGATTTTCTTTCTAGGTGCTATTTTTCCTTTGGTGAATGTCTTAATCAAGTTATTCTTCTTATGATTAAATGCTTGATGTGGTGTTTATGGGGTTAATTAAGGCAATCGAAGAGAATGAGAGATCACCACCTCCGGAGCTTAACCTTCCCTTTTTTCACTAACTTATTGCTTGATTTAGATGTATATTTCCCAGTTTACATAAACGAAAATTTAAGATTGAAGGAGATAACACAGAGGACTTTGATAGATTAATAGGGTAATAACAATTTACCCACCTATGTTAGGCCTGTTATCATTTTGCCATTTGTGGTTTAAAAAATGTCACTTTACCCTCCTCTTAAGGTCAACTTAGTTACAACTTTGTTACCTACATCATCAATTCATAACAAATATAAATTATGATAAAAAAGTTTGGGTTTTCTAATATCAAGAACAACAAAACATTAGTATCAAGTTTTTATTTTTTTGGTTAACTGGAAATTCTATTAAAGAAAACTAAGAATTACAAAATCTGGGGTAAACAATGCCCCAAGCATCAACTAAAAGCTAGTACAAAATAGAAGAAGGGGTATTGGAGTTAAATACAACCAAATAATTTGATAAATTCCCTTCCTTTGCCAAAAGATCCACGCAATAACTTCCTTCGCAGTAGGATATTTGACCGAAGGAGTGAGGAAAGGGAGTTGTTAATGAGGATGGGGTGATGGTTAGAGGAAGTTTTTGGGAGATGGAGGACATTGGCCTCTTCAAAAAGGGTTACAGAGGACTCTATCAAGGGAATGACAAGGTTGGAGTCTCTTTTATTTGACCAAGTAAAACAAGGTCCATTGAAGCCCGGGTCCAGGAGATTGCAATTATTGAGGAAGTTATTGAACGTCTATGGTTTGGGGGGGTGTTCAAGATGGGGAGGGAGTGAGAGGGGGCAAAGGAGGAGAGGTAATTCAATAAGGATATCCGATTGTTCAAGGTTGGAGGCATTCACCTGCACAAAGGTGTGGATTGATTGGTATTTACAGAGAGAATGTCAAGGGTGATGTCGCAAGCATTCCACAAAATCCAGATGCAACCCCTAAAGCCATCAGCATCCGAGCGACAGACATTGTCAAAGCCAAGAGAAGAGCTAACAAAGTCTGCCCTTTGGCCAGAAAAGGTAATTCAATAAGGATATCCGATTGTTCAAGGTTGGAGGCATTCACCTGCACAAAGGTGTGGATTGATTGGTATTTACAGAGAGAATGTCAAGGGTGATGTCGCAAGCATTCCACAAAATCCAGATGCAACCCCTAAAGCCATCAGCATCCGAGCGACAGACATTGTCAAAGCCAAGAGAAGAGCTAACAAAGTCTGCCCTTTGGCCAGAAATGCAGGTCTCCAAAATAATGGCAATGGAGGGACGGTGGGAGCAGACCATATCAATGAAATTTTTACAAATGTTTGGGTTGCCAAAATAAAAACAGTCATTGATTGCAGCTCACATTGCAATCTAGTATCTTCACTGGGAGAAAGTTAAAAGGATTAATCATGTGGGCATGACCGGTCATCCATTCTGTTGGCAGAGTAGGCAAGAGGTTGCGAGGTTGTGTGTTCAGAGTGAGGTGGAAGGTTATGAGATCCATTGGGGAGTTCAGCATGGTGTTGGTGGAAATCTGAAGCAGAGTACACTGTGTTGTATTGATATGATTGTCACAGCTTCCTCCCTCTCCATGAAGGGAAGGAGAATAAGGGAGCTTTCTAGATTGAGATATGCTGTCAAAGCTTCACAGGTTTGGCAGTGTTCCACCCTAAAAGCCTCCGCCGGTTGCTCTGGTGACTTACATGGGGATGGGCTTCTCTGTGGAGAATTTCAACACCTTCTCAAACAGTAACCCAAAGAATAATACCAATCCCCAAAAATGATGTTGTTTCATCCTCGCACATTTTGAAGTCCCTCTTGAATTTGCTTCAAAAACTGTGAATGAGAGAGACGCCACATGCTAATAGAGACAGATGTGTGTATGTGTCACATTACTTAACAGAATCAGGATCGTAGAATTTGTGGTTGCTAATTAAGTCCCCTTGATAGACTTTTTGAATTCCCAACTAAACCATTCAACAATTCATCTAGCTTGGGAATGTCAATGATAAGAGTTGCTGCTACATACAGTAGGCACATTGATTTCAGCTTTTCCGCTTACTGCATTTGAAAATTCTAGCTAGTAAGAGTATACCCCAAAGACAACCAATGAAAATTTGAAATCAAGTTCTTAACACCAGCATAAAAATTAGTTGTCTTCCTCTTTGAGTAATCAATAGATTACTTCCATTTTTAAATGAACATTTCAGATTTGGTTCCAACTTCCAAGTTTGTGTCTTAATCAAAATAAATTGACATCTCAAGTCAAAAATCGTGAACAAACAAAGATCATTAAGTCGCTTGAATATTGAGAAAATGTACAATATGATTACCTCTACAGCTTTTTAACTTTGATATGTGATCTTCAATGAATTTGTATCAAAGAGGGAGCCCAATCTTCACAAGTTTTCAGGGGCTCAACATGCTGATTAGGAGTTATAAATGCAAAATATATATTAATCATCCTACCTGTTAATCCAAAAGGAAACTAGATTTGAACTCGAGCATTGCTGATAAAAAATAGTACTAACCTTCAGCAATTTAGGCAAAAGAAGCAAATATTCATGGAGACACTTTCAAGCAAAAAAATCATGATACTGGATAATCTGTTTAAGAAAAAATATTATTAGATATACATCAAGGATTGCTTACTCTCAACATACAAACAAACAACATAATATTTGACAATACAAGGCTATATCTATCTCAAAGAAATATGCCTGTACAACTTTATGCTTATAAATTGGACATTCCAATCCTAAAAAATTCCTTTTTGCTAGAGAAAAAGAAACCTATATTTAAATGAAGGCCAAGCTGCATCTATGCTTTTTGCAGTCTGAATTGTTATGCATTTTGTGCTAATTATGTTCAAGAACTTGAGAATATTCATTAATATATCATGGAAAATGTTGGTGCACTTGGCATTTTTAAAATTTTATGACAAATTTTGGATATAAAAGTAACATAGAAGCCTTAATAAATTCAAAATTAACATTAGAATTATGATCTTCAATATTCACTTGATAAGATACCTTTGGCAGGTCAGAAATGATTAAGAGCACACTATGCAAAATCATTAGCACCTTTTATATACTCAAGGTAATGATGACTCAAGCCAAAGCTTATTAATTTTGAATATCTTGATACAGGGACCTACAAGTAAGAATCCAATCAAAGACAGAATTATAGCGTTATGTATTGAGCGCATAATGATAAGGAAACCTGAACATTGTTGCCCCATTCTCTCATGTCATCCAGAATTTTCTCTAGTGCTCAAAATTGTTCCAGCAATATTTGTAAGAAAGCTAGGAATCCCATCCTTGAGCTGTACCACTGCCTTCAAATCTTAGTATCCTAATCCTAAGTGATGCTCTCCCATAAAAGATTGATAAATGGTAAGCATCTAAAAATAGATTTGACGAACTCATATTTACTGAAAATGAAGGAAATATACCTTTTTGAAAGATCCTGCAATCAAAAATTCACCATATCAATCATTAATCACTCCTTCATAGACCCACTCACAATTTTTTTTTGATTTCTGTTTGATCAAGAAAAAGAATTACATGGAATCATAAAACCATAATGCAGAAAGCAATAGTCAAGAATGCTGAAAGCTGCAAATTCCCAAAGAAAAGCCAAAAAAAAAAAAAAATCTAAAATTCCCTAGCCATTGACTGCCTAAAAACTAAAATCAACTTAATCAAAATACATAATCCAAATTAATTTTTGAGCAAATATCTTGAGACTTTATGTTTAAACTTTGAGTTTTGGCAGCAAGAAAAAGAACAAGGGCCACGAGTATGACACTGAAGGCACATACTAACATGGCCAGATAATGGGAAAATAAAACACAACACTAACATTAGTTTGTTTCTGTATGTGTGTTCTTAACACATTTTCATATCAACAATGTACCTAAGTGTTTGTTTGTGATCAATTAAGCTAATAATTAGATTCTATTATATAATTAAATAGAGGCTGTCAAAGGCAATCAGGGATGACCTCATTGATGCTAAAATCTAAAGAAAAATTTTAATAGCATTTTAAATCATACCTTTCCTAACTGTCAAGATATGCATTGCTATGGATATGAAACTGCATCATCTTTTAAAGCAATTACCTCACTTCATTATCACCAGCGGTGGCCCTAGGCTGGATGTAGGAAAAGCAATTTTAAGAACTAAGGAAAAATATAATCCCTTCTTGCTGTGATAACAGTCAACATTCCCATTTTTAACCCAATATATTTGTCCCTTGTCAAAGTCAAACAATATTTACTTTCATATTACCAATAACCGCATTTTTCATCACATTAGTTACATTATATACATTGCATTTTATGCACATTTAAATGTAGAAGTAGGGACAAGATTGGAGTCTATGTATGATGCACTGGGAACACTTATTGCATCTTTCATAAACTGTATTGCACAAATTCAAAAGTTTAACTACAGAGAGAAAAGGCCATCTAAAGAGCAATTTTATTATTTAAACAGATGAGTAACTGAGATATAAGGTTTTACCTGGATCTCCAATAGGTTAAGAACTGCAAAACCTGCAAAAATATCAGCTGAAGTTTTCTGTATTCAGTGGACAATACTTGCATAGATCCATCATGGGCTGCAACTCATGGTGAATACTCCTTCAGTGAACATCGTAAGAATGATTGTGCAGATTTAAGGAAAAATCAAACCCGACAGTGAAACCACAGTCCTTGTATGGTAAGTCTACCCACTTGAAACTGGTGCCTAAGCTGTGCTACCATGGCCTAGTAACTCTAATAAGAAATTTTGAAGCGTAATTTAACAGAATAACATGGATTGCTTGAACTGTTCAAGTAGATGCATTAGTATTTTCAATAGGGAGGGAGCATTAATACGCAAATTATAATTACCGGATATTTTCTTTTTGCTAAGTATGTAATTGATATTTTCACTTAATCATTGGTTACAACAGGTGCAAAATTAACAAAAGGAGAAAGGAAATGCCAAAAGTGACCTCTTCTTCCCAATAATTTTTATGTATAAGACAGTTAAAGACATGTATATTGTTTGAACAGGATATAAAAGCATAACTATTTGCTCATAAACATCTTTTGCTTTTTTCACTTCAATGCATTCCAATAATACGGTCAATTTTTAATATTGTATTTCTATAAATCAGCAACTCAAAGTGAAATTAGTAAGAGGGTGGCAAAGAACCAAGGAAGATTACAATCATCAAAATAAAATTGGAGATAATCCTATTAATTTATTCACAAAAGATATGCATGTTGGTGAAACATTACAGAGCTATAGTCTTCAAAGGGATAGAAGACTTGTTCATGGTTGCAGACACTGTTAGAACCTTTGTTTTTTGGTATAGAGATTCATTATAAAGTCTACAAAATAAGAACATAAAATACCAAAGAAAAGACTTACATATGTACTTAGTTACAATTAACAGAACTTATTCTTGAAAAAATGTGGCAATTTCTACTAGTGGTAGTGTCGTGATTATTTTGTGAATATCCATAGAAAGATTAAAAAGGAAGTAAAAGCTCAGCTGAAACAACCAGCCATGGACATGCACCTTCTCAATTTTTTTTTAAAAAAACTTGGGTCCCCAGTATTTCTCCTACTCTTGCAGCTTGACTCCAACAGGATTGGTTGCCAGTTGGGACACTCTCTAAAGGTCTACACTTGCTTATCCTGTTGCTGTCAAGGCTTTTCATTGTTTTTTGAACTATTAGTTAACCTGCACGTTGAAATCAAACTTTTACAATACAAGATCACATTAGTGGTAGAAAAAGGCTATTTCTTCACAGTTGTCTTGTTTCTATAAGTCCAAATAGACCATAAAATGGAGAAAAAAAGAAAATAAGAGCTGAATGAAATCAAGTAAAGCTGAATGAAATAGTTCTAATGTACAGATCAAAGCAAACCAGATTTCTCCAGATGAAAAGGAAAAAAAAAATGATCTTTCAATATCTTTGACTCAAAGGACTAAGAACTCAGATGTTTCTCAATTCTGCCCTCACAAGAAGAGAATTCAATAAAATTCTCCAAAGAATTTTAGAAGGTAATTGTAACCTACATAACTGGTTCCAAAGCTTAGGGTATTCACTTATGGTTGTGCCAGTAAGGTTAGTAAAGGACCTGGCAGCTTGGTTTCGAAAATTCACCGTTATCCTTTTTCAACCAAATAAGCCCCAGATTTGGAATGATGCCTAATGAGCTTATCATTAACACAAACATGAATTTGTAAAATTCTCTCAGAATCATTTTGGCTACAGAGCTTTCAAACTCATTCAGAATTCCACCTGGAAGTATCTTTAACTAGCACATATGCCACAACATGTAAAGAACCTAAGCAATTTCATTTGAAATCCCTATATATATATATATATACTTGGATGTCTATAAAGGTGTATTATCAATTCACTATGAAATGTATTTTATCAGGCAAAAATGACAAAACAACAATGAAAATGTGACAAAACTTAAATTCTAGACATAATGCATCAACAACCTAACAAGTAGAGCAGGGTTTACAAATCTATGCAGACCACCTTCTCCAATTTTCAACCTTGTCTACACAGTTGTTTGCCTGCATAAGTCTAATTACTAAAAAGACAAACATGGGAAATAAGCACGGATGGTTTGAGGGAGTGAGAAGTATAATTTTAATTGGAAGAAAGCAACATGAGATGGAACAATAAACCGATATGTTTGGCAAAAAAAACTTTCTAGTTTTGATGTTTACTTGCTTTCAAGCAGATGATTTCATTTGCTTCCAAAACAAGAAGAAGAAGCATTTTGTTGCTATTCTTTGTTCGTCCAAGTCAAATTGCTAGGAGTCTTATTGACAACTCTAATCAAACATATGGTGGACAGTTCATTAATATTTGTACACAAGAAACAGACAATGCAGCAACCAACAAAACTTGGATTAAAAAGAAAGACAGTGACTTACAGAGAAAAAAGGTTGATTAACCTTCAAGGCCACTTTCACTAGATTCCTACCAATCACCTAGCTCTTCAGCACATTCCTTGTACTCACTTGATTCCTTAACGTTAGAGTTACCCTAGGCCATAAATTCTGGGAGTCTTTCAATCCTTTTTGGGTCAGGTTCATAATTAGAGCTTCCAGCCCCATCACAGTCATCACGGGTTCACTTGGCTTTGTAACCTTCTACTGCTGCCTCTATTGAATAGTTGAAATTATGATGGGGAACATCCAAGCCCTCATAAGGAGTGATGCTATTATTGTTTCTCTCAGCCATAGTTTTGTTAAGATCTTCGATGTCTTTCTTGTTTACCATTCGCAACCCGCACTTCTTTACCTTTACCCCCACGCCATGGATTAGTTTTTTCATCTTCATGGATTAGTTTTTTCATCTTCAAGTCCACACGACCGGTTTTAATTTTAACTAGTCGCGGACTTAATGAAGAGAAATGCATTTCATAATCATGTTCATCGCAAAATAATTTTTTATTATTGTAGAATTGTTTCATTTAAATTTTGAAACCTTAATTCTACCATAATTGGTTGACTAATTTGTACATCTCTAAGTCAATTGTACACATTTTGCATGCTACATGTAAACCCTATTTTCCATAAGGTTGAAATAATGTGGGAAACATTTGATTCTATGGAAGTTAAAAACTAAAATTCTTATATCTTGTCTTAATGTTGCCTCAATAATGTTAAATGAAATGTCAAAAATGGGATTTTGAAAAATTTCATCTTTATTTTTTTTATATATTTCTATTATTATTGAAGAATATCTTCTTTTTAGTTTTGATAAGAAATATGGTTTTCCATATTAGAGTTTGATTAGTTTTAAATTTAAATTTTGTATGATTGTATTTAATTATATGATTTAATTAAGTGAATGTAACAATTGATTTTATTGACATTCATAAGATCATCTTTAATTAATTTTTTACTCCTTCTATCAAGCTCTTTGTTTTCCAAGTAATGGTTACTAATTGACGTTTGATTTCTTGATGATAATTCTAATGTACTAAATATGCATTGTAACGTTTATTTTTATTTTATTATTTTCATTCCAATTTACTGCCATTAACTTAGTGTATCCACTTTCTCAAAAAAAAAAAAAAAAAACTTAGTGTATCCATAACTATTAGTTTGTTTATGATATGTTTGGTATGATGTTCTATTGTTGTTGTTGTTATTATTATTATTATTATTATTATTGTTTCTAAAATAGCATATGTTTCGTATTCCATTCTTCTATCGATGCATTGTAGCATTTCATGGGAAGACTTTATGAGAACAATTTTTATTTATTTGAATTTAAGTAAAATATTTTATGTTTAATTTTTTTTAAGTAAAAAAATGATAGAAAATATAAATAATTTAATAATATGAAGGATATGTCTAAATTTAAATTTTGAATAAAATAAGATGAAAATAAAAATAGTAAAAATGAAATGTATATCAATAAACACCAAATTATTCCAAAGAATAAAAAAAAAAGATAACAACTTGAAACACAAAAATAAATTGTATCAACCCCTTAGAATTCTGAAAATTTTTTTTTTTTTTGAAATTGAGTTATTAAATACAAAGACATACCACATTTTATTAAGAAGAGGCTGTCATTTCGACCATCCAAATAGTTTGAAGTTAGAGAATATATGGTATGTCAAGGAGGCTTTCCTGGAGCTTCTAGATCAATAATAGATTCTTTTACTCATCAATTTATATGTAAATAGCATTCATTTTACAATGCTATGAAAAGGTACAAAGTCACTTTTCTTGGTGTTAGGACTTAGGAGCTTTAATATCTACATTAAGCATCTGTTCATGTATAATATGTATTTGGCTTGCGTGCATGCACATACAGTTTATGTAATTTAATCTTGAAAATCTATGGCAATATCTACTAGAGGCAGTGTCATGTTTAATTTGTGAATATCCACAAAAAAGATTAAAAAGGAAGAAAAAGCTCAACTAAAACAACCAGCCATGGACATGCACCTTCTCTATTTTTTCAAAAGAAGCTTAGACCCCCTGCATTTCCTTCTCTGTAAAGGTCTACACTTGCTTATCCTGCTACTATCAAGGCTTTTCTTTGTTTTTTGAATTGTAAGTTACCTTGCACATTGAATTCAAACTTTTACAATACAAGACCACATTAATAGCAGAGAAAGGCTCTTTCTTCGTGATTTTCCTTGTTCCTGCAAGTCCAAATATACCATAAAATAGAGAAAAATGACAATGAGAAGTGCTTTAAGATCCCCAAAACTCCCTCCATTCATCTAGCTCTTCATCCATGCCTGAATCAAGTAAGGCTGAATGAAATTAGTTCTAATGTACGGATTAAACCAAACCAGATTTCTCTAGATAAAAAGAAAAAAAAAATTCTTTCAGTATCTTTGACTCAAAGGACCAAGTCCTCAGATACCTTCTCAATTCTACAATCACAAGAAGAAAATTCAAAAAAGATATCCAAATTATGACAATCATTTTAGAAGGCAATTATAACCTACATAATTGGTTCCAAAGCTCAAGGTCTTCACTTATGGTTGTGTCAGTAAAGATTAATAAAGGGCCTTCCAGCTTGGTTTCAACAATTTATAGTATGCAACAACCATTATCCTACATATATACTTGGATGTCTATGAAGGTGTATTATCGATTCACTATGAAATGTATTTCATTAGGCTAAAATGACAAAACAACAATGAAAATGTGACAAAATGTAAATTTTAGACATAATGCACCAACAATGATAACAAGTAGCGCAGGGTTTACAAATCTAAGCAGACTACCTTCTCCAATTTTCGACCTTGTCTATGTAGTTGTTTGCCTGCATGAGTCTAATAAGTAAAAAGACAAACATGTGAACTGAGTATGGATGGTTTGCCTTGGTAATGATTTGAAATAAGTTAGGAGAATTTCAAGAATATCAAGAGCCCAAAGCACAAAAGGTAGATATGGTAAAAATTTCCATAATTAACAAGCAATGTTATTATTACAGATCAACGGGGCAATGCAAGTGATAGGCTGATACCAGCCTTTCCATTCAAAATCGACATTACATATATTTTATTAAATTCCTGAATGTCAAAAAAAAAAAAAAAAATAGATGGAATCAAATAAAGAAAAGAACAAAAAATCTAATTTACTAAAAGAGATGTCACTTTTAATTGAGATTCAAATATTATTAAGATCTCACCCATGCCTCTACACAAGTGTCGCATGTGATGATGAGGGTGTAAGACATTTTCCTAACATTGGAAAACAATGGAAGAACATGGCTAAGGCCACTTTGGAACAATAAATGTTCAATACTATCTATTATTCACAGTATTTGTTGATTTCCATTAGTGACATTACTACCTTTTTGAACTTCTTCTTCAATCGCAATTATTAGTTCATGGTGCGTATCTCTTGCATCTTCACCATTTGTTGATGATAGTTAGTGACATTATTAACTTTACGAATTTTTTCCTCAATCACAATCATAAATTCATGGAATTCTACTTTATTCATTTTGAAAAACCTGTCACGCAAACAAAATGAGGCTGCGCTTGTGGATTTCTAAAATGAGGACAGGGAAGGCAATGAGGAGGGTGGGGAGGGATTTAGAGTTTGCATACTTTACAGATCAAAGTACTAGAATCCTTAGATTTGGGAAACTAGAAGCAGAAGGAGGATTGAGAAATTATTACCTATCAAACTCAAAGACACTAACACTATAGAAAAGAAGAGACAGAAAGGCAGCCCCACCAAAGGTTAGACCGAGCTTTTCCAAAACATGTGGAATTGTGGTGCGGACCATGTGTCAATGTAGAAGGGAAGACATTTGGTGAAGCAACAGATGCACAATATGCGTAGGGTACAGGATTGGAAACGGCATAGTGAAGAGTCCAAATTCTGGACATTATATCCACAAAGCTAAGATTTTGATCCTACCACCAATGTATGGGCCCAAGTCAAGAATGGGGACAAGAGTTCAGAGATGCCACCACCTGCTTGACAGAACACTTGGGTTAGTATCACTGGGGGCATTTTTTCAAATAAAGGAGAGGAAACTCGGCAAGACCTCACTCTCAAATTTCTCTACCACTCTCCTCTCTGCACTCGTGGCTTCTCTCTCCTCTCCACACATTTTACTACTGATTCCAAGCTTTGATTTAGTGTGTGTGTATGTGTGTGTGTGTGTGTGTTTCACTTTGTGGAGTTTCTATGCTTAATTAAAATTTGAGGGAGTGAGAAGTACAGTTTTAAATGGAAGAAAACAACAATAAACCAGTACAACAAGAAGCTTTTTGTTGCATTTCTTTGTTTGTTCTAGTCAAATTGCTAGGAGTCTCATTGACAACTCTAATCAAATATATGGTGGGCAATCCATTAATATTTGTACACATGAAAAAGAAGAAAGACAGTGACTTACAGAGAAAAAAGTTGATTAACCTTCAATCACCTAGCTCTTCAGCACATTCCTTGTTCTCACTTGACTCCTCACAGTTAGAGTTACCTTGAGCCATAAATTTTGTGACTTTTTTCAATACTTTTTGGGTGAGGTTCGTAATTAGAGCTTTCAGCCCCATCATAGTCATCATAGGTTCGCTTGGCTTTGCAAACCTTCCGCTGCTGCCGCCATCGAATTGTCGAAATTAAGATCTTCGATGTCTTTCTGGTATACCATTCTCAACCCGCATTTCTTTACCAACAATGGTTCTGGTACCTTCCCATTGGCTTCAATTTTAATTCCAATCTGACTAAATCCATTTGCATCGCGTTCGCACAATGAATTTATATTTATGTTTTTCTCCACGTAGTTTTGAGGAAGCATATAAAGTAGCCAAGTGTGATCTAATAAAGGAACAATGTCGTACGTGACTGGTGCACGATTCATTTTTTTTCCGTTGACTATCAACCAACAGGCAAGAAAACCTTCTTTGAGGATTTGGTGATGTGGATGAGAACAAAATACAGCGCAAACAGCAATCCCGATCCACTCATTACACAAAAGAGAATTAGGTTCTTGAATACTGACCTTATTCCCAATACTTTGATGCGTAAACCACTTTGGAATTTCACTTCCAGGGAAAACACTATCAGAGCGAGGGCACCGAAGGGAACTTCTTATCATTGCAAAAAACAGCAATCCACTGTCAATGAAGCCTTGATTCTCAGCCAATTTACTACAATTTGTAAGGACGAGGTGTCTCCCATGAAAAGAATTTGGTGGTAATAGATCTGGTAGCGTTTCCAGTGAGGTACAACCCTCTCCCAAAATAATATTAATATTTAATGGAAGCTTTGGCCATGATTGAAGACTTGTACAATTGTTCACCTCCAACCAATACAGCCTAGATAGTTGAGTGATGTTTTCCGGAAGGCAACCAAAATTATTTCCATTTAGATATAATTTTTTTAAAGAGAATAAGTGACAAATATCATTGGGAATTGCATTGAGATTGCAATAACTTAGGTTCAGTATGGTCAAAGAACATAAAGAAGTCAATAACAAGCCCATGTGATTGGGACTTCTCGGCTTAAATCCACCCAAAGCTAGTCTTTTAAGAGTTTGAAAAAGAGCATTAAAAGGCATAAGTCCTATAGCAGTTCCACTCACGCCAACCTCCTCTACACTTTTCTCAGTCACCAAGTTTTCCGGTAGTTTTGAGCATCCGGAAAGATTGAGATCTTTAAGCCACTTCATATTAAAAAAGGTACTAGGAAGAGACGTGAGACTTTTGCAATCTTTTACATTCAATGAAAAAAGGCCAATCAAATTCTCAATTGATGTAGGTAATTTTGTAATAGCAGTGCCATCCAAGTGAAGCTCTGATACACTTTTCATATTTTCTCCAAACTCTGGAATTCTTTTTAAATTTGAGCAACCAGAGAAAATAAGGATATCAAGACACTCAATTTCAAACTTTCTTGGAAGACTTCTGAGGTTTTTGCAATCTTTTACATTCAATGAAACAAGGCCAATCAAATTCTCAATTGATGTAGGTAATTTTGTAATAGCAGTGCCATCCAAGTGAAGCTTTGATACACTTTTCATATTTTCTCCAAACTCTGGAATTCTTTTTAAATTTGAGCAACCAGAGAAAATAAGGATATCAAGACACTCAATTTCAAACTTTCTTGGAAGACTTCTGAGGTTTTTGCAACCTTTTAGGTTAAGAAAAGTGAGTTTTTGATGAACCCCAATTGATGGGTGCAAGGAATGTAAATTTATACAACCCTCAAGAACCAATTTCTCAAGATTTGGGATTTCGTTGAAATCAGGAGTTTCAATCAATTTCAGAGATTTCTTTAATTTGATGAACTTCAAATTATCAAAAGACTGTAAAAATCCAAAAAGGAAAATAAAAAAATTAGCTTCTACAAAATCATATGGTTTAATGAAAACTTAAAATTAAAGTTGTATAAGGTACCTAAATTACCTTTTGTTGGAAACTTGGTGGAAAATATTTTGAAGGGTATTCACTCCAGTCAAGATATCTCAAGGCATTAGGAAGATATTTGGGCTCGTGCAAAAGGTGAATGTTATCAATTATGAGCAATTTAAGATCGTGAACCTTTGAAAAGGATTCAGGATTCCAATACGCCTCTTTTTGTTTATGTAATGCCTCTTTTTGTTTATGCAACTTTAAGACTATGCCTTGAATTGCTTTTGTTCCCTAGTAATCATGAAGAGAATAGATTAGTGAATTGCAAAATATAAGATTACTAAAACCACTCTAAGTTTACTCTTTTAAAGCTTAAATACAAATACAATACCTTAGGTGCAGTTCATTAGGTTTCCTAATAAAATTCGAACTCATACTTAAATTTAATTTAATTATCCTTGAAAATGATAACATTGTATTTTATTGGTCAATCCAAGCAAGCAAGTGAATTTCATTTGGGAAACTAATATATTGAACCTAAAGTATTGTATCAAAGTTTTCACCTCAAATAATATAATAGGATACATGATTTAGTTTTCTAAATAATTGCTTACTGTATTTTTTGTCAGTACATCGTTAATGTCCTTAAACAGCCAAAGTTTGCCACGTTTTCCTGGCTCTTTAGGACACTCTTCATAAACTATGTTCTTGCCCATTTCTTGAAGAAAATCATGCATACACAAGGTACGACCCCGGAATTTAACAAGAGATTTATCAAAAAGAACCTCCAATCCAACATCTGGAAAAAGGTCAAGATAATTTAGTATTTCTACTACGTCTTTTTTCTCCTCATGATTAAAGAAACAAGCAATATTTAGGAATATTTCCTTCTCTGTTTCATGTAGTCCGTCAAAACTTATTCTAAGTACTTGGAGAATATCTTTTTCAGGAAATAGTTTTAGCCTATTTAATGTACTTTTCCATTGATGGATACTTCTACCAAACAAAAAAGAACCCAAAATCTCAATAGCTAAAGGAAGGTCATTAGCATAATATACAAAATCTCTGGACAACTCTAGATAATCTTCGGGTGGATGATCTTTTTTAAATGCTTTCAAGCTCAAAAGATGAAGAGATTCATCGTGAGTCAATCCATTAGCCTCATATATTTCATCTACTCCAAGGGCTTGTAGCAAATGCTTATCTCTTGTTGTTATGATAACTCTACTACCTAAACCAAACCAAATACGATCTCCTGCTAACTTGTTTAATTGGTTTATGTGATCTACATCATCAAGAACGAGAAGAATTTTTCTATGACGGAACCTGTTCTTGATCACAAAAACTCCTTCTTCAACATCTTCTACACCCATCTTTTCATTCAAAATTTGAAGAATGAGTTGTTGTTGTAATCGAACTAAACCATTTTTTTCACAAACTTCCCTAACATTAGCAAGAAAACAACAATCTTCAAACTTATTTGAAACCATATGAAAAACAACTCTAGCAAGAGTTGTTTTACCTATTCCTCCCATCCCCCAAATCCCTACCATGCGAACATTGTTTGACCCTAAATCCAAACATGACTCCAATTTCTTTGCTCGAGAAATTATTCCCACTAGGTTTTCAGTATAATCTGAGAATGCATTACTTAATTTATGCCACAATTCTCCCACAATGTTCTGGATAATTTGTGACTCAGGCCTGCAATGAAGAAACAAAAATATGTGGTTAGTATAAACCACAATAAATACATTAATAAAAGATAGAAAATCCAATTTTCTATTGTGCTAATTGAAAATTGCTTGGCTCAAGACAAAACTTGAAAGAACAACAGACATGTATTTAGGTCTACATAAGGTTCAAAAGAATGCTATATACGAGGTGGGTGTTATGTGAATATTTGAAAGAAAGAAATGACAAATTGGATTACCTATCTTGTACGTGCCATCCTTTGAGATTGGCTACTTCTCTCAAAGCAATTCTCCATGCTTGCACCTTCTCTATGCAATCCTTGAAATGTTCTTCATGTTTAGCAAAAGCTTGGGCAAAAGTACCCATTTGTTTTCGTATAGTAGATGGATCCACATCATAAAAAATTGGTAGAACCATCATTTTCATCTCTTTCATGCACCCAATGATCTTTACAAGTTCGTCCAAACACCATGTAGAAGATGCATAGTTTCTTGAAAGAATAACAATTGCAGACCTTGATTTTTCTATTGCTTTCAAAAGCTCTGATGCAATAGATTTTCCTGTCTCAAGTTTTTCCTCGTCTCTAAAGGTGAGAATGCCCTTTTGTTTTAAGGCGACATATAGATGGTCAGAAAATCTATTGCGTGTGTCCTCACCTCTAAAGCTGAGAAAGACATCGTATTTCCATTGTGGTGTTGAAGAAGAAATTGATGACGAAGATGAGGCAGATTGAGTGCTAATGGCAGCCATTAGAAATATATTGGCAAATCTTGAACTACAATAAAGATTAAGAAAAAAGTACATTCAATTAAGTTTAAAAGAGAAATTAAAATGAAAAAAAAAAAAATGAGAAGAAGAGAACGATTTGATGTGGAGGAATACATCCACTGTTTTCAGTTAAGTCAACAACTCTTTTTTTCTTTTTTAAACAAAGTAGGCATGCAAGTGCCCTTTACGTCCACGTATCGACCTTGCAAAGTTAAAATTATATAATTGTATTTATCTCTACAAAATAAACGCTATGCTTTTAATAAAGTTTTTCTAAGTATCAAACCTCTTGATCTTTATATGTAGGATAAACCCTTCTCCATGTCAATGCATGCTGCATGCACTCATTGTATCCTCACACCATTGATCAATCACAGCTAAAATGACGCATCCTTTTAGTTTTCTCAAAAAGAATACTTCATCTATTCCAAATTCTTGGCCCTCTAGTAGCCCCATAAGGTTGTCCTCTATTTTGAAGTCAATAAATAAATTTCTCAACTTTCCCTTTATTTACCTTATATTTAAGACAATGCATTATTCTCTGTAAAAACAAAAATACATAGCATTAAATGTTGTTCCCTTAAAAATTTGGATTTTTTAATAGGACCAGTGACATTGAATGGAGGTAATAGGAATTTGATCCATTTTACAATGATTCCCTAACATGCCAACAAATAGATGTAACATAATAATAAAAATATTAAGAGAAAAACGTTTGTAATTTAATATTTGGTATAAGAGGAGAATAATTATGGACTCATTTTCATTGTGTTGTTGGTACACTATAGTGGTCAAATAAGTAATAATAGTCACTAGAGATTTACCATGAATGGATGTCATTATCTCTTACTACAAACATACTTTTTTTATGGAAAAAAAAAAAAGAAAAAGAAAAAAAAGAAACCAAACCGATCAGTTTTAGAGATAGCAAGGAAGTCTCAAGCTAGGAACTCATGGATTCAATCAAACAGAGTCAGATCATTGGTCCATTAATATGAATAAACACTTTAATCGTAATGATTATATATATATATATATAACTGTTATGGGTCAAGTCAACACATTTTTTTATTTTTAAAAACTCAAAACTTAAAAGTAAGATTGGATGTTATCAAATTTATTTATTAAAAAAAATTAAGGAAATAAAAAAGACCCAAGAAAATTTTTATTTTTTCAGCAAAACAAAGTTGGTATGGTCATCTCTCTTTTCTTGACAATTTCTATGAAAAACCACTGAAAATGAGATTTGAGAGAAAAGAACATTCATAGAAAGCCACTTTTTGACATCAATTATACAATTTTTTTTACCAATTCAAACTAGCAAGTATGCCTCTTTATCAATTATAATTTTTATAAGTTTGGAATTTTAGTGAGTCTTAAAAAAAAAAAATTAGTAAAATAAAAAAACACCTGTGTCCTAAAAATTATGATTACTGCGCTAAAATCAAGAAAGAAGCTACTGCTACACAAACACTATTTTATTTTAGCGAAACTTTTGTTTTTTTTTTTTGACTATCTCACAACTACTACAACAGGAAAAATTCAGATATAAAACAGGAAAAAAAAAAAAAGCAGAAATAAAATTTACTTTTCTCCCCCGTTCCACTGTTTTCCCATCACTTAAACAGAAATTGAACACAAATCAAATATAAATTTAATATTAAAAAGATCAGCGAATTCACAGAGAGTATTGAATAAGAGGAGAGCGAGGACCTTGAGGATGCTGATGGATCACGTTGTCAAGGTCGATAAGATGAAGAGAGAGAGAGAGACAGTCAGCTAAAGAGGAAAACAGAGGATAGAAGAGAAATTGTGAGAGTATAAAATGTTGACATAATTGTAGAAATATATTATAATTTAAGTAAAGCTGTGAACATCACAACTACCCAACAAGTGGATTAGTAGGTGGTCCAATTACGAAACTTCTTCTTCTTATCTTAATTATTGAAGCAAAGCAGAACATGATAATTACCCTTGGACTTTTGTGAAGGCTAAATTCCAAGATGGAAATTTCCTTGTAATGAAAAGTTTTGTTGCAAGTATTTGTTTAAGAATTTTTCTTTGTAATCGTTCTTTCGGTGTAATTGAGGATGAAGACAAAAGTTTGTTGTTAACTCAACTTCACTGTACAGATTTACAAATTTTGGTCAAATGCACTTATGATCAGTCGAGCGAATATAAGAAAAAATTTACAAGTTTGGACAAACTTAATATTCAGTTGAGGAACAAAGTCATCAATAAGCTCACGGTGAAATTAGCTAACATTTTTGCATGAAACCTCGAACCTAATACAAATTAGACTAAAGGCCATAATTCATTAAAAACTAATAATCTAACATGCGATCAAAATAATAATAGTAATAATAATAATAATAAATCTAACAAGAAAGACTAGATAAGCAAATTCAAGAAAGCTATTGGGGTCATGCAACACTTAACTTCTCCATCAATGAGCCTATAGAATTAGAGTCCCACCTATATTGGCAAGAATTTATGTTTTTTGGTGCCAGCAACTCCCTGGACATGTGGGATTGCTTGCCAGACCAATTCCCCTATTGGGAATTCTCTATTTCTAACCAAATGATTCTAGCTCTCGACCATCTTTTCAAGATGTCTAACACAAGGCTAACCGAGTACTTACAGGCTCAGCCATTGTTGAAGCTTCAACCTCAGACCTTGAGATCGCACCAGGCTGGCCCAACCTAATTTGGGCCTAATGCAAAATATATATATGGGGCCCTTTTTTTTTATATATAAATATTAATTAAATCAAATTATTTAATATAAATCAAATTGAGGTTAATTTGATGTATTAAATACATATTTTAATGAATAATACTAACTAAAATTAAGGTTTATTTCATATAGAGAATTGAATATCATTGTTGAAAAATGAATTTAACAAAAAGAATTTAAAAAAAAAATTTATCTTGGATATTTTTTTTTTTTGTTATCTTGGATATATAACAATACATAGTTAATTACATTTATAATCTATGATATTAATTGATGTGTGACTTTGTAGTAGATTAGTTTACAAATATTAAAGTTTCAAACTATTAGGGAGGATTAATCATCATTGATGATCTAACACATTTGCAAATTTTTTTTAAAGCCTTGTTAGAAATAAAAAATGAAAATGCTAAAAGTACTACAAAATGTTCACAATACAATGTGACAATAATAGTGAAGGATGAACTTCAATAATGTAATTAATGAATATTTAAAATACTTTTTTGTAATTGGTAACATGTTAGTTTGTAAATCTATAATAAAATTTGTGATATCTCTAACATCACTAATAATAAAAAGTGCACAACAATTTGAAAAAATTCATATTTTTATAAAATTTTGTACCTTTTACAATGAGATGGGGGCCTTTTTGATAAAGGGCAAATATTTATTTGTGGTGGGGGCCTTAGGCCTAGGCCTAAGTTGCCTAGGCCTTGGGCTGGCCCTTCATCGCACCAACATTTCTTCTTATTATTCTTCTTAGTCTCACTCGCCCCATATCTCTCTGCATTTTTGCTGACTACTGTTTTTGCATTTTCTCTTTCTCTCTGCGTTTTTTCCTTTGCACTCTAGAGTCTTCTGGTCTAATTTGAAGATGATTCACAACTTGCTTTCTATCACTCACTAAATACATGCTGTCAACCACTCTTTTTATCTTTTTATCTTTTTTTTTTTTAAATTTTTATTGGGTTTAATCAATTTTTCAATGCTTTGTACGGCCACTCTTCTAGCTTTTGTGTTTATTTTTTATTTTTAAAATTTTCATAAATGGTTGATGTGGGGCCAAAAAATCGGGTGGCCTCGGCCCACTCCAAGTCAGGCCCAAAGGGCCCACGCCGAGGATGCATGAGGGGTCCGAGGATGAAAGCGCGAGGACCGACCCCCAAGAAACATATCCGAGGAGGGGCCCGTCCTCGGGCGTCCGAAACCTCGGAAGACCACAAGCACCTCCCCACCGAAGGGGACTTCTTGAATATCTGAGGAGGAGAGGGTCCAATGCCACGCGTCGGCAACGGGAGCACGGCGAAGGAACAAACCTTAGGCGAGCTGTCACCTCTGCATTAAATGCCCTTAACTAACGTCCTGGCCGCATTAATGAGGACATGACTCCTGAACAGCGCTGCCTTGGGTGCTGCAACCCACTGGAGGAACAGGGATGCGGCTGATGGGACAGACTCTCAAGTGGTAGCCTGATTGATCGACAAATGGAGGGTTAGGATCAGTTTAGAGGGGTATATAACATAGGGAGTCTCTCCTGAAAGGAGGACGGAGGACCGGCATTAAGGAGTTCGGTAATGACCTATGCCTTCTGGAACCTTTGTAATGAATCTTAAAAGAAATAATAAGAACATCAAACTTCGGAAGACCAGTCCGAGGAGCATCATTGTGCATCCCAATCCATGTTCAAGTTGATAAATTCACATGTAACCATGCAGGGCAGTTGTACCCCTTACTAGGGCCTAGTTCTTGAGCCCACACTCTATAAATTCATTGAAGGGCAAGCTGGGCTTGGGTCCACTCTCTCAATTTGAAGAAGTGTCCCAAATCCTGTCCCTACAATTGGCGCCGTCTGTGGGAAGAAATCGTGCGTCAGTAAGGACAACAGCCAGGCATGGTAAGGTCAGACCCTCACCAAGGGAATTCCCATCGACACGAACCAGCAAGACCCCAACGCCCGAACGACTATGGCGACATGGGGCACGGCCAGAACGAGGAGAACGGACGATTCCGAGAAGGAAGCGTGCACACCTCGCAAACCAGCGAAAGCCATACGCATAGAAGCGGCCGCGTGCCCCAGGGAGGCAATAACGACCCAGCCACGAGGCCGCGGGAGGATAAGAGTCACGCCTCTCAGAGGCAGGAAGACAAGGCGGCCATGCAGCGAGAGATAGACGATCTCAAGACAAAGTTGCGCCATGCACAATGAAAGCGACCCGAGCCCAGTCTCGACTTACCCTCTGACGACGAAAGTGATGATGATTACAGGCAAGGGTCGACGACACCCCCGAGTGAAGTTTTCTCCCACGAGGATGAGCGCTATCGGAGGCGTAGGCGTGGCAGCCCCACCCCTAAGGGCTTGGGAAGCGACGCCATGAGCAGGGCGCTGGACCGGCTCTCCAAGTCGCCCTTTACGCGTCGCATAGACGAGGCGGAGCTCCCTCGGAGGTTCCAGCAGCCGACCTTCGCCGTTTACAATGGCAAGATGGACCCCGTGGAGCACGTGAGCCAGTTCAATCAGAGGATGGCCGTTCACTCTAAGAACGAGGCGCTGATGTGCAAAGTCTTCCCTTCCAGCTTGGGGCCTGTGGCAATGAGGTGGTTCAACGACTTGAGGACGAATTCTGTAGACTCGTACAGATAGCTGACCCAGGCCTTTGGTTCCCGTTTTGTCACAAACAGCAGACCTCCTCGGCCCATGAGTGCATTGCTGTCCCTGACCATGCGCGATGACGAGACCCTCAAGGCTTACTTGGACAAGTATTGGGAGATTTACAATGAGTTGGATGGCAAATACGATGATGTTGCCATCAACACGTTCAAGAACGGGCTCCCGATGGGGCATGGCTTGAGGAAGTCCTTAACTGGTAAGCCCGCCACCAGCGTGCGGCAGCTAATGGACCGGATCGATAAATACAAACGGGTGGAGGAAGACTTGCTGCAGGGCAAGGGGAAGGAGAAGGCTATCCCTCAAGAGAGGAGGGATTCTAGGTCGGACCGATATAACAACGCCCGTCCGAGAAGAGATTTCATAAGGCAATCTGGGGCGACAAACGCCCAGGCTGTCGGCATTGTATTCCGAGAACCGGTGCACAGGGTGCTGGAAAAGATCAAGAACGAACCGTATTTCAGGTGGCTGAGTAAGATGTCGGGAAACCCCGAGAAGCGTAATCAGGACCGCTACTGCCAATATCACTAGGACCACGGGCATGCTACGGAGGACTGCAGGAATCTCTGGAACTATCTGGATCAATTAGTCCGGGAGGGGAGGCTGAAGCATCTCCTGCACCATTCCAGCGGCCAATAGGGCCAGACCTACCAGGAGCCACGGAGGGACACAGCCATGGGACAGCCCGCTGGAACGATCAATGTGATCTTGGCTGCGCCAGGAAGAACAGGCATGCGCCCCTCGCGGGTGCTGTCCGTAGCCCAGATGACCATTGGGGAGTCCCAGTCAGAGACAAAGAGGGCCAGAAGAGGCTGTCACCCGACCCTGACTTTTTTCGAGGAGGACAAGGACGGAACCACCTAACCACACGACGACGCTTTAGTCATCACCCTCAGAATTGGGGGCTATGACGTCAAAAGGGTGATGGTGGATGGTGGCAGCGCGACGGAGGTCATGTACACCGACCTCTATAAGGGGCTGGGGCTAAAGCCCGAGGACTTGTCGCACTACAGCTCCCCCCTGATGAGCTTCGATAGGAAGCTGGTCACCCCGGAGGGCATGATCAGGCTACCCATCCAAACCGGCCCGGAAGTAGTGGAAGTGGACTTTATTGTGGTGAACACGTATTCCCCCTACACTGCCATTGTGGGAAGGCCTTGGCTCCACACCTTAGGAGGTGTCGCCTCTTCCTTGCACCAGAAAGTGAAATTCCCGTCTGGAGACCGAATCCTCGAGATTCGAGGGTGCCAGTCAACGGCAAGGCGGTGTATGGTCACGGCCACCTCACGCCCGCAAGATACGGAGCCCTCGGCCACCATGGCCAAAAACTTATAGCAGCTAACTGCCTCGGTGGCACCAGCTGACACGGCCGCCCAGGAAGCAAGGCTTGAAGGCCTAGAGAAAGTGGTCATCGACGACGACTAGGAGAGATTTTTTCAGGTCGGAACCTAACTGCCTCCCCGAGAGAAGAAAGAGTTGCTTAAGTTTCTCAAGAGTAACCTGGACGTGTTTGCATGGGACCCTTGCGATGCCCTAGGGATTGACCCATCCTTCATCTGTCACTGCCTTAACGTCAACCCCTCGGTGATCCCCAAGAAGCAACCACCCCGATGCCTGTCAAAGGAGCACGCCGAGGCAGTTAAGGAAGAGGTCAATAAACTCAAGCGCACGGGCGCTATTAAAGAAGTATTCTACCCCGAGTGGTTAGCCAACACTGTGGTGGTCAAGAAGAAGAGTAGGAAATGGAGGGTTTGCGTGGACTTCACGGACCTGAATAAAGCTTGCCCGAAGGACCCCTTCCCAATGCCACGAATAGACCAACTGGTGAACGTAACTGCAGGCCATCCTCGGATGAGCTTCCTAGACGCCTTTCAAGGCTACCACCAGATCCCATTAGCCTTGGAGGATCAGGAGAAAAGGGCCTTCGTGACGCCCATCGGAAACTACCACTACAAGGTGATGCCATTCGACTTGAAGAACGCTGGATCTACTTATCAGAGGATGATGACGAGAATGTTCGAGCCGTTGTTGGGCAAGAACATTGAGATCTATGTTGACGATATGGTGGTAAAGAGCAGATTGGTGTCTGAGCATCTGCGGGACCTCGGCTGTATATTCGACGTCCTCAGAAAGCACAGGCTGCGACTAAATGCATCCAAGTGCTCGTTTGGCGTAGGATCGGGCAAGTTCCTGGGCTACATCATCACCCACCGGGGGATCGAGGTCGACCCCGACCAAATCAGAGCCATCCAAAACCTAAGGCCTCCGCAAAACCCCAAAGAGATCCAGAGGCTTGCTGGGATGATCGCGGCCCTGAATCGATTCATTTCCAGGTCGGCCGACCGCTGCAGACCGTTCTACCTCCTGCTCAACAAGTGGAAGAGATTTGAGTGGTCCGAGGAATGTGCCATGGCCTTCCAACAGCTCAAGGATTACCTGACCCGCCCACCCATCATGTCTAAACTAGAGGCCGACGAGGTCCTATACGCATACATTGCTGTGGCGAACCACGCTGTGAGCCTGGTGCTGATACGAGATGACGGTGGCGTCCAAAAACCAGTCTACTACGTTAGCAAGTCATTGCATGAAGCTGAGGTCAAGTACTTACCCTTGGAGAAAGCCATACTTGCCGTGGTCCATGCCACGCGAAAGCTGCCTCATTATTTCCAGGCCCACACGGTGGTCGTCTTAACCCAACTACCCTTGAAGTCCATACTTCGGGCCGCCGACTACACGGGAAGAATCGCAAAGTGGAATACTATCCTAGGAGCCTTCGACGTTAAATACATGCCTCGAACTGCCATGAAGGGCCAGGTTCTGGCAGACTTGACGGCGGAGTTCGCTGAGCCAACTGTAGAAGTGGGAACCGAGGGAAGGATCGCTGACGAAAGGCCAGTTAGAGTGGTCTCTGTCCCGAGGCCACCATGCTGGAAAGTATATGTTGATGGCACGGCAAACCAGAGAGGGTCGGGAGTAGGACTAGTCTTAGTGTCCCCTGAAGATCATGTCATAGACAAATCCCTGAGACTCTGATTCTCGGCCACAAACAACGAGGCCGAGTACGAGGCATTATTGCAAGGTATGGCCATGGTACAGAAGATGGGAGGAAAGTCAGTGGAGATGTTCTCAGACTCGAGACTGGTAGTAGGACAGGTAAAGGGAGAGATGGAGGCCCGAGACCCGAGAATGCAGGAATACCTAAGCCAAGTCAAGCGCTTGCAGTCGAATTTCGACCCTTTCAGTCTGTCTCATATCCCCAGGGGTGGGAACAGCCATGCCGATTCATTAGCCACGCTCGCAACTTCCTCGGCAGACGGTCTACCTCGGACCATACTTGTCGAGCACATGGAGAGGGTGAGCGAGGCGACTAAGGAAGTGATCCCCATCCTTAGGGTCGGAGTGGGTTCTAGCTGGATAGACCCCATTGTGAGATTCCTCAAAGATGATATCTTGTCCTAAGACAAGTCAGAGGCTGAGAAAGTACGAAGAAAGGCTCCTCGGTTCTGGTTGTCCGAGGACCACAAACTATACAGACGCTCCTACTCGGGGCCATACCTGCTATGCATCCACCCCGAAGCAGCCGAATTACTACTCGAAGAGCTGCACGAGGGAATCTGCAGGAGCCACACAGGGGGGAGGTCCTTGTCTCACCGAGCCGTCACACAGGGATACTGGTGGCCGGAGATGCAGCAAGAGGCCCAGGACTATGTCAAGAGGTGTGACCAGTGCCAAAGGTTCGTCCCCAATATCCATCAGCCAGGAGAGGTCCTTAATCCCTTGTCCAGTTCGTGGCCGTTCGCCCAATGGGGCTTGGACATTGTAGGACCATTCCCCAGAGCGCCAGGGAATAAGAAGTATCTGTTGGTGGCCACGGACTACTTTACCAAGTGGGTCGAGGCCGAGCCATTGGCCAACATCAGGGACGTGGACGCAAAGAAATTCCTTTGGAGGAACATTGTGACACGATTCGGGGTCCCCCACACCCTTGTCTCGGATGATGGACTCCAATTCGATAGCAAGGCCTTTAGGAGGTACTGTCATGAGCTTGGTATCACAAATAGATACTCAACACCCGCCTACCCTCAGGGAAACGGCCAAGCCGAGGCCGTCAACAAGGTCATCGTCAACGGGCTTAAGAAGAGACTTGGCGACGCTAAGGGGAGATGGGTAGAGGAGCTGCCCCACGTACTCTGGACATACCGGACCACGCCCCGGCGGTCAACGGGGAAACATCTTTCGCCTTAACTTATGGTGTCGAGGCAGTAATCCCCCTGGAAACAAGCTTCCCGACACTAAGGACAAGCTCTTTCACCCCATGCAGCAACGATGAACTGCTGGGGAGGAGCCTGGACCTAGTAGACGAACGAAGGGAACGAGCGATGATCCAGCTGGCCTATTACCAACAAAAGCTCAAGCAGGGGTATGATACCAATGTGAGGCTTAGACCACTAACACCGGGGGACCTGGTGCTGAGAAAAATCGTAGGGGCTGCTAAAAACCCTTCTTGGGGAAAGCTGGGACCCAACTGAAAGGGGCCCTACCGAATTACGTCAGTGGCGGGGATAGGTGCATACCACTTAGAAGATCTAGACGAAAAACCTGTACCTCGTCCGTGGAATGTAAATAACCTGAAAATGTATTATTATTAATGAAGAAGCCTTTTTGGATTCAAATGCTTATCCTATTATGACTATGTATCTCGCGTTCTGACAACAAGACTAAGTGTTAGACAGAACCAAGGCATTGCATGGTCCTCGGACTCAAGCCTATGGGAAAACTAACCACTCGGCTATACTTGGGTACTAGACAGAACCAAGGTATTGCATGGTCCTCAGACTCAAACCTATGGGGAAACTAGATACTTACAGAGGAATGGAAGTGTTAGACAGAACCAAGGCATTGCATGGTCTTCGGACTCAAGCCTATAGGGAAACTAACCACTCGACTATACCTGGGTACTAGACAGAACCAAGGTATTGCATGGTCCTCGGACTCAAACCCATGGGGATACAGAAGAATGGAAGTGTTGACAGAACCAAGACATTGCATGGTCCTCGGACTCGAGCCTATGGGGAAACTAACCACTTCGAAATATCTTAAGTGTTAGACAGAACCAAGGCATTGCATGGTCCTCGGACTCAAGTCTATGGGGAAACTAACCACTTCAAATATCCTAAGTGTTAGACAAAATCAAGGCATTGCATGGTCCTTGGACTCAAGCCTATGGGGAAACTAACTACTTCCGCATATCCTAAGTTAGGAAAGGATCAAAACCCTACCTAACCCTTGGGACGTAAGGGGACTACCCACGCACACATTCTTTCCCCTTATCATTGTTACTAACGCAATTGGCCAACATGTAATTCAAGCTAAAATCATGCAAATAAAAAGAAAAGAGAGGAAGCAGACAGCATGTAAACGAATAAGCAACCAAAATAAATAAAAAGGGAGATTAAACTCCCATTACAACAAAGTGTCTATAGAAGTTGCGTGACAAGAGCCACCTTACATAAAAATAAAAAAAG
The DNA here is from genome assembly GCF_002906115.3 of Quercus suber. Lineage (NCBI taxonomy): Eukaryota > Viridiplantae > Streptophyta > Magnoliopsida > Fagales > Fagaceae > Quercus > Quercus suber. The sequence goes on from NW_027069549.1 coordinate 1,392,123, forward strand.
GAAAGAACAACAAAATAAAATAAAATGCCATAAAAAGCATAGACAAAGGCCAAGCAAGCGGCAAAAGCAGGCTGAACCGAGACGCCAGGGAATCTACTCCTTCTGCTCAGGCTGGACAGGGGCAACCTCTGAGTCCTTCGAGCCCTGGCCTAAGGAGACGACCTGCAGGGGTACGGCGAGAATGGCTGCTTCCTCGGTGGTGGGGATTTGAGTATCGGATGGGACCTCCGCTGCCTCTTGGGGCACCTCATCGCTCGGATTTTTCCCTTAGTTCAGCAGCCCCCACCTCCTCAACAATCTCCCCAGCCTTGGTGCCATCAAGGGCAGCCTCGCGGATAGCATGGGGGTAGTATACGCTCTCCGCCTTCCAAAGGTCGGACGTGGCCTCCACCCCAACTTATTTGAGGGCCTCAGCCCAGACCTGGGAGCAGTATCGCCTACATACCCCCGGAACTTGAGCTTTATAGAGAGCCTCTACCTCAGCCACTCCATCAGCGTAGGCTACAGTCTCGGCCTCCTCCTTGGCAATCAGGGCCATCTCCCTGCCAAAATCCGCCTCGACCTTAGCCCGTCGAGCCTCCTCTCTGGCCCACTCTGCCTCTCTCTGAGCCCCCTCGGCCGTGACCACCTTAGCTTGAAGATCGGCGATCAGCTCCCTCGCGATCCCCAGCTGCTCCTCCGCCTCGCCCAGGCGCCTCGTCTGCTCCTTGGCCTAGTTCTGGGCATCTTCAAGGCCAGACACTGCACTGTCCCGAGCCCTGGTCATCGCCTTTAAGTCCTCTCGGGCCTTGGCAAGGTCAGCCTCGGAGTTATTCAGGGTCTGGGTAGCCTGAAACAGCCTATTACACTCCTGGTCGAGGGCTTTCCCCTGGTCGTTGGCCGCCCCCTCCAACCTATAGACGGCCTGGACAGCCTGTCAGAGTAGCCAATGCACTATGAGCCCTACTCAAAATAAAAAAGGGGAAAAAGAGAGGAAAGGAAAGGGAGTCGAAGTTATAGCCCTTACCATCCCCAGATACAGCTTAAGGCTGAGGAAGACCTGCTTACTCCTCAAAGAGTCCAGCTCAACCATGTCCGCTGGGAGCAGCAGGCACCTCTCCAGCGCGTCGGCCACGTGCCCGCCTTCACCCTCGTTGAAGTCCCTAAGGGAGGCGTCATCCTTCAGGGGCTCCCTATGGAGCATTGGGGCTAGGAGCCAGGCCTGGGCCTCGGACGAGGTGGTGTCGACATGCCTATCCTGACTTTTGCCGCCTATCTTAATCTGCTTGGACGGCCGCAGAGTGTTGTCCTCCTCCTGCGAGGACACTGGCCTATCCTCCATAAGCCTTTTGCCCTTATCCTTCTTCTTCTTGGGGTCGGAAAGCACGGACCCAGAAGGCAGGCTCGTCTAGGAAGGAGGAGGAGGAGGAAGAAGCTTCTGCTGAGCGGAACTCGACCTAGTCTTCGGAGGAAAAGGAGGAACCTTTTGTTGGGATTTCCCCGGTTGGCCTTCGATCAGGTTCAACAGACTGGTGTGGGGTTTCCTCTTGTAACCCATCGTTGGCTGAAGAGGGGCTTCTGAAGCAAGGAGGTTTGCTTCGGTCAAACAAGGGTTGCCCAAGTCCCCGGGAGGGTCCTCGGACAAATCGAGCTAGTTGAAAATGTCAAACGCTTCCTCTTCTCGCTCTGGATCCTCCTCGGCAGCCTTGGCGAATACTTGGGAAGAAGAAGGGACGGCTACAGTAACAACTTCCGGTTCGGAGGGCTCCTCGGGGAACTGAAATCCATCCTCGGTCACGGTAATTCTCTGAAGCCGAGGGTCATTGGCTCGGATCACGTGCTTCGGAACCGGGAATGAATTTTGGACAAGAGTATACCCCAAGATTTTGTAGGCCGCCCTAACTTGATTGTCGTCCTCGTTTATAAAAACTGACGCTCTCAGCACCTTCTGCAAATCCTCCCGGTTGACTAGGTGGAAGTGGCGCTCAAAAGCGTGCGGGTCTGCAAACGAAAAACACCACCACGTTAGTAAAAGAAAAAAGGGAAGAAAAAAGACAGAAGAATTTGAAACCCCTCCTACTCCCACTGCCTCAGCTGGTATTCCCTCCGTTGTTGGGCAGTGAAGGCCATCGTGCCACTCCCCGGACACGATGAGGAAATCCTCGTTTAGCCTCTTGCTGGACTCAGGGAGGCACTGGATGAGCCGCACCCTGTCATCCCTCGTCTTCAGATAATAAGACTTGCCCTTAAAGAGTTGAAGGTTGTAGCACCAGTTCACGTCATGGTAGGTCAACCTTAACCCCATCTTCTCGTTCAGGGCGTCCACACAGCCCAAAATCCTAAAGACGTTTATTCCACACTAGGTAGGGGCCAACCGGAAGTGCGTGAGGTAGTCCCTCATCACCGGCCCCATAGGGATCCTCATCCCCCCTTCGAGGAAGGCGACAATGGGAATTACCACTTTACCCTCCTGTCTTTGTAAGAGCCAATCCCCGTCCTCACAATATCTCAGACCTACATTGCCGGAAATTCTATAGTCGGCGATAAATTTCTCCATCGCCTCCTCAGTATAGACGTATTTCTTAAACCTACCCATCCTAGTTGACGCCTAAAGGAACTAAGAAAGAACAGGTGAAGGAGAAGAAGGGGTAAAGAGGAAGAGAGCTCAGAGAGGGATAGAGCGACTTACTGGGAAGAGGAGGAGCTCCTCGGACAGGCTTTTTGTGCTGGAGATGTAAGTGAGAGTGTGGCTGAACTCAGGAAGGACGCGCGAGAATTCTTGATTGCAAATAAAAAACAGGAAGAAGCGGTTCGAGTGGGTATTTATACCCCAAATCGAAGAGCCATGCGGGTTTTCCCGCCCATAAATGCAAGACAAACCTCCACCGTTGGATTGGTAACGCCTTGTTAGACGTGGGGAGCACAGAGCCGCCTGAATTTAATGATGGGTACGTTGCGCGCTCCGAAGCGTCAGCAACGCGCCTTGGGCAGATGAATAGACCCCAGTGCTGACAGGGAGCGTAAGGCTCAACTGGGCACGGAGCAAGCCCGAGGATGTCAAAATCCTTCTCCCCGCCCGAGGATGCGTGCAGCAAGATTTTGAGGGACTATTGTGAGGCCAGAAAATCGGGTGGTCTCGGCCTACTCCAAGCCAGGCCCAAAGGGCCCAAAGGGCTCCCAATGGACTCTCAGCTCTCTGCCCTTTCATGGGCTGAAGTGAAAGTTTAAGGTGGTGGAGCCTATTTTGGTTTATAGCCGTTAGTAATGGACGAATCTGTCCTGGATCATAGCACAGGACCAGGTGGTGACTAAAAGGGGTAAAATGAAAAATTGGCACTTTTTTTTTTTTTTAGATTTCTAAATTAAAGTACCGTGTAAATTAATTAATTAATTTTTTTTATAAATTTTACTTTTATCCCCTTTTTCAATTTATAACGGATATATAATTATAAATTTATACTAACTTTATTTTCTATCTTTTTATTTTTCTTCTTAACCAAACAAATGAATTTTCTATCTCTTTACTTTTTTATTCTCCCAACTAAACACACATAAGAGAAAACTCAAATCCCTTCTATACTCTCATTTTTTATCACTTTTTTTAAAAAAAAAATTTAAATCCTCCCAATTTTCTAACCCTCAATTCAAACGAACCTGAGAGATAACTTTTTGTTACTGTGCTAAGCCTATATTATGGGCTATCATTGGAACCACCTAAACCATTTATTTGATTCGCATTGTGCCAATGTCTTTTGAGATGGACAACATACTCTCAAACCATGGAAAAAACAAAAGATTTGAGATCCAAAGCACACTTGGCCCAACTAACACCCAGTCCCTCACAACTTAAAACCCACCCAATACTGACAAACAAACAAAGGCCATGAGAGCTATCTAACCAAAACCATCACACAAGTGATCCAAGGTCCAAATCCATACTCATGACCCAAACCCACAACAAAACCACTCCATCCAGCCACAAGTTATTAAAGCCTTAAACAATCTATTAGGATTTTTGTTAAGGCTAAATTCCAAGATAGATGTTTCCTTGTAGTGAAAAATTTCATTGTATTTGTTAAAAACTTTTATTCGTAATCGTTCCATGTAATTGAGGAACGAGGTCATCAATAAGTTTAATATGAAATAAGCTAAACTTCAGTCTCTCTTTGGCTCATTTCTCTCATTTGGACCATTTTGCATGAGACCTCAAACCTTAATACAAATTAGACTCCAAGCCATAATTTATTAAAAAAATACAATCATAGTACTAAATTTAAACTTAAAACTAACCAAAACTTTAATCATGGAAACCATATTTCCAATCATAACTAAAAAAGTGATGTTCTCCAATGCTAATAGAAATTGCATAAGAAATAAAGTTAGGAAATTTAGAATCTTTTTTCGACATTTCATTTAGCCTTATATAAATTTTAAAATCTTCAAACACTGATACTTTTTGAAAATCAAATGAACGATGTTACCTCTCATTTAACGCCTTTATTATGCAAATCATCGGTTAATAAGTATATAATGGTAAGAAGCGTTATAAATGAGATCATTAAAAAATAAAAGATAAAATTAATTAGCAACTATCATTACGGAGTAGTAATCTATGGTTTAGCACATCTAATGAAGTGGAATATATATATATATATATATATAGCTTACTTAAAGGTATATGTAAAGATTCACATTTTAGATATGTGCGTTTGTGTGTGTAAAGGTTTTAAAAAAATAAAAAGTTATACGTAAGGTTTTATATATATATATATATATAATGAGATCACCAAAAAAATATTATCCCGCACAACACGTGGGTTTGCAACTAGTTAAATAAGAATAACAAGAGCGAATAATTAATATAACATAGTTGGGCCCAAACTCATAAATTTATGCTTTTGGGTTAAATGGTGTCCCAACACATTTCAATTGGAGCCTCCAAAGTGTTAAATTATGTAATTGCTTCGTAACTTTTAAGATTGGGTATTGGAAGCAAAGAGACATAGTCACATGCAAGCTTGCACATATATAATAAGGGGGTTCTCTCTAAACAACTTGATTGTTCTTTCGCGAATTGAAGATGCCAAGAACTGTTTTGCACTATTTATTATATCATCAGATTGAAAATGTAATCTTAAAATTCAATGGATTTCTATTTTTTATAAATAAATTATGACTTTGCTAATGGATTTGCACCATGAGTTGAGCTATGCCTAGAAAGGGTTTCTGTAAGTTCACTAGTGATTTTGATTAGTACTTGCTCAAAATCATTTTTCCATTGGTGTGCATAAACAGAATGAAAGTATGCTAAACTAAACCTCTAGTAATAGAGGGGTTAGGCCTGGAAAAATTGGATTCTTGGCCCATCAATCGAACATTCAAATAGTTGGATCTACGTCCATGGTGTGAAGAAATGAATAAACCCTTGAACTAAATAGTTTGTGGAAGTAGGCAGAATGTCAGAAACCAAACCGATCAGGTCTAGACATTATATGCATTGGGTTAAATTTAATACATATAAGCAAACAACTATATTTACTAATGGCAGCATTCTAGAGACTTCTGAATGCAAAACACTACAGTCCAAAAGGTTTAGTTCTGCATCAGAGAGTTGCATCAACAGCAAGGAAGTTTTAAGCTAGGAACTCAATGGGTTCAGCCAGACAAACTCAATTCCTAAAATATATTCTTTGTATTATTTTAAAATATAAATGCTCAGAGAGAACGACAGTGATTCATATGAACAAACTTTTTCTTTTTTTGGTTCAGTGACACAAAGGAACAAAACCAGCACTAGAACGATGATGACAACTATGAGGCTCCTTGATTACTCATTGAAGCCATTAGAAATAAGTTGGTAAAGTGATAACTAGGGAAATAACTAGGGAAGAAGAATATATTTTGAGGTGGATTTTTTCCATCAAAGAGGACGTAAAAGAAAGAAATAAAAGAGATAGATGTGTTTGAAAGGTTATAACTTACAGAATTGAGGACTTGCAGCAGTGGTGGTAAAGCCCAAAAGCTGCTTGAAACAACCTGGCCTTCCAACCTTTTCTTTTCCCAGACTGATTATTCTTGACTGCAAGTAATCATAATTTCCCACTAAGAAAAGAAGACAAACTAGTATTTCTACTACACTCTTCTAAGATAAACCCTTCCTCATGTAATTGGTTGTTTAAATGTTATGGGTCAAATCGGCAAATCATTTTTTTTTTCACTCAAAAGTAAGACCCAATGAAAATTTTAATTCTTTAGGCCATCACTCTCTTGCTGGCATCTTTTACGAAAAACCACTGAAAATGAGAGCTGAGGAAAAAAAAATTCATAGAAAGCCTCTTTTTGCCATCAATTATATACATATACATACATATATGAATATGTGTGTGTATAATGAGATTATTAACAAAACAATTAGGGATAATGGGATTGCAAGATTGGCTGAGGAACTTGATCAAACATGCAATTGAGATTATTAAGAGATATGAAGTTGTGATTGGGGGGCATAAGGTTTAGTAACGTTCATGTACAAATTATCTATAGGAAAAAGAAAAAAAAAAAAACAATTGATTAATAATTAAGAAAGAAATAGAATTGAAATTTTGGAATTTTCGTTAGTCTTTCATAAAGCTGGTCTCTAAAAACTATGATTGTCAGACAGAAATCAAGAAAGAAGCTACTGCAACCCAAACACTAATTTTTATTTCACTTTTCACATTATAATAGTAAGGGAAACAGTTTTTATTTGACAATCTCACAACTGCTACAAGAGGAAAAATTCAGATATAAAACAGGAAAACACAAAAAACCCAGAAATAAAATTTACTTTTCTTCAGAAATTGAACACAAACCAAATAAAAATTTAATAAAAACAAAAACAGAGAATTCACAGTGAGTATTGATTAAGATAAGAGAGAGGCCCTTGAGGATGCTGATGGATCACGCTGACAAGGTCGATGAGATGAAGAGAGAGAGAGAGAGAGACAGTCAGCTGAAGAGGAAAACAGAGAATAGAAGAGAAATTGTGGAGAGTATAAAATGTTGATATAATTGCAAGAGTGGAGTTGCTAGAGGCTAGAGAGATACTATTTAAATCAAAGCTGTGAACGTAAGCAGACCATGATAATTACCCAACAAGTGGACTGGTAGGAGGTCCAATCTGTGTGGACTTTTGTGAAGAGGCTAAATTCCAAGATAGAAATTTCTGTATAATGAAAAGTTTCGTTGCGAGTATTTGCTCAAATGATCGGTTGAGCTAATATAAGAAAAAATTTACGAGTTTGGACAAAACTCAACATTATACGAGTTAGACTCAAGGCCATAATAATTCATTAAAAACTAATAATCAGTCAGTTTAATATTACAAAAGCATTTTAAATTACAACAATGTTTCTAAATAGAATGTTATATATAGAGTAAAATATGCACATGTTTCTTCTTCTTCTTCTTCTTCATTTTTATTTTTGGGTGGTAAAAGTGCAAATTACACTTCTAAAATTTGAGAGTTTTTAGATTTTACACTCCAAAAATTTCAAAATTTAAATTTTACCTCTTAACATTAACATTCTATTTGCATTAGTAGCTCATCCGACCATATTTTCAGTTACATGACACACAAGCTAGCTTGTCATACTATCATGCGTGTTTAATTCATCTAGTAAAATAATGCCACACAACATAATGAAAATGACGAGACATTATTTTATTGCACAAACTAAACAAATGTGACAAACTTATATACACTTAATAAAAAATATGAATGAAATGACTACTAATGTAGTGTAACTTCAAGAAGTGAAATTCAAATTCCAAATATTCATGATGTAAAATTCAAAAACCCCTAAAAGTCTAAGGGTTTAGTTTGCAAATTATTCATTTTTTTTTCCCATCGCTTCTTATTCATTTTGGTTGAGATGCAATTCCTGTTCATTGAATTATTAGTTAAGACTTAAATTTGCAATGTGGAGTATGCTAGACGGCATGTCTCCATCAAAGTTTAAATCATACTAACACGTTTAAAGAAACCAATAAAACAAAGTCAAGAGTCTATTTGCTTTTTAAAAGCAACTAGACTCTTGACTTTCTATAGACGTGTTTATGGGATGAACTTAAAATATATATATATATATATATAGACTCTTGACTTGCTTTTTTAAATTTTTTTTTTTTTGACATAAGATAAAATTTTTATTCTAACCTAATCTAATTTAAGTGTATATGTGTAAGGAGCTTACTCCTAAATACTTAAACACCGGCCCTTACTCTCCCACACCCTACAAGCATTAATATTTATAGTGACTACTGCACCAAAAGTATGCGGTGGTCTTTTTTTGGTTTCTTTAAACATGTTACATGAAGAGAAAGTTTCATAGTGGACTAAGAGGTCCAATTACGAAACTTCTTCCTCTTATCTTAATTATTTAAGCAAAAGCAAAACATGATACTTACCCAACAAATAGACTAGAACTCCCCAACAAAAAGTTACACTTTATAGTCATATTTAGGGTGCGTTTGTTTTGGGTGGAAATCATTTTCCGTAAAATAGGCTATTTGGTTGGTTTTGAAAATAGCATTTTTCGAAAATTAATTTCCTTTGACCGTGTAAAATATGGCTTTGACCCGGAAATCGTTTTAAGTTTTTATTTTCCCTTCAAACGATTTTCGGAAAACACAAGAGAGGGAGAGAACGAGAGAAAGAAGAGAGAACGCAGAGACAACTCGACTCCAGCTCGCTGGCGAACTCCGAGCTCCAGATCGCAGCACCGCGCCGATCAAGCAACAATCGACTCCAAACACCAATGGTTGCCTCAAGCTCCAGATCGCTCCGAGCTCCAAATCGACTCCAAGCGATGATCGACTCCAACGGTTGCCTTAAGCGCCTTCGCCGTCGCCTTCACCTTCGAACCCACACACCGTCGCCGTCGCCTTCAAACCCACACCAGACCCACACGCCTTCGAACCCACACCCGACCCACACGCCGTCGCCGTCACTTCGAACCCACACCCGACCCACACGCCTTCGCCTTTTGACCGGATTTAATGATTTTTTGTATTTGGGTTTTGTATTTTTGTGGCTGTGGATAGAGGAATGATGTTAATATTTGTTTGGGAGCTGTGAAAATGTGAGAAAATGTGTTTTCTAATATTTTCAAGAATACAACTAAACACATGAAAATATTTTCTACACACAATTTTCATAATGCAACCAAATACATGAAAATATTTTCCTTTTCTGAAAATAGCATTTCCAAAAAATAGGCTATTTTTCGAAAATTATTTTACGCGAACCAAACGGAACCTTTAAGGAAAAGAAAAAAATGAAAAGAATGTAGGTTTTTTTTTTTTTTTTTGGTATATGGCTGGAAACTGTAAAGGAGGGAATATTGGTGGGCCTTAGATCCACTGAAATATTTTCACCCAAAAAAAAAAACCACGCGCATGGCTTTTTCTTTTGTTATACCCATCTCTTTCGGTTTTTCTTTTTCTTTATCTTTGGCTTTTGTCTTTTCCTATATTTTTTATTCGGTTTTTTTTTTCCTCTCTCTCTCTCTCTCTCTCTCTCTCTCTCTCTCTCTCTCTCTCTCTCTCAAAAAAAAATATATATATATATATATATATAGACTCTTGACTTGCTTTTTTGAATTTTTTTTTTTTTGACATAAGATAAAATTTTTATTCTAACCTAATCTAATTTAAGTGTATGTGTATGGAGCTCACTCCTAAAGACTTAAACACCGGCCCTTACTCTCCCTCACCTTACAAGCATTAATATTTATAGTGACTACTGCACCAAAAGTATGTGGTGGTCTTTTTTTGGTTTCTTTAAACATGTTACATGGGATGAACTTAATTAGTGCTAATATTAACAAAATAAAAGAGAAGAAAGAGAAAGTTTCATAGTGGACTAAGAGGTCCAATTACGAAACTTCTTCCTCTTATCTTAATTATTTAAGCAAAAGCAAAACATGATACTTACCCAACAAATAGACTAGAACTCCCCAATAAAAAGCTACACTTTACAGTCATATTTAGGGTGCGTTTGTTTTGTGTGAAAATGATTTCAGGAAATCATTTTCCGTAAAATAGGCTATTTGGTTGGTTTTGAAAATAGCATTTTTCGAAAATTAATTTCCTTTGACCGTGTAAAATATGGCTTTGACCCGGAAATCGTTTTAAGTTTTTATTTTCCCTTTAAACGATTTCCGGAAAGCACAAGAGAGGGAGAGAACGAGAGAAAGAAGAGAGAATGCAGAGACAACTCGGCTCTAGCTCGCCGGCAAACTCCGAGCTCCAGATTGCAGCACCGCGCCGATCAAGCAACGATCGACTCCAAACACCAATGGTTGCCTCAAGCTCCAGATTGCTCCGAGCTCCAAATTGACTCCAAGCGACGATCGACTCCAATGGTTGCCTCAAGCGCCTTCGCCTTCGAACCCACACGCCATCGCCATCGCCTTCGAACCCACACCCGACCCACACGCCTTCGCCTTTTGACCGGATTTGATGATTTTTTGTATTTGGGTTTTGTATTTTTGTGGCTATGGATAGAGGAATGATGTTAATATTTGTTTGGGAGCTGTGAAAATGTGAGAAAATGTGTTTTCTAATATTTTCAAGAATACAACCAAACACATGAAAATATTTTCTACACACAATTTTCATAATGCAACCAAATACATGAAAATATTTTCCTTTCCTGAAAATATTTTCTCTTACTTTTTTTTTTTTTTTTTAATCCTTTTTTACTTTAAATCTTTCCACTTTTCTAATCCTCAATTCAAACAAATCGGACAGATAGACAATTTTTTCCGACTGTTGTGCTAAGCCTATGTTATGGGCTATCGTTGGAACCACCCAAACCATTGGTCTGATTGGCATTTTGCCACTTTGTCTTATGAGATGGACAGCAAGGATTTTCAAACCATGGGAATCAAAAAAGATTTGAGATCCAAAGCACACTTGACCCAACTAACACCCGGTCTCTTACAAGTTAAATTCCACCCAATACTGACAAACAGACAAAGGCCATGAAAGCTCTTTAACCAAAACCATCACACAAGCGATCCAAAGTCCAAATTCATACTCACAACCCAAACCCACAACAAAAACTCTCCATCCAGTCACAAGTTGTAGCATAACTGATACCTTTCCAAGCAAATAGCTCAGGTCCAAATCCTCTTTCTCCTATTGTATATATGAAATTAAAAAAAAAAAAAACCACTAAAATCCCACACACACAAAAAAGTGCATCAAAAGCAAATTAACAATTAAATATACCTAAAATTTTACTACATCTAACATCTATATGAAAAATCTTAAGCAAGCTAAGCAACCTACCAATTAAAATTAGTAATAGAAAAACACACATGCATATAAACAAATTTAAAGAATCCATTATCAATATTTAAAGCAAGAAGAGTCCAAGTTTTGCTTTCAAAACACATCTAGGAAAATTTCCAAGTCAGCCTTAATTCAAATTTATTAAAGCTAAGTTTATGTGGAATAGGATTATTATACCTTTTCTAGCACAAAAAGAAAATGAAACCGAGAAAAAACAAGATAAGCAAATAAGCAAGGGATTTATGCTTCTTGCCAACTTAGATTTATATACTTTTCTTTCTCTTTTATATAACCACTTTTCATTTTTAAGAAGAAAATGTTTTTTAAGTAAATCTTTGTGTTCTTATGTTTATTTTATATTTTCTACTGTCTTGGTAATTTTTTGTTATAATATTTTAGGGATTTAAAAAAACAAATTATTTGTTGGATTTTCATAAATCATATAAAAATAGATTTGGGCCTTATAGGCAATAGCTCCAAAGTCCCACCCAAGGAGTTTACACATGGTTTTCTGCTTGCTTCATATATGGGGCAGAGAATGCAACATATCAATTGTGAGCGTTTTGATTCTATTCCAAATGGTATTGGGATAAAAGGTTTGGTCTTCCATTACTTTCTAGCAACGAGCACATCTTTCCAAACTATGTGCATGGTAAAATATAATAGCAAGCTATTTAATCTAACCCGTAAAACTGAAATCGTGGTTCTGTAAAAGTTGTCTAATCTCTGCCAATGAAAAGTAACGACACAAATCAGACTGGTCTTCGTCGGAGACTTGTAGTCACGTCCACACAAGTCTGAAGGAGTCCCGTATAATCATACAAACTTTCTGTATCTACCTCTGCCTCACCAGCTTCCGGCGTCATGCTTGTCCAAACCAATGAAGCTTCTCAACCCCAATAGTCTTCATGTGATTCTACTCTTTACTATATGGCGTTTTGCGTATTAGATGCTTATGGATGCCCAGTGGGGAGATGTGATAGGCAAGAACTCGCACTCAATCACACAGCCTCACTCTTGGATTAAGGTATGGAAGCTTACGGTTCCAAGCAAACTTAGAAATTTCATTGGAGATGCTATCGTTTTTGGGTGCAGACAAGGACAGCTTCAATCAATGGATCCCAGTTTATCTTGTGTTGGCCATCTGGTGGACGACTTGAAAAATTGAGTGTTCAATTAAATGGTCACTTAGAGAGAAGAAAGAAAGAAGAAAAAAAAAAAAGAATTGGTTTGGTCAAAAGGTGCGGCTGTGGGTCCCTCATGTGTGTTTTATTACAAGTTTGCCATTGAGTTATGAGAAATTGAGAATTGAAAACTGAAAACAGCCAAAAGTTGTTTTCAGTTTCCATAACTTATAACTCAAAAAGTAGAGAATTGAGTATTGGAAATAGAGTTATGGAAATAGAGTATTGGTGCAGGCAAACGAGTATTTTGCTATGGGTCCCACCATTTTTGAGAATTGAGTTATGAAAACTGAGAATTGAGTCATGAAAATTGTCAATCAAAACAGCCTCTTAGTGTTCCAATAGGGCTGTGGTCATTTGTTAGCTTTAGAGGCAAACAAATGCCACATTAGTAGGATTTGGCTGGAGGATACTCCTCCATATTTCCAAAATTAATGGTACATGCTTTCAATAAAATTACCCACTTTTCATTCAAAGAAAGAAGAATTTAAAAAAAAAAAAAAATTGTACAACCTACTTGTCCCTAGTTCTGTACTGAATCTTCTCATCACAGGCATGAGATCTCTATAGAATATATTTTGAATGAGTACAACAGTGGTGTGGGCATTTCAGCTAGAATTGGACCATATGCCAATGAAATTATTGGCAGAGAAATCAGAAAATTCAGGCATTGACAACAATGCATTAGGCAAACAATACTCTGCAATGAATTTTAAATGTGTCAAGAGTAGGAAACAAATTACACAGCAACATGCCAAGCAAATTTTCCTCAAGTATCATATTCTGTAATTTGATCAGCCATTGGTTGCTTCTATTCCAATGAAACCAACCCCTACCTAAATATCTAATAATATGATAAAGTTTACTTTTCAAGCTTACTGGACAGTAAAAAGACTTGGAAATCGCATACATGTTGGGCTTCTAATGCCAACAATGACAATTCAGTTACATGACCTTAAGGGTGTTTGAGTTGAACCAATTTCATTATTTTGTTTTGACCTTATGAGAAGTTGTATCCGCCTAAGCTCTAGCATTACTTCTCTCATGGCTGGCCTCTCATCTCCATTCTTCTTGATGCATCTCAATGCAAGCTCAGAGAATGCATGAATATCTTCATTGCTTCCTTGGCTTAGCACCTTATCATCAACAATTTGCAATATGCAATTCTCTTCCATTGACAAAACAAAGCAATCTACCAAATTGATATGCCCTAGGAACATTTCTGTGGGATGATGACCTGTTAAGACTTCCACCAACACAACCCCAAAGCTATAAACATCACATTTTTCTGTGACACGTAGTGTCTCTAGATATTCTAGGTTGAATTACCTTGGAAAAAGTCTTCTCCTGATGCAATTGAAATTGAAAAACATAAATTTGATAATTTGGCAGTCCAGGACTCATCCAAAAATATATTTGATGACTTGACATTCAAATGGAATATTAGCCTTGGCCTACCATGGTGCATGTAATAAAGAGCATAGGATGTCTTAGTGGCTATTCTTACACAGTCAAGCCATGAGATCCGGCAAGGAATCTCATTGCATTGACCATGAAGATGATTAAAGAGGGTGCCATTGGAGATGAGTTCAAAAACCAACATGGGAATTTCAGTTTCAAGGCAGCAACCATAGAGTCTCATAACGTTCTTGTGGCTGATCAGTTGTTTAATTGTGACTTGGTTTAAGAAGAAATCTACCATCATCTCAAAGGGCCAATGCGTTGGAGGGCCTTTAACTTCAATAGTTACTTCTTGTTCATCTAGTGTTACATTGTAGACTATTGCAATTGCGAAGCTGAGATTAGATTAAGATCGTAATTATTAGTAGCCTGTTGGAAGTCCTTGGCAGAGAAAATCTTGATTGGCTCTATATCTTTACCTTGGTTGCAGGTGGTTTGCTTTTCTAGTAACATTTCTCAATTGCAGATGAAGTATTCTTCTTTGGCCTCAAATAACTACCTTGCTTTCTCCATCTTGATACTCTTCACTGCCCATGAAGTTATTAAAAAAGTGGATATCACTTCATACGTAGTTAAAGCACGTGTATCTCTGCTAATTATGATATATTTAGCCTTGAAAAGAGTGGATGAAAAAAGTCACCAAATTCCATTTTAAGTAGAAAGCTACCTCCATAATTCATATCATGAGTATTGGAGCAAATTCAAACATGTAATTAAGAGAAAATTTTCAAGTACCTTTATAGAAAGGCCACCAAAGTTATCAATCAAATACTCATCACAGTGGAATCAAAATCTTACCAATCGCCTAGAATTCGTAACAGAAGCAATTAGCAGTGTTGTTGTTGCTAGTAACAGAAAGAAAAGTTACAGTTTTGGTCATACTCTGAATATAAGTTGCAATTTGATACTTCATGAGAAACCCCAATATATTATACTACTAAAGTTGACATGAGCATTACAATTAATCAAACTAGACACAGACCCACGCAATGCGCAGGGAAAAAAAATTATTTACTATAGTAAAAATTACTGTTTCTCTTTTAAGAACTCAAATAATAAAGTTAAAAACTATTCATTCCTAACTAATAGTTACAAAGAAAATCTTTCACAATAAGCATACATTAGACACTCTACCTCTCTCAAATAACAATAGCATTTAGTTTATTATAAGAGCACAAAAATTTTGGACAGGTAACTAATCAGACTACACGATATTATGGATAAATGCAATATTAGAGTGCCATACGGCAGGATCTCATGCACTCTCGCATGAGGTCTCTGCTTTTATATATATACTAGACGCAGACCCGCGCAATGCGCGGGAAAAAAAATTATTTACTATAGCAAAAAATACTATTTCTCTTTTAAGAACTCAAATGATAAAGCTAAAAACTGTTCATTCCCAACTAATAGTTACAAAGAAAATCTTTCACAATAAGCATATATTAGACACTCTACCTCTCTCAAATAACAATAGCATTTAGTTTATTATGAGCACAAAAATTTTGGACAGGTAAATAATCAGACTACACAATATTATGGCAAATTCAAAGGCTGACATTCATTACCAGAAAATCATGTTTTACTTTTAACTAAAAAAAAAAACTTGTTTTTGTAAAGAGAAAAGAAATTTAATATCTTCAATTTTCTGCCCTCTATTTTAATATTCACTTCAACTTTTGAAATGATCACTCCAATAGAAACAATCTTAGTATCTTACTAATTGCCATCTCTTGTCTAGTCAGTTACATGTTTTGGTTCTTGTTTTGAATTTGAAAGCTATTTTAGACATTTACTTCTAACATTGTCATCTAATAATTATAGTTCTATCCCTTTGAAGTATGTAAAAAGAATGTGAGCTTATCATTTGTTTATAATACAATGCTTTTCTAGGTACATTCAATAATATCTACTAATCAGAAGATTCTAATAGCTTACAACCCAAAAGTACTTAACCACACCTCCATTATATGGTTAGGCTAAAAATAATTATGATTTGGATAATGTCTCCATGATCAGTCTAGGATGAAAAGACAACACCATCACATTAAGGGTGTGGGATTTCCGATGTCTCACCTTCAATTTGGTTTTTGTAGTGGGGCAGTGGAAGCAAATCAATAGCTTAGCACAATCCCTGCAACAAAGAAATCCAACTTAAATTATAACCTTTTTTTTTTTTGGGTAGAATGGATTGTATATAATAGATATAAACTATATGATTGTTACCTCTACGTTACCAATCATAGAAATACAAAGAGTAGTACAACCCCAACAACGATTATGATTTTAATCAACAATATTGTACACTAACGTATCAAGCATAAACTGTCAATATGATTGGTTAGTATTAGGAAAAGAAGAAAACCTATAAACTAAACATTTCCTAGCTTTGTTTGATGTATGATACATTAAATCAAGGTAGCAAACTTAACAGGTGAACTTGAACTTTTATAAAGGATCTTATATGTAATATAATTGACTTGGGAAGAAAGAATAATCCCCAAAAAATTACTTGTTTACTCAAAAGTAACAGAGTACTCCAAGCCACAAAGATAGCAATACCATCCAAACACCAAAGGCAAGTGCTAAACATAAATAAATTTAAGACAAACTTATTTTTCATGAGGATGAGATGCAAAATGTACTAAGAATTGGAAACATAAATCTAAAAGAAAAAGAAAAAAAAAAAGTATCAAAGATGACAAAAGATATACCAACCCAATGTGACACATTTCTTTGAAGATTGGAACTTCTCTAGGTGGGGTTGATTAGGGAATTGAAAAGGTAATTTCAAAATATACAGTAGATTGATACCTCAATGCAAAAGACACTTTCTAGAATTTGTGTTGTCCTTAAAATATGCATGTTGGCATAGAATGAAGAAGACCAAACTCAAATAAATCACATATAAGACAAAGAGAATCATTATTGAAAATTTAGAATATCAATCATTTGGGAATTTTTTGAATCTAGTTAATCATCATTTCTTCACCTGCCAAATCATTTTGGGAGCCTCAGGCCTCATTGGGGTCTAATACACCAAGAGAGGAAACTACAATGATGCAAGCTTGCTTTGAATAAAAAATGCATATGAAGTTAGTAGTTCAATTTTGAAAGGGATTAAAAAAGGCAAACTTTCAAATGTGCATTGTGTTGTTTTCCCTCCCAACACCATATATTCTCATCATTCATGGTCCTAAACCTAGATTTGAAATACCTTTCAAGAAATCTCAGAAACCATGAATTTGGATCTCATCCAAATTCATTTTCAAAGAAAATACAAAATCATTTTTAAGAATTGGAAATACCTTTCAAGAAAATACAAAATCATTTTTAAAATTTAATGAGGTAAACCCCACGTTGAATTTACAATTTATTTTTTGCATTGGAGCATAAAACTGCTCGATATAATTCAATGAAAATCAAAATACCTTTTATTAAGCATTGCGGCCACAAAACATAGATAAAAATTATGTGATATTATGCACCAGTCATGTTTTTCAATAGAAAATATCTAATTTCTGAACATATTACAATCTTATCTAACGTTATCTCAAAATCTAAATATCAATCCAATGGTACTGCAACATGGTGAAAAAAAAAAACAACACCCAGAGTCATACAGTCCCAACAAAGAAATTTCAAATTCTACAGTTGATTCAAACTCCTAATTTGTTTTGCATCTAGTAATGGTGAATTACTTGTTCATCAAACTGTATTGTATTGTCAGTTGTACCTAAGCCCATTTGTCACCAAGCCACCTCATGGGGTTCATCTAAATATCCAGTCTACCATTGGTTTTGAAATATCAATGAAAATTAAATTGATAAGTCTAGTTGCATAATCTAATTTGGGTGGTGGGACAGCAGGGAATTCGGCAAGATGCTTAAGAATTAGGAAAAAATCTACCAACCCATCTTAAAATAAAACTACAACATATAATCAAACTAAATCTATTGAGTTTTAAATATATATTCATTCAGCTATTTTATCAAACAATTGGCATGCATCTAAAATTTAAAAGATAGAGGAAGATGTAAAGAGAGAGAAGTAGGTAGTTTTCTAGAAAAGGACTCAAGGGCAGGAGAGAAAAGAAAAGAAATTAATGAATAAGAAGTAGAGAAGAAAATAAAAGATACCTTAAGCTTTAGGAAGGTAGGAAGTAGTGAAGCCCGGTTGCGTGGAGCAGATGGCCAATGATGGTGGAATGAAGGCAATGGGGAGCTATAGACATCCTAGAAACAAACGTTACACCGGTTCACTATCTGTGTTGTAACTTATAACGGCAAGGTGGGAAACGGAATGCTTAGGCTGAAAAAGAGAGGGGAGAGATGGTAGTCTGATGTGGCACAAGAGGCCAGCCAACTGAATGGTTGAGGCACAAATGAATATTACCAAGTGCATCAACGGTTTTGTCCAATTTATCAATATTTAATTATATTTTGAAAAAGAGAGAAAATATAAAGAAAAGATAGAGAGGAAAATATATAACATGTGATTGCTTCAGCTTTTATATATATATATATATATAGATGGTGGAATTAAATTAATAAGAAGTGGGATTTATGGTGGAGAGAGTGGTGGGAATTAAATTAATAAGAAGTAGGCTTTATGGTGGAGATAAGGATGAGATTTATTTTATATTTGTTAGAGTTTTAAAATTGAAAAAAAAAAACTAATTTTAAATTGTTGAACAATTACAAAAAATATGGTGATAATGATATGGCTGCTGACGTGGCTCAATGTGAGCGTAGCAACATTAAATGCTATGCTTCAACTTTTAGTAATATATAGATTGATTGATTACATGTTATTCATGAAATCACAATCCCATATATGGCCATTTTTTAGGAGCCACTATCTCATCAAAAAAAAAAAAAAGGTTAGTATATTGCAATGTATTTGGAATGGTGAGTACATTGGTATTTGGAATCAATGTTAAAAATAAATAAATAAATAAATAAATAAAAAACTTAAATTGGACATGTAGCACAAAATTAAACAATAATTGGAATCTAATTTAAAATCTAATTGGATTTTCTCTTAGTTTTGGCTTTAATTATATATGTGTATATATATATATATATAGACTAGTTATTGGCCCATGCGTTACACAATTTTTATTGGTATGATCTTTTTTGGTAAATATTATGACCGGAGAACATTGTTTTAGGGGAAAAAAAAAAACTTCTTTCATTTTTATGTAGTGATTTTAAGAAATACAATGAAGGGTTTTATGATAAATTTTGTTAATTTTATGAAATACATTTATATAAAATTGATGGTGCAAGAAAAACACCAAGTCAATCACTCGTCCATATGGTCGTCCATAGCAATGTTCAGAACTGAGAGCGAGTGGTTAGTACATTCGTCCCTCCTTTACCATCATTCTTCTTCTTCTACACACTCGTCCAATGAAGGACGAGTGGACTGTGAACCACAATGTTATCTCAAAATCTAAATATCAGTCCAATGGTACTACAACATGGTGAAAAAAAAAAAAAAAAAAAACCCAACACCCAGAGTCATACAATCCCAACAAAGAAATTTCAAATTCTACAATTGATTCAAACTCCTAATTTGTTTTGCATCTAGTAATGGTGAATTACTTGTTCATCAAACTGTATTGTATTGTCAGTTGTACCTACGCCCATTTGTCACCAAGCCACCTCATGGGGTTCATCTAAATATCCAGTCTACCATTGGTTTTGAAATATCAACGAAGATTAAATTGATAAGTCTAGTTGCATAATCCAATTTGGGTGGTGGGACAGCAGGGAATATATACTTTGGCAAGATGCTTAAGGATTAGGAAAAAAATCTACCAACCCATCTTAAAATAAAACTGCAGCATATAATCAAACTAAATCTGTTGAGTTTTAAATATATACTCATTCAGCTATTTTATCAAACAATTGGCATGCATCTAACAAGAGCAAAATTTAAAAGATAGAGGAAGATGTAAAGAGAGAGAAGTAGGTAGTTTTCTAGAAAAGGACTCAAGGGCAGGAGAGAAAGGAAAAGAAATTAATGAATAAGAAGTAGAGAAGAAAATAACAGATACCTTGAGCTTTGGGAAGGTAGGAAGTAGTGAAGCCCGGTTGCGTGGAGCAGATTGCCATTGATGGTGGAATGAAGGTAATGGGGAGCTATATACATCCTAGAAACAAACGTTACACCGGTTCACTATCTGTGTTGTAACTTATAACGGTGATGTGCATGAAATATATATGATAAATTACTCACATATCTACATATTTAGTTTTACTTTTATGTTATTTTGTGATTGATTATATAATATCTTTGTGTTGCAGATAACAAGGGCTTTACATGCAAAGTGGGGCTAGGCCAATTGAATCAAGCCAATTTACATCCAGCCAGGCATGAATATTAAATTTAAGTCCAATTGGAGTAAGGAATCAAAGGAAATTTGCACCAAATCCAAGTCCAATTCGGATTAGGATTCCAGCCTGCACATCAGTTAGTATTTTCAGTATAACTTTCGGCTCAGATGTCCAATTGAGATGATTCAAGTTGGGCTGGAAAGTTAACTTAAAGGGCTACAACTTTGTAGTTTACCAGAAGCCCTAATTCTGACGTTAAGTGGGCCTAAATAGTCGGTTAAGTAAAGCCTAAAAGTCTGGGATTTTCTCCAAACGGGAATTCAACTTGTAATAGGATTCATTGACCTATTTAAAGGCTTTTTAGGGCAAAATTCAGGGGGGACTGAGGCTAGTGCTAGGGTTGAGATGCAAAACAGAAAATTGGAGCAAGAGGCAGTGCCGCATGTGGCTTCTCTGTAGCTTTCTCCATGATAGCATTGTGACTATTTCTTTCTCTATTTTATTTGTCTAGTTTAATGTTTAGTATTTTATTCTTTTGTTTATTTCAATTACCATGAGTAGCTAAATTTATAATTAGGGTTGAGGATGAAACCTTGTTAAGGATTACTAGTAATATTTATGTGATTTGATTTTTCCCACAATAGTTGTTCTTTAATGATTTAAATTGTTCTTGCTTCATATCAATTGACTAAGATGGGATTCTAGATATGAGTTCAATCATGTTTTTCTCATGATTTAGGATTTGTCTTAATTAATTGAATGCTTGGTTTATTAATTCTTGATTATAAAATTGGATATCGTTTGTGATTTGTCTGTCAATGGATACAAGTTATGATTTGATTTTTAGAATTGGATATATCTTGTGATTTGTTTGGCTACGGATACAATTGATGATTTGGTTTTATACTTAAGAAGCGAAGAAGAACATGCCTTTGATTTTTAAAATAAGGATTTTAACGAGAATATTTTCCATGATAGCAAGATTGATTTCTAGATTATCATGTAGTGAGGTGGGAAAAATTAATGATCATAAATATATGCTGATATGACTTGCAAGGCGGATTCCAAAACCTTAATTCCTTTCCCTTGATTGTTTACATCTTTTTATTGTTTTATATCTCTTGCTTAATTTAACTATTTGCTTAATTTTATTATTTTCTTAGTTTATTTAATTTCAAAACAACCAATTTTTATTAAACTAGATTAGGATTAATTTGGTTAAGATTTAATTAATTTTCCTACGTTCATTCAAGTCCCTGTGGGTTCGACCTCGTTCTTGTCAAACTATACTTCGGTACGGTTCGTACACTTGCGAGTACTTTAAAATTTCACAACAAACGGCAAGGTGGGAAACGGAACGCTTATGCTGAAAAAGAGAGAGGGAGAGATGGTAGTCTGATGTGGAACAAGGGGCCAGCCAACTGAATGGTTGAGGCAGAAATGAATATTACCAAGTGCATCAACGATTTTGTCCAATTTATCAATATTTAATTATATTTTGAAAAAGAGAGAAAATATAAAGAAAAGAAAGAGAGGAAAATATATAACATGTGATTGCTTCAGCTTATATATATATATATATAGATGGTGGAATTAAATTAATAAGAAGTGAGATTTATGGTGAAGATAGTGGTGAGAATTAAATTAATAAAAAGTGGGCTTTATAGTGGAGATAAGAATGAGATTTATTTTATATTTGTTAGTATTTTAAAATTGAAAAAAACTAATTCTAAATTGTTGAACAATTACAAAAAATGTGGTGAAAATGACATAGTTGCTGACATGGCTCAACGTGAGCATAGCAATATTAAATGTTATGCTTCAGTTTTTAGTAATATATAGATATAGATAGATGTGTTGTCAACAACATAAAATGTAATCTTAAAATTTTGTGGAATCTATTTTAACCTTAAATAATATTTCAGACATTGGTAATGGATTTGGGCCACAATACATCGATACAAAGGAATAAAAAAACAGCACTAGAATAAAAATGTACAGGATTAGGATTCCACTGTGTGCTATCAAAGGTAAAGTTCATAAAGCAGTTAGGTGCAATTGTTGCTAGAGATTGAGGCTCTGTCAAAAGACATCTGCCCTCCTCTCCAAACCCAAAACATCCATCAACTAGTTCCTCATTCCTAAACATCTGAATGTCCTTCATCTGCTCTATCTGCCACCTCTTTGTCACTTCTATTCCAGCCCCTATAGTCTAGCTCAAACAACCAGGCAATGGACCCATCTCTATTTTTACAATCAAAATTGAATGAATCCCCTTCATTTCATTGTTCTTCCCTTGCAGCTCTCCTCCAGCAAGATTGGTTGCCAGTTGGAAGACTCTATAAAGCTCTGCACTTTGCTTATTTTGCTACTGTTGAGGCTTTCCGTTAGTTCTTAACTGTAGCTACCTTGCACATAGAAATCAAACTTTTACTATGCATGACCACATTTGAAGCAGGGAAAGGATCTTCCTTGCCCTATTTCTACGAGTCCAAATAGACCACAAAACAAAGACAAACGACACCTAGAAGTACTTTAAGTTCTTTAATTTTCCCCTGATATCCTTCTGCCAGCTATTGATCCATGCCTGAATCGAGTAAGCTGAATGAAATCAGCTCGAATGGACAGATCAAACCAAAAAAAAAAAAAAACTTTTAACAATTCCAGATAAATAAAACCCTTTGGCACTACCTAAACATAAAGCAAACCATATTATATGGAAAGGACAAGAAGGAAATATATAAAATTAGAATTCTAGTTTATTCATTTTGAACTACCCATCAATGTGTCATGCCTTTATTAATGAGCTTGTACTTATGGACTTCTAAATAAGGGCAACCCAGAAGCCTAGTTCAGAATGTAAGAAAAGAACACAGGATAGAACAATAAATCTATACCTTTGGCAGTAAAAGCTTCCAATTTCAATGTTTACATTCTTTCCAGCACATGATTTGCTCTTAAAACAATGACGAAGTGCTTTGTCTTGCCATTCTTTTATCAAACATTGAAACGAAGGAACCAAAACAACACAAGAAGAAAAGAGTATAAGATCCAAAGTTCACTGCCTATTATCCAAGCAAATGTTCATAAAGAACTTGGGGGAAGGGTTGCTAGGGATCAAGACTCTAATAGATTCTTTTTCTTAAAATTTTTGTGTTTATTTATTTATTTATTTTTATGTTATTTATGATCCACTTTTGATATGATAGCAATGGGATCACTTCTTGGTGTGATGTCTATTAATTTATATATGAATAGCATTCATTTTACAAGCTGTGAAAAGGTACAATGTCATTTTGCTTGGTGTTAGGACTTAGAGGAGGTTTAAAGGGGAATGCAATATCTACATAGAGCTTCTGCTCATGTATAATGTGTATTTGAATTGAATGTATGCACATGCAATTAATGGAAATTATTCTTGAAAGTTTGTGGCTATTTCTATTTGTGGCAGTGTCATGTTTATTTTGTGAATGTCCACAAAAAGATTTAAAAATGAAGAAAAAGCTCATCTAAAACAACCAGCCATGGACATGCACCTTCTCTATTTTTTCGAAAGAAGCTTGGATCCCCTGTATTTATTTCTCCTACACTTGCAGCTCGAGTCCAAAAGGATTGGTTGCTGATTGGGACACTCTCTTTCTACACTTGCTTATACTGCTGCTATCAAGGTTTTTCTTTGATTTTTGAATTGTTAGTTACCCTGCACATTAAAACCAAACTTTTCAATACAAGACCACATTAGTGGCAGAGAAATGCTATTTCTTCACAATTTTCTTGTTCCTATAAGTCCAAATAGACCATAAGATGGAGAATAAAGACAATAAGAAGTAGTTTAATATCCCCAAAACTCAATCCCAAAACCAGGTTTCTCTAGATGAAAAGGAAAAAAAAATGGTCTTTCAGTATCTTTGACTCAAAGGACTAGGTACTCAGATGCTTTCTCAATTCTTCCCTCACAAGAAGAAAATTCAATAAAATTCTCCAAAGAATGACAACCATTTTAGAAGGGAATTGTAACTTATAGTTTTAACAATCATGTTCAGGGTCTTCACTTATGGTTGTGCCAGTAAGATTAATAATTGACCTGCCAGCTTGGTTTTGATAATTCCTAACATGCAACAACCACTATCCTTTTTCAACCAAATAAGCCCCAGTTTGGAATGATGCCTAATGAGCTTGACATTAACAAAAAGAGGATTTTGTAAAATTCTCTAAGAATCATTTTGGCTATAGAGCTTTCAAAATAATTCAGAATTCAACCTAAAAGACTACCACATATGCCACAACATGTAGAGAACCTAAGCAATTTCATTTGACATCCCTTTGCTGGGGACATCCAATAAACTAGGAACTCTCTCTCTCTATATATATATATATATACACACACATACTTGGATGTTTATAAAGGTAGGTGTAATGGTGTATTATCAATTGACTATGAAATGTATATCATCAGGCTAAAATGACAAAACAACAATGAAAATGTGACAACTTATATTCTAGACATAATGCATGAACAAAGATAACAAGTAGAGCTGGGTTTACCTTCTCCAATTTTCAAACTTGTCTTCCTGCATGAGTCTAATTACTAAAAAGACAAATATGTGAAATGAGCATGGATGGTTTGGCTTGGTTTTGATTTGAAATAAGTCTAGAAAATTTCAAGAATGTCAAAAGCCCAAAGCATAAAAGTCATATATGGTAAAAATTTCCATAATTAATGAGCAGTGTTATGTATGAAAGGAGTTTAGACTATTAATATTACTAATCAACTACCACCGCACACTTTTGGTGCGATGGTCACTCTACAAGTATAAGTGCTTGTAGGGTGTTGGGGGCAAGGGCCAGGGTTCAAGCATCTAGGAGGGAGCTTCACACATATATACACTTAGATTAGGCTAGAGTAAAATTTTTATCTTATATATAAAAAAAAAATGTTACTAATCAACTGGGCAATGCAAGTGATAGGCTGATACTAGCCTTTCCATTCAAAATTGACATTACATGTATTTTATTAAATTCCTAAATGTCGGAAAAAAGAAATCAGGGGGAAACAAAATAAAGAAAAGAATAAAAAAAAAAAATCTAATTTACTAAAAGATATGTCACTTTTAAATGAGTTTCAAATACTATTGAGGTCTCACCCATGCCTGTGCACAAGCATCACTATGATGATGTGGTGTAAGTATGGGCCCAAGTCAACCCATGATGGCATTTTGTCAAGCAAAGGAGAGGGAACTCTACAAGACCTCACTCTTAAATTTCTCTACTTCTCTCTCTTCTCCACACATTTTGCTTCCAATTCCATGCCCTGATTTAGTGTGAATTTCATTTTGTGGAGTTTCTATGATTAATGAAAATTTGAAATGGAAGAAAACAAAATGAAATAGTACAAAAAACCAGTACGTTTGGCAACAAAAACTTTCTAGTTTTCAAGCAGATTATTTCTTCTGCTACTAAAACAACAACAAGAAGCTTTTTGTTGCAATTCTTTGTTCATCCTAGTCAAGTTCCAAGGAGCCTTATTGACAACTCTAATCAAACATATGGTGGGAAATCCATTGATATTTGTAAGCATGAAAAAGATATTGTGGCAACCAACAGAACTTGAATTAAGAAGAAAGATAATGACTTACAGAGAAAAAAGTGTATTAACCTTCAACCACCTAGCTCTTCAGCACATTCCTCACACTCACTTGACTCCTCACCTGACTCTTCAACCATAAATTCTGTGAGCCTTTCAATCCTTTTTGGGTGAGGTTCGTAATTAGAGCTTCCAGCCCCATCACAATCATCACGGGTGATCCTGTTATTGCTTCTCTCAGCCATAGTTCTGTTAAGATCTTCGATGTCTTTCTTGTATACCATTTGCAACCCACACTTCTTTACCTTTAACTTGTCTGGGAATATTTTGCTCGTCTTCAAGCCCCGACAATATGCATCAATTTTAATTCCAATCTGACTGAATCCATTTGCATCGCATTTGCACAATGAGTTTTTGTCTTTCTTCTCGTAGTATTGAGGAAGCAAATAAAGTAGCCAAATGTGATCTGATAAATAATCATTTCCTATAATGCCTGGTGATAAATTAATTTGTTTTCCATTTATTGTCAACCGACAAAAAAGATGACAACAGTCTACGTGGATTTGGTGATGTGGAAGACAACAAAATACAACGCAAACAGCAATCCCCATCCACTCATTACACAAAAGAGAATAAGGTTCTTGTATACTAATTTCAACCCCAATACTTTGATGCCTAAACCACTTTGGAATTTCACTTCCAGGAAAAATAATGTCATATCCATATCTGTAGTCAGGAGGGAGAGGGAGAGGGAGCCGAAGGGAGTTTATTATCATTGCAAAAAACATGTCAACAAAGCCCTGATTCTCAGCCAGTTTACTGCAATTTGTAAGTAAGAGGCCTTCCCCAAATAAAGAATTTGGTTGTAATAGATCTGGTAGTGTTTCGAGTGAGGTACAACCAAATCCCGAAATATACACAATATTTAATGGAAGCTTTGGCCATGATCGAAGACTCGTGCAATTGCTCACCTCCAAGCTTTCCAAAATAGATAGTTGAGCAATGCTTTCCGGAAGGCAACTAAAATTATTTCCACTTAGACATAAATCTTTTAAAGAGAATAAGCAACAAATATCATTGGGGATTGCATTGAGATTGCAATAACTTAGGTCCAGATTGGTCAAAGAACAGAAACCCGATAAAGAAGTTGATAACAAGCCCATGCGATTGGGACTTCTTGGCTTAAATCCACCCAAACTAAGTTTTTGAAGAGTTTGAAAAAGAGCATTAAAAGGCATAAGTCCTGTAGCAGTTCCACTCATGCCAACCTCCTCTACACTTTTCTCAGACACCAAGTTTTCCAGTAGTTTTGAGCATCCGGAAAGATTGAGATCTTTAAGCCACTTCATATTAAAAAAGGTACTAGGAAGAGTCATGAGATTTTTGCAATCTTTTACATTCAATGAAACAAGGCTAGTCAAATTCTCAATTGATGTGGGTAATTTTGTAATTGCAGTGCCATCCAAGTAAAGCTCTAATACACTTTTCATATTTTCTCCAAACTCTGAAATTCTTTTTAAATTTGAGCAACCAGAAAAAATAAGGATCTCAAGACACTCCATTTCAAACTTTCTTGGAAGACTTCTGAGGTTTTTGCAACCTTTTAGGTTAAGAAAAATGAGTTTTTGATGAACTCCAATAGATGGGTGCAAGGAACGTAAATTTATACAACCCTTAAGAACCAGTTTCTCAAGATTT
This sequence comes from Quercus suber, assembly GCF_002906115.3. Lineage (NCBI taxonomy): Eukaryota > Viridiplantae > Streptophyta > Magnoliopsida > Fagales > Fagaceae > Quercus > Quercus suber. The sequence continues at coordinate 1,419,710 of NW_027069549.1, forward strand.
GGGATTTTGTTGAGGTCGGGAGTTTCAATCAATTTTAGTGATTTCTTCAATTTGATGAACTTCAAACTATCAAAAGACTGTAAAAATCCAAAAAGTTAAAAAAAAAAAAAATTCTCTAGATGAAAAGGAAAAAAAAAAAAAAATATATATATATATATATATGATCTTTCAGTATCTTTGACTCAAAGGACTAAGAACTTAGATGTTTCTCAATTCTGCCCTCAAAAGAATTTTAGAAGGTAATTGTAACTTACATAATTGGTTCCAAAGCTCAAGGTCTTCACTTATGGTTGTGCTAGCTTAGTTTTGACAATTCCTAGCATGTCACAACCCATTATCCTTTTTCAACCATATAAGCCCTATATTTGGAATGATGCCTAATGAGCTTATCATTAACACAAACAGGAATTTGTAAAATTCTCTTAGAATTATTTTGGCTAAAGAGTTTTCAAACTAATTCAGAATTCCACTTGAAAGTATCTTTGACTAGCACATATGCAACAACATGTAGAGAACCTAAGCAAGGTAGACAAAGGCGTTAGGCGACCTTGAGGCACTAAGGCCTTGTATCGCCTAAGGCGACGAGGCTCCAAAAAGGCGCTACCTTTAGTGAAGCAAGGTGCTAAATATTAAATATAGTTTTTTTTTTTTTTTTTTACATATATAAAGCTTAAATCATATATATTAATGTACTGAAAATTTTAATCAAGCCTCTCTTACTTTGTTCCTAATGCATAGGAATTAGTCTAAAAAACCAGTTTTTGTGTTGAATCCAATAGAGCCCAAAAAGAGAAGAAGAGAGAGTATAGGAATAAAAATAAAAAGAGGAGAGTTGCTATTAGAGAATAGAGGGGGGAAAAACTGACAGAGGGGAGCTATGAGGGAAAGAAAAGAACAGAGAGAGCTGCTCTGAGTAAGAAAGGATTAGAAAAAAAGAAGAAAGACAAAAACAAAAAAGAAAGGAGAGAAAAGAGGTCCGGAGAATGAGAAGTAATGGTAAAAAAGAGAGCTTTTTAAATTAAAATTACATGTAAGAAGTAGGAATAAAATAATGTTATAAAATTTAAAAGTAGAAATAAAACCTGTTGAGGTAGGGTACTGTTGGGCAACTGTTGTAGTGGCTGAAAAGTCCATTACTTATATATTATTTTATTATTTATTTGTGGTTCTAAAAGGCTAAAGTTTGAAACATCAGTGGTTGCCAACTCAAACCCCACTAATGTTACTAAAAGACAAAATTGAGTTATAAATTAAAAAAAAGCCAGTCATCTTTTCAACAAAACTAAGTCCTCAAAAAAATGAAACCAGTCCTCTACACCAGAAAGAAAACAAAAGCGACGGAAAAAAAAAAAAACAGAGGCGACGGAGGCTCTCGCCTAATGCCTGGAAAAACTGTTCAAGGCGAGCGACTAGCCTCACTAAAGGCGCCTCGCCTCAGTGACCTTGAGGCGCTTTTACGCCGCCTCGCCTCGCCTGAGCGCCTAAGCGCTCGCCTGAAATGCCTTTGACTACACTGAACCTAAGCAATTTCATTTGAAATCCCTTTGTCTTTGGGGACATCCAATAAAATAGGAACCCTATATATATACTTGGATGTTTATAAAGGTGTATTATCAATTCACTATGAAATGTATTTCATTAAGCTAAAATTACAAAATAACAATGAAAATGTGACAAAACTTAAATTCTCGACATAATGTATCAACAACCATAACAAGTAGAGCAGGGTTTACAAATCTAAGCAGATCACCTTCTCCAATTTTAACCTTGTCTACACAGTTGTTTGCCTGCATGAGTCTAATTACTAGAAAGACAAACATGTGAAATAAGCACGGATTGTTTGAGGGAGTGAGAAGTATAATTTTAATTGGAAGAAAACAAGATGAGATGGAACAACAAACCGATATGTTTGGCAGAAAAAGCTTTCTAGTTTTGATGTTTACTTGCTTTCAAGCATATGATTTCTTCTGCTTCCAAAACTACAAGAAGAAGCATTTTGTTGCAATTCTTTGTTCGTCCAAGTCAAATTGCTAGGAGTCTTATTGACAACTCTAATCAAACATATGATGGACAGTTCATTAATATTTGTACACAAGAAACAGATAATGCAGCAACCAACTAAACTTGGATTAAGAAGAAAGACAGTGACTTACAAAGAAAAAAGGTTGATTAACCTTCAAGGTTACTTCCACTAGATTCCTGCCAATCACCTAGCTCTTCAGCACAATCCTTGTACTCACTTGACTCCTTAACGTTAAAGTTACCTTGGGCCATAAATTCTGTGAGCCTTTCAATCCTTTTTGGGTGAGGTTCATAATTAGAGCTTCCAGCCCCATCACAGTCATCACGGGTTTGCTTGGCTTTGTAACCTTCTACTACTGCCCCCATCGAATAGTTGAAATTATGATGGGGAACATCCAAGCCCTCGTAAGGAGTGATGCTATTATTGTTTCTCTCAACCATAGTTCTGTTAAGATCTTCAATGTCTTTCTTGTATACCATTCGCAACCCGCACTTCTTTACCTTTATCATGCTTGGGAGCACTTTGTTCGTCTTCAAGTCCCAACAATCAGTTTTGATTTTAATTCCAATTTGACAGAATCCATTTGCATCGCATTCCCACAATGATTTTGTGTCTTTCATCTCGTAGAATTGAGGAGGCACATAAAGTAGCCAAATGTGATCTGATAAAGTAACTATGAAGATGCCTGGTGCTGATTTAACTTCTTTTTCGTTGACTTTCAACCAACAGCAAAGGAAAGACTTAATTTGTGTTTCCATTGAATTAATTCGGTGATGTGAATGAGAACAAAATACAATGCAAACAGCAATCCCGATCCACTCATTACACAAAAGAGAATAAGGTTCTTGTATACTAACCTCATCCCCAATACTTTGATGCCTAAACCACTTCGGTATTTCACTTCCAGGAATAACAATGCTATAGCGGTCTAGAGGAAACATACGAGAGTCAAGGAGCCGACGGGAATTTATTATCATTGCAAAAAACACGTCAATGAAGCCTTGATTCTCAGCTAGTTTACTGCAATTTGTAAGGTGGAGATATGACCCAAATAAAGAATTTGGTTGTAAAAGATCTGGTAGCGTTTCCAGTGAGGTACAATCCTCTGCCATAATTAATCCAATATTTAATGGAAGCTTTGGCCATGATCGAAGACTCGTGCAATTGTCCACCACCAAGCTTTTCAGACTAGATAGTTGAGCGATGTTTTCTGGAAGGCAACTAAAATTATTTCCACTTAGAGATAAATATTTTAAAGAGAATAAGCAACAAATATCATTAGGGATTGCATTGAGATTGCAATAACTTAGATTCAGACAGGTCAAAGAACGCAAACTCGATAAAGAAGTCGATAATAGGTCCATGCAATTGGGACTTCTCTGATTAAATCCATCAAAAGCTAGTCTTTTAAGAGTTTGAAAAAGAGCATTAAAAGGCATAAGTCCTGTAGCAGTTCCACTCACGCCAACCTCCTCTACACTTTTCTCAGTCACCAAGTTTTCCAGTAGTTTTGAGCATCCGGAAAGATTGAGATCTTTAAGCCACTTCATATTAAAAAATGTACTAGGAAGAGACATGAGATTGTTGCAATCTTTTACATTCAATGAAACAAGGCCAATCAAATTCTCAATTGATGTGGGTAATTTTGTAATAGCAGTGCCATCCAAGTAAAGTTCTGATACACTTTTCATATTTTCTCCAAACTCTGGAATTCTTTTTAAATTTGAGCAACCAGAGAAAATAAGGATATCAAGACACTCAATTTCAAACTTTCCTGGAAGACTTCTGAGGTTTTTGCAACCTTTTAGGTTAAGAAAAGCGAGTTTTTGATGAACTCCAATTGATGGGTGTAAGGAACGTAAATTTATACAACCCTTAAGAACCAATTTCTCAAGATTTGGGATTTTGTTGAAGTCAAGAGTTTCAATCAATTTTAGTGATTTCTTCAATTTGATGAACTTCAAACTATCAAAAGACTGTAAAAAGCCAAAAAGGGGGAAAAAAAAATTAGCTTCAACAAAATCATACAGTTTAATGAAAACTTAAAATTAAAGTTGTATAAGTTACCTAAATTACCTTTTGTTGGAAACTTGGTGGAAAATATTTTGAAGGGTATTCACTCCAGTCAAGAAATCTCAAGGCATAAGGAAGATATTTGGGCTCGTACAAAAGGTGAACATTATCAATTACGGGCAATTTAAGATCATGAATCTTTGAAAAGGATTCAGGATTCCAATATGCCTCTTTTTGTTTATGCAATGCCTCTTTTTGTTTATGCAACTTTAAGACCATGCCTTGAATTGCTTTTGTTCCCTAGTAATCATGAAGAGAACAAATTAGTGAAGTGCAAAATGTAAGATTACTAAAGCTACTCTAAGTTGACTCTTTTAAAGCTTAAATACAAATACAATACCATAGGTGCAGTTCATTAGGTTTCCCAATAAAATTCAAACTCATAATTGAATTTAATTTAATTATCCTTGAAAATGATAACATTGTATTTTATTGGTCAATCCAAGCAAGCGAGTGAATTTCATTTGGGAAACTAATATATTGAACCTAAAGTATTGTATCAAAGTGTTCACCTCAAATAATATAATAGGATACATGATCTAGTTTTCTAAATAACTGCTTACCGTATTTTCTGTCAGTACATCGTTAATGTCCTTAAACAACCACAATTTGCTACGTTTTCCCGGCTCTTTAGGACACTCTTCATAAACTATGTTCTTGCCCATTTCTTGAAGCAAATCATGCATCCACAAGGTACGATCCCGGAATTTAACAAGAGATTTATCAAATAGAACCCCCAATCCAACATTTGGAAAAAGGTCAAGATAATTTAGTATTTCTACTACATCTTTTTTCTCCTTATGATTAAAGAAACAAGCAATATTTAGGAATATTTCCTTCTCTGTTTCATGTAGTCCTTCAAAACTTATTCTAAGTACTTGGAGAATATCTTTTTCAGGAAACTGTTTTAGCCTATTTAATGCACTTTTCCATTGATGGATACTTCTACCAAATAAAAAAGAACCCAAAATCTCAATAGCTAAAGGAAGGTCATTAGCATAATATACAAAATCTCTGGACAACTCTAGATAATCTTTAGGTGGATGATCTTTTTTAAATGCTTTCAAACTCAAAAGATGAAGAGATTCACCATGAGTCAATCCATTAGCCTCATATATTTCATCTACTCCAAGGGTCTGTAGCAAATGCTTATCTCTTGTTGTTATGATAACTCTACTACCTAAACCAAACCAAATATGATCCCCTACTAACTTGTTTAGTTGGTGTAATTGATCTACATCATCAAGAACAAGAAGAATTTTTTTATGACGTAACCTATTCTTGATCACAAAAACTCCTTCATTAACATCTTCCACACTCATATTTTCATTCAAAATTTGAAGAATGAGTTGTTGTTGTAATCGAACTAAACCATCTTTTTCACAAACTTCCCTAACATTAGCAAGAAAACAACCACCTTCAAACTTATTTGAAACCATACGAAACACAACTCTAGCAAGAGTTGTTTTACCTATTCCTCCCATCCCCCAAATGCCTACCATGCGAACATTGTTTGACCCTAAATCCAAACATGACTCCAATTTCTCCGCTCGAGAAATTATTCCTACTAGGTTTTCGGTATATTCTGAGAATGCATAACTTAATTTATGCCACAATTCTCCCACAATGTTCTGGATAATTTGTGACTCAGGCCTATAATGAAGAAACAAAAATATGTTGTTAGTATAAACCACAATAAATACATTAATAAAAGGTAGAAAATCTAATTTTTTATTATGCTTATTGAAAATTGATTAGCTCAAAACAAAACTTGAAAGAACTACAAACATGTATTTAGGTCTACGTAAGGTTCAAAACAATGCTATATGGGAGGTGGGTGTTATGTGAATATTTGAAAGAAAGAAATGACAAATTGGATTACCTATCTTGTACATGCCATCCCTTGATATTGGCTACTTCTCTCAAAGCAGTTCTCCATGCTTGCACCTTCTCTATGCAGTCCTTGAAATGTTCTTCATGTTTAGCAAAGGCTTGGGCAAAAGAACCCATTTGTTTTCGTATTGTAGATGGATCCACATCATAAAAAATTGGTAGAACCATCATTTTCATCTCTTTCATGCACCCAATGATCTTTACAAGTTCATCCAAACACCATGTAGAAGATGCATAGTTTCTTGAAAGAATGACAATTGCAAACCTTGATTTTTCTATTGCTTTCAAAAGCTCTGATGAAATAGATTTTCCTATCTCAAGTTTTTCCTCATCTCTGAAGGTGAAAATGCCCTTTTGTTTTAAGGCGACATATAGATGGTCAGTAAATCTATTGCGTGTGTCCTCACCTCTAAAGCTAAGAAAAACATCGTATTTCCATTGTGGTGTTGAAGAAGAAACTAATGATGAAGATGAGGTAGTTTGAGTGCTAATGGCAGCCATTAGAAATATATTGGCAAATCTTGAACTACAATAAAGATTAAGAAAAAAGTACATTCAATAAAGTTTAAAAGAGAAATTAAAAGGAAAAAAAAAATGAGAAGAAGAGAGCGATTTGATGTGGAGGAATACATCCTCTGTTTTCAGTCAAGTCAACAACTCTTTTTTCTTTTTTAAACAAAGTAGGCATGCAAGTGCCCTTTACATCCAAGAATCGACCTTGCAAACTTAAAATTATATAATTGTATTTATCACTACAAAATAAACTTTGTCCTTTTAATAAATTTTTTCTAAGTGTCAAACCTCTTGATCTTTATATATAGGATAAACCCTTCCCCATGTCAATGCATGCTGCATGCACTCATTGTATCCTTACACCATTGACCAATTACAGCTAAAATGACGCATCCTTTTAGTTTTACCAAAAAGAATACTTCATCTCTTCCAAATTCTTGGCCCTCTAGTAGTCCCATAGGGTTGTCCTCTATTTAAAGTCAATAAATAAATTTCTTGACTTTTCCTTTATTTTACCTTAATTAAAGACAATGCATTATTCTCTGTAAAAACAAAAAATATATAGCATTAAATGTTGCTCCCTTAAAAAATCAGATTTTTTAAAACGTTTGTAATTTAATATTTGGTATAAGAGGAGAATAAGTATGGACTCATTTTCATTGTGTTGTTTGTTACATTATAATGGTCAAATAAGTAATAATAGTCACTAGAGATTTACCATGAATGGATGACATTATCTCTAACTACAAACATACTTTTTTTATGAAAAAAAAAAAAAAAAAAGAAGACCAAACCGACCAATTTTAGAGACAACAAGGAAGTCTCAAGCTAGGAACTCATGGGTTCAGTCAAACAGAGTCAGATTATTGGTCCATTACTATGAATAAACATTTTAATTGTAATGATTATATATATAATTGTTATGGGTCAAGTCAACAATTTTTTTTTTTTTTTAAAACTCAAAAGTAAGATTGGATGTTATCTGTTGGAAATTTAGACCCCTTAAACACACAGATTGCGTAGCCTAGATTAATTAGCCAAGTTGTTACTTAGTCAAATTAAGCAATTCTAGGTTAAAACAATCCAATCATATCAAGAATAATAATGCAGCGGAAAATAAATAACACAAGATATGATCACCCAGGAAACCACACGGTAAAACCTGGGGAGGATTTGACCCACCGATCCTCAAGGCTAACCTGAATTCACTATGAAAGAATTGAAGTTCGTACAAAAGGACTACAAGCTCCCCGCTCGACTTCCTAATGCTACCCACCAGTAGAACTTCCTGACACGACCACGCGCAGGCTCCGAATCCACGGACTACTTCTTTCTTGAATTCTTCAATCAGCTACAAGCTCCCCGCTTGCTTTTCTTTTAATCTTCAATGGCAGCAACCTTGTTGATCATCAAGATGTAGAAAATATCTCTACCTTGAAAACCCTAAGTTTATGTGAAGGAAAGCTCCTCAAGATCTCACAAGAGATTCACATAAACCGCAAATATGAGCAACAAAGACTTAGAGAGGTTTGGGTACAAAACCCTAAAAATAAAAGGAGGCACAAGAGGCACTCTAATCTCTCTCTCAGAAGTCCCAAAAACGTTCTAGGGTTTCCTTATATATAGAAGTGTTTTACTTGAACCCCAAGACGTTTAAATAGAGTTTGGGCTGAACTGGAACTCTGCAGAAAAATAAATCTGTACGTGGTTCGATCGATCGAGTCTAATTTTCGATCGATCGAGCCTTACAGATTTAGTCCAATAAATCTGCACTCACTCGATTCCAGTTTTACAAATAAACATACTTTGAGCAAGCCTAAACAAGACTAAACAACCTGTTTTGATCATGGTTTGCCAACAATACAAATTAGAGTTCTAAATACATAAATTCCTAAATCTTTAGAACCTAACAATCTCCCCCTTTGGCAATCCGTGACAAAACACAAACTAAAAGCTCAAAGTTTACAAAGTAAAAGCCCATTACAAAAATAATGCTCATAACAACAAATCCAATCTTAACTACTATCCATCAGTTGCAAGTGTAGACAGCAGCTCAATTGAATTAACTGTATATTTCCTGAAACACTCAACAAATGCATAAACGCATGTGTGGAAAAAATACAAGTAAACCAAAATTAAATTCGTGACTTCACAAAACACAAAACAAAGACATATATCATGAAGAACTCATAAATATAAATCAATGAGCAGTGAACAAGAAACAGAAATAAAAACATAAGTAAACTAACTCTCCCCTAAGTTAGATACAACAAAAAGTTTTTATTTTCTTCCCTTTTAAAAATAATTTCAACTCCCCCTAAACAGGACAAACATGATTCCCATAAATCAATAATTTCTTCCCCTTTTTGTCACGTATTGACAAAGACAACTCGTACAAAGAGTAAACAGTCAACATACGCAATAAAGGATAAGAGAAAAAGAGAATCAAGGGAACACAAAACAATTCAACTCTATGAAAATAGAGACAGCTCCCCCTATGAATAACACAGTTAAAAAAAAAACTTTTCTCCCCCTATAAAAATAGGAAAAACAAAACAAGTTGTGGGAAAAACAGTTTTGGGGAAAAATAAAAGAGGGGGGGGGGAAATCAGCAGCAGCAGCAGCATCACCAACAGGATCAGGTACATCCTCACCAGCAGGACCAAAGTGAAAAACTCACAAACCAATAGTTAAAAACTAAGGTGAGGATACACATGAAGAAAAATATTCTCTCTTTCAATAGAATGCAAACATGGCACTATGTGACCCATAAACAGTTGCATGAGTAGAGAAAATATTTGCACATTGATTATCTATCATATCTCTTAAGAAAAATATTTTCTATAATTCATACATAAAAATAGCATATACTAGAAAGTACGTAAGTCAAAAATTAATCAATCAATTTTTAGATCAAGTTGAGTACCCAATTTAGCAAAGTGTATGCATGCTATGTATGAAAACAATGAGAGATATGACTGCAAAACTGCAAAATGATACAGAAATCAATGAATGCATGTGAATCCTAAACACAAACCAAGGGTAGACTGCAAGTTAGCACAAAAATCAATAGAATAAAATTCTATATGATGCATGAAACAATTACAATGCCATGATGCATGTACTAATGCAGTGAGCGATTAAGTTCAATTGAGATTAAATTGACAAAATTGGTTTGAGCATAGAGTTTCTAACAAAAACCCAAAAATTTGAAAATCACTGTTGAATTTTTAAACAAATTGATGAATTGAGCATCACATAACACAACTCACAGAGTATAATGCTTAATTTCATCAATACAACAAGCCAATTTCATCAAATTCAACTCAATTTCACAAAAGCCCCAATTCGGATCAAGAACAAACCCTTTTTAAAAACCTGATTCGCGACTTTCGATTGATCGAAAAATACATTCGATCGATCGAATGAAACAGTCATTTTTAAACAAATTAAAGCACTTTTTCGATTGATCGAAAACACACTGGATCGATCGAATTGGGCAGAGACTCACTAAATTTTGAGAAAGATCACAGTTTTGAAAGACACAAACCTAATTTTGAAAAACAACTCCTCAAAGCATTAACCAAAGAAAGAAAAATGCATGAGTATGAGATGGAATGCTTTTTCAAAAACCCAAAATTTTGAACCCAATTTTCTCAAAACAAATTTCAATCATTCTCCCATTGAAATTTTCTTAAGCAACAAATATGTTCTGCACAAATTTCAAGATATTTTCAAAATTTTCAAACTTGAAACATATTTTGCATCAAAATCAAGGAACTTTTAATCTTGGATGGCCACAACAAAATCACACACAATATAATGTACCAAGTTTAGCAAAGAGTAACTTGTGTAGTGTGTGCAACTAGCAAAAGCTTGAGATGCATGTGAGGTGATATGTGAATAGCAATCAATCACAAAGTCTACAAAATTCATCACATAGAATTTAAAAGAGACTATCACCTAAAGAGTTACATCATATAACTCCCACATCTCCTAGAACAAAAGTTTGCAATCATGTAAGTTTCTTGTATTTTTGCCTCTTATTTGCATGAGATGGCATTCAGCCTAATAGTACACACCGGTTTGAATTAAGTGAATTGGCATCAAGCCTAATAGTACACACCAGTTTTAATTTATTTGAGGCTACACCTTATGTTCTTTTTGTGCATGTGCTACACTTTCTCGAGCACAGAATCTTATGATATGCACTAAGGTGTTCATGATTGGCTAGTGAACAGTGGTGAGATGGTTATTTATGCCTTTCTCAAAAGGATCAAGTCCGACAGTCAAATAACATGTGACTTCAAGATTAAGACAAAGTGATAAACACCATAAACATCTTTCCCACACAACATGCACTACAAAACTCAAACTAGTAAAGTGCAATAAAGTAAGCTCATCCAAGCTAAACAAGGTACATAAGACATGTTATGTAAAGATAATATGGTCAATCCTTGATTATAAATCCAAGATATATAATACAAAACACAAAAATCTTTTTGGTTTTAACAAACTTTATAACCAAAAACAAAAAGCACATATTATGCTAATATGAACAATGCAAATGCAAATAAGTATGAAAGGTATACAAACAAGAAATATCAATTTCTTAATTAACCCTTGAGTACATGTACAAACTAGTACATACTCATTCAAAATCAAAAATAGCTTAGCACAAACTATTCAAGTTTCTCCACAATGTCAGGCATGTTCTAAATCAAGAGAGATATAACAATTCATGTAATCCTCAAAAAGAAAAACTAGACACAAAATAAAATATTTTTGTCTTTTTGAAATTTTTCAATGTTTTTGGATTTTTTTTTAAAAATAAAAAAAAACTAAAAAACAAACACAACCAAAAACAAAAACAAAACATGTCCACAAATAATTGAAAGAATTAAATCAAGGACAAGTTAGCAACACTCACCTTAGAGATCTTTTCTCACCCATCTAGCATGAGTCTTCGGCTTTGTAGGTGAAAATCCATGAGAAACAGAGTGTATTTGAGGAATTACACCAATCTTCTGAGAGAGACTGAAATCCTGCAAATTCCTTTCACAAGCCAATAAGTTCAAATTTTTCAAAAGCATATGAAATAATTTATTTGAACCTATGGCAGGAGAAATATCATCACATATCCTAAATTGAAACATAGAATGCTTAAATTTTAATTTATGACAATTAGGACGAATGTGACCGGAGACACCACAAAAGTGACAAACAGGAACAAATTTAGGAACATCAGTATTCCTAATAGCAAATCTATTCTCAGATTTTGGTTTTTGCCTCAACAAAGAACAATTTGGTCTAATATGACCAACAACACCACAAAGGTGACAAGTAGGCACAAAAACAGATTTATTATGCTCTCTAACAGTAGGATTAGACTTAGGTTTAGAAACTTCAGCGTCTACATCAGAACTTTTACCTTTGTCTAACCTAGCAAAATAAGCNATTTTAGATTTATTTAATTAAGGTTTTTTTGGTCTACTTTTGTTAATTTTTTGAAAATAAAAATATGTAAAATATTTTTCAATTATTAATTGAATTTTTTATTTTATAAATTTGAAGAAAATTTTAAAAATTGAAAAATTAACTACTACATATAATTGGGGGTGTTCGCAGTGCGGTGTGGTGCGGTTTTGGGCCATTTTTAGCACCGCACTTTGCGGTGCGATTTACCTAAAACCATAACTGCACCACACCTTGTTTTGCAGTCACATGTGCGGTGCGGTACGGTGTGGTGCGGTTTAAAGTTTAACCAAAACCATAACCGCACTGCACCTCATTTTTGCGGTCACATGTGTCATACTATGTATAAAATTCGGTTTGAAGTCGGTATATTTTTCAAATTTTGGGCTTTTCCTACTCAACCCAATACTAAGTTTTCCCTTTTTTGGGCCAAGTTTTAAATTATTGAGCTAGTTTTTCTTTATTTTGGATTGGCTTTTCTAGTCAACACTTGCTAGAGTTATTAAACTTTTTTTTTTTTGAAAACTAGGGTTATTAAACTATTAATAATATATTTAATATTAAAAATAAATAAATATATTAATATATAAAGAAAGTGCAGTGCGGTGCAGTTTGTGCGGTTTTCCTATTATAAAACCGCAAACTGGATTGCACCATGCGGTGTGGTGCTATGCGGTGTACTATTACTTACGGGGTGATGCGGTGTGGTTATGCCATTTTTCTAGTGGTTTTGGTGCGATTTTTGCAGTTTGTGCGGTTTGGTGAACACCCCTACATATAATAAAAGTTGATGGAAATGTCTTAATTGAATAAATTTGAAAGTTCGATCAAGGATTGAAATGAATGAAAGCAAAGTTAAAGGATTGAAATGAATTTTGATAAAACATAAAAGGTGAGTTTTGCATTTTAGCCCAAAGAATAATAATTTGAAGTGTCCATACACAATTTTTTAATACGAAAATGTGTTATCTTTTGTTTTATTTAATTAATAGAGACATAATTATAAATTTATACTAATTTTATTTTTCATCATTTCATTTTCTTCTCAACCAAAAAAAAATGAGTTTTTCATATCTCCACTCTTTCATCCTCCCAACGAAACACATATGAAAGAAAACTTAAATCTCTTCTATCCTGCCACTTTTTCTTTTTTTCTTTTTATTTTTTATTTTTTATTATTATTATTATTATTATCTCTTTCCAATTTTCTATCCATACTCACGACCCAAAACCACTCATCCAACCCCAAGATGTTAAAGCCTTAAGCAATCTGTTAGGATTTTTGTGAAGGCTAAATTCCAAGATAGAAATTTCTTTGTAATGAAAAGTTTCATTGTAATTGTATTAGAACTTTTATTTGTAATCATTCGGTGTAATTAAGGATGAAGACAAAAGTTTGCTAATTGTTGTTCACTCAACTTCTACACATTTACGTTTCTCAAAAAAAAAAAAAAAAAAAAAGAAAGAAAGAAAACTTCTACACATTTATAAATTTTGGTGATATGAACTTATGATCAATCAAGTGAATATAAGAAATAAATTAGAAGTTTGGATAAAACTCAACATTTAGTTGAGGAACAAAGTCATCAATAAGCTTACTGTAAAATTAACTACATTCAGTCTCTCTCTTTGGCTCCTTTCTGTCATTTGGACCATTTTGCATGAGACCTGAAACCTAATATGAATTAGAAGCAAGGCCATAATTCATTAAAAGTTAATAAATCTAATATACGATGAAAATTACCCCCAAAAAAAAAAAAAAAATCTTATAGGAGAGAGACTGGATAAGCAAATTAAAGAAAGCTCTAGGGGTCATGGAATACTTCTCCATCAATGAGCCTATAGAATAAGAGTCCCTCCTATTTTTGTAAGAATTTACATTTTCTAGCACCAGCAATTTCTGTACATGTGGGATTGCTATTGCCAAACCAATTCCTCTATTGTGAATTCTATTTTTTTTTTTTTTTTAACTACATGTCCATAGGTCTCGATCATCTAGCATGCTTTTGAGTCCATCGGTACCTTTTCACTAGGCCTAAAGTGCCAATGGTAACATGGTTGGGTCATTTGCATTGATATCGTTAAGTTCCATGTATACCAAATAGTTCCAAAATTTTTTATAATCTGAAATAGTTGAGCTATCTTGGAAAACTTAGAAGGTAAAGTGGGTGGAAAATCTCGGATATGTTGGGTTATTGAGGAGTAAGGCAACAACAATTATTTTTTTATTAGCTATTTCTTTTTAAGACCAACGAAACTGACTTGCAACAGTGGTGGTAAAGCACAAAAGCTGCTTGAAATAATGTGGCCTTCCTCCCAAAAGATTATTCTTGACCACTAATTTTCCACTAAGAAAAGAAGATAGTCTAGTATTCTATAACACTCATCCAACGTCCTGCTAATACATTGACTGAAAATTATTTTTAATTATTTATATATACATTGGATAAACCCTTCCCCAAGTAATTGGTCGTTTAACTGTTATAAGTCAAATGAATAAATCATTTTTTTCCATTCAAAAGTAAGACTAGAACTAATCAAATTTATTATTTAAAAAAAAAAAAAAGGAATAAAGAGCCAAGAAAATTTTTATTCTTTAACAAAATTGGTATGCAAGTGGCCATTTTTCTCTTCCTAACGTCTTCTATGAAAAACTTCTAAAAATGAGAATAGTAAGAAATGAACATTCATAAAACATTTAAAATTTGTGGATTATTCCAAAAAAATCCCTAAAAAAAAGAGTCCAAATAGAAAGTTACATGTAAAGTAAAAAATGCTAATCCATGCAAATGTTGAAAGTAACACACTATCTACTACATCTTTATGCATCTATTTAAAAATAAATAAACAAAGGCCTAATCAAAATATGAACGTGGATTCTTGAACGATTGAGTCAATGTAGAAATCTAAGGCACTGAGTGAGTGACCCACATTAATATTAATTATTAGGACGTATTTTGCAAGTTGAAGGAACTTAATAAAGGAAATTAATAAAATGAATGTAGGCCCACTCTGTCTTTTTCATTGCAGAAATTAGAGTCCCTAATTTGATGGTATATTTCTTTACGTTTCAATTTTCAAACAAAATCACTTTCACGTGTTATTTATTAAAGAATATATATGATCCTTTTGTTTTTTTTCTTGACGGATTTATTCACCTCTCTCTCTCTCTCTCTCTCTCTCATATGAGGAAATAAAATATGAACTAAAACAATAAGCACGGCAATAGTAAATGACTTGACAATAAATGACGAGGGTGCCATGACTTGACTCAATTATCCTACCTATTGCCTTCATAGATTTACTGTCCAAAATTTCGTTCCCCTCTTCCTTGCAGAAATAATACCTTGGAGAGTCTTCAACTGAATAGTACGTAAATATAATATAAAAGAAAACCATCTAACCTAAAAGACTTAAGCATATGAGTTTGAGATCAACTATATTATATTAACTACTTACCCTTCTCATTTTTGTTCAATGTGGAAATTCACTCACACACGTGTATTCCTATGACTTCTACCATTGACTTGACTCAATTCTCATACTTTGTAGTTTGTATAAAACTATAACAGTAATGAATAGAGGAGTAATACTATTACTACATTTTCACAAAGGGATGGTCCTTCGTGAATAGCAAGAAGAGAGACGAGAGTTTGTCTCAATTCCCACATCATTCGAAATACATTTGGGTTTGTCTAAGTGCTTGTGGGGTGTAAGGAGACAAGGATTAAGATTCAAGTCTCGGGAGGGAATTTCACACACATATACACTTAAATTAGGTTAGAGTAGAATTTTTATCTTGTATTAAAAACAAAATCTAGATTTTTGGGCTGGGCTAAGGCCGTATCGATTTTTTTTTTTTTTTTTTTAAATATTTGAAAGGAATAGTTTGTTGCTATGTTAAGTGTGTGGTGTTGGTGTTAATAGGGTCTATTCTATTTATAGGCTTATTGGGCCTCCCAAGTCCCAAGTGTAATGGCCCCAGTTAATAAAATGTTGGTTCAGTTTCTTATGAAATGAGGCACATGATTTTTTACTAAAAAAAAAAAATGAAAAAGAAAAGAGGCACATGATTCTAAGAGCATCCGCAGCCGGTTTTTATATCTCATCTTATTTTACCATCTCAAAAAGCAACTTTATCAATTATACAATACAATTTTACAATTCTCTAACATCCCAACTTTTATTTTCCAATTCTATTCATTAAAATAATATTTCTCTCCAATAAAATATATATAATATATATATATATATATATGTTTTTTCCCAATTTTCTCCTACACATGCTATCATCCAGACTCCTCCATTAACTTTATTGTTCACCTTTTTTCCTCGGAACTCCATTCCCTTATCCTTCATCATCCATATCAACCCAGAAAGAGAAGAATAAAAAAACCCATCACTGCAAAACCCATCACCTTCTTCCACACAACTCCATTCCTTCATCCTCCATCATTCATATCAACCCAGATCAGCGAAACAGAAAAAAAAGAAAGAAAAAAAAAAAACGCCGCCAACATTGCTACAAAACCCATCGCCTTCTTCCACACAACTCCATTCCTTTATCCTCCATCATTCATATCAACCCAGATCGGAGAAAAAAAAAAAAAAAAAAAAAAAAAAAAAAAAAAAAAAACCCCGCTCTCATCTCGACAAAACCCATCACTACAAAACCCGTTTTCACAGCTCCATGCTGATCTACTGTTAACGCTCATAGCTCCCCGCCGATTTCCACCACGCCGAACAGCAGGCTCCACACCGTCACCCTCAATCACCCATCCCCACCACCACGGAAACCCTCCACCACATCAAACCCATGAGCTCCACCTTCGCAAACATCAACAGCAATTCTTATATCAAAAACCAAACACAAACACAAGTTGAATCCCCTTTTTATTGCAGAAACACAAACACAAACACAAATGCAAACACAAAACCCACCTAGTAAATTGCTTTGATTTTGATTTTGATTTGATTTGAGAGACCGATGGAGCTTCGTGAAGAGATTTTGCAAACAAAATCTAAATCCAAACCCCTGAGATGAGTGAATCGNTAAAAAAAAAAAAAAAAAAAAAAAAAAAAACCCCGCTCTCATCTCGACAAAACCCATCACTACAAAACCCGTTTTCACAGCTCCATGCTGATCTACTGTTAACGCTCATAGCTCCCCGCCGATTTCCACCACGCCGAACAGCAGGCTCCACACCGTCACCCTCAATCACCCATCCCCACCACCACGGAAACCCTCCACCACATCAAACCCATGAGCTCCACCTTCGCAAACATCAACAGCAATTCTTATATCAAAAACCAAACACAAACACAAGTTGAATCCCCCTTTTTATTGCAGAAACACAAAACACAAACACAAATGCAAACACAAAACCCACCTAGTAAATTGCTTTGATTTTGATTTTGATTTGATTTGAGAGACCGATGGAGCTTCGTGAAGAGATTTTGCAAACAAAATCTTAATCCAAACCCCTGAGATGAGTGAATCGGTAAAGGGATCGGAGCACGGATGCCTCTTTAGAATCACTATCGGAGAGAGAGGGTCATCAGAGAGAGAGGGGCATTGGAGAGAGTATTGGGTCTGAAGAGAGCACAGAGCAGAGGAGAAAGAGAGAACGAAGAGAGAGAGAGAAGATGAGAAATAATGAGAGATGAGAGAGAAATTCCCGGGTTAAAAAGCATTAAATTTTTTTTTTTTTTATACCATTCAGCTATAGTACCATCTTACATTTGAGATGGTACTGTAGCTAAATCTCAATTTTTTTTTTTTTTTTTTTTTTTGCAAAGGATATGACCTTCCCATTGCTAATACTCTTAAGTTGTGGGTGTTTCTAATAACTATTGCTGGTACTTTATCAAATGGGCTGGAGTTACATTTACTATTGGGTCAGATGAAAGAGTTTCAAAGAAAGTTCATGGGCTCAATATATATATAGTCCATTTAGTAGGTCAATGACCCCCTCATTTAATTTTTCAACTTATTTTTATAATTAATTGATTTAAATCATTTTTTAATTATAAAATGCTCCAAAAGATGCCTTTGCCTTTCAAAAATAAAAAAAGAAACAGAACAAAACAAAAGATGCCTTTAAATTATGCTTAAGCGACAAGCATGACTTGTACAAAGAGTATATTTTATCAAATGCGGTGTGAAAATTTCTCAAAAGATTCGCCAAAAAAAAAAAAATGAATATTTTATCCCAAAAAAAAAACAAAAACAAAAAAAAAAACAAAAATTGTGGTCTACACTAAGAGTAAATTGAACAAAAAATGCCCCAACTGGATGGCTTTGAATTACAATTTTCTTTTTCGGCCATTGACTTAACTCAATTCTCCTAACAACAACCTTTGGGGAATACGAAGAGTAAATTGTACCCATAATTTTTTACTCTCTTCTTCAACCATTGAGTTGACTCAATTTTCCAACTTGGTACAAAACTGGTCATGGGCAATGAATAGAGGAGTATTACTATTGCTACATTTTCAAAATGGGATGGTCCTCGGTGAAAAGCTTACTGTGGTTTTGATAGTTCTAGTTCAAATTCACGGGCATAGAGGTTGCTTTGAAGAAGAGAGGATGGGTCTTTTATGACCAAAATGGGCATTTGCCCTTTTCGCCCAAAACAAGTAGCAAAATGTATTTGTTCTAAAACTATTTAGCCATATATCCTTTTTGAAATTGATTCAATGAAAAACTCAATTTTTAGAAAATCGAGTTATGCACCATATGTTCATAATATTTATTAACTTGTACATCATATGGTTCATAATATTACGTGGTTTTTTTTTTTTTTTTAATCACTTTCTCCGTAAAACAATTGAATTTTGCTTGCATGTTAACTTCACATTTCTTCAAGCAAGTTTTTATTTTTATTTTTTTTCCAATTTAATTTTTTTTGAAACCTTTTTCCATTTTATTTATGTATCAAATTAAATGGAAAAAACATATGGAATATACTAAAAATTGGTCTTTTGAGTTCTCTTCAATTGACTCTATCATTAAAACTACTTATTGCACTCTATTATATCCCATGCTATAACCATGTATCTCATTAGACGTACTACATATGTTTAATTATCACTGTGTCTTCAAAAAAAGAGAAAAAAAAAATCCATCACTGTTACATAGATTACTATAATTTTGTTTCTCATCTTCTTTTTTCCTTTCAAAATTCATACATGTATATACTATATATACCAAAGAATCTCTCCTCAAATATGAATTAATTAAAATGTTTCACGTATTTTTTCTTCGTGAAACTCTATTACTAGAAGTTTCCAATTAATTTAAACAGCTATTTTGGATTCATTCAACTTAAAGTTATTGAAGAAATTCAATAGATGTTTCATTAGTTTTTTTCTTAAGCAATTTTTTAAAAATATTATAATTTTTAGTATTAAGCAATTCCAGTTATGACGTTGAACCTTTCTCATAACTCTTTCGCGGTCAAGCAGTACTTTACAATATTTACATTTGGAAGAGAACATGTTTTCAGGATCAATACCAAAAGCTTTTCTCAATATTTCAAAGCTTTTGACCCTGGATATCAGTAACAACTAACAACCGTTTGTCAGGCAACATTTCTAGTGCAATTGATAAAACTCTCAACTTAAGAATTTTGTTATTGCGAGGAAATCGCATGAGTGGTACTATTCCAACACAGTTATGTCAATTGATCAAAATAAGCTTAATGGATCTCTCTAGAAACTTCTTTTCTGGGACATTACCTCACTGCTTTCCACACATTGTCCCTAAGGAGACTCTGAATTTTCGTTTATTTTTTGGAATTGAGTTTGGTTCCATCAATATAGATATTTATGAACCGTTCGAAATATTGTCAAACAAGATGAAGCTATCTTTGTTACGAAACATAGGCTTAGCACTTAAATTCATTCACTAAACTTGTCTCACAATCAGTTGACAGGTTTCATTCCAAAGACATTGTCAAATTTGACTGAATTAGAGAGCTTGGATCTTTCTCACAATATTTTGAGTGGAGAAATTCCTCCACAATTACTTGAGCTTACCTTTCTGGAGGTGTTTAGTGTCGCTTATAACAACTTATCAAGTAGGATCCCAAATATTAGAGCACAATTTGAAACTTATGATGCAAGTAGATATGAAGGAAATCCATTTCTTTGTGGACTCCCATTGGAGAAAAATTGCACCAGGAGAGTAACTGAGCAAATCATAGATCAATTTAATTATATCATATGTTCGATAAAAAAATTCACATAATTTTATTTGTGATTATACTATGCTTTGTTACTTAAGAGATATGATATAATTAATTGACTTTTTTTTAATTATCTTTTATATTAATAATTCATAAATGTTGATAAAAAAATTTGTTAGTTAATTTAACCATCTTCATTCAAAAAATTAGATTCGTAGCTGTAGTTAATTGGCCCGTTGAACATTTTAGCATTTTAAATAATTTTTTCTTCAAAATTACAAGTGCTTTCTTGAGTAATATTTCAAAGGCAAGAGGAATGGTACTGGAATTTCTTTCTTTGTGATAAATATTAGATTGATTAGATCAACATAGAAAAGAAAAGGAAAGTTGATTAGTTTCACTATCATGGTTCTCTTTCATAAAATTATAATAAAACCATTATTGTTGTAGTTGAAAAAAATTAAGAAATAAAAAATAAAAAAGCAAAAGAAAAAAGAAGGAATCTATGTGCTTTAAGAAATTTACCATCTCTTGTATTAAAAAACACTAAGAAAACAAAAAAGGAAAAGAGAAAAAAATTTAAAAAGTAACCTATGCTCTTTAAGAAATCTTTCCACCTCTTCATATTCATTTCTAATAACCAAGAAAAAGCAAAGAAACAACATCAAGACAAATACACTTTGAAGTACACTTTTGTTCCTTTTCCTCATCGAATCTGAGTCATTGCTAGTAAAATTTGTTTCGTCTAATAAGCAAAAAAATATCAGTTTTTCCATTATATTGTAGTTCATCATCACTTTGTGTCCTAAAAAAGCAAATGCAAAAACACTTTTATGTCCTAAGTGAATTCATCTAACTCCCGGGCTCTAAGTTTAGAAGTCAACTAACATTGAGAGTTAGACAACTTTTTGTGCTTGCCTATATTATGGGCTATCATAGAACCACCCAAGCCATTGGTTTGATTGGAATTTTGTCATTTTGCCTTCTCAGAAAAATAATATGTTAACCAAAACCCATTCTCTTATAACCCACCCAATACTGCCAAGGGCTATGATTAGCAAACGAACACACACAAAAATTATTAAAAAATCAAATAAAAAACCTTAAGCAATCTATTAGGATTTTTAATTTTTTATGTTGACTAATTTCCAAGATAGAAGCATCTATAAAAAATTTCCAAGATAGAAGTTTCTTTGTAATGAAAAGTTTCATTGTTTTATAAGAATTTAAATTTGTAATTGTTCGGTGTAATTGAGTTTGTTGTTCACTGTACACATCTACAAATATTGGTTAAGCAAGCTTATGATCGGTCGAGGAAATATAAGAAGAAATTTAGAGGTTTGGACAGATTTCAACATTTAGTTGAGGAACAGAGTCATCAATTAGCTCACTATGAAATTAGCTAACATTCAATCTAAGCTATCTTGAAAAACTTTAAAAGGTATTGTGAGTGGAAAATCTAGGACGTGTTGGGTAATTGAGGAGTAAGGTAACAACAATATTCTCAAAGCTTATTGAGCTATCCATTCCAATATTCTCCATCCTCGTATTTAAGTACATTACCAAAATCCCTCCTTAATAATACCCTTATATATTCAAGAACAGGTTCCAGTCGCCAGTATATGCAATCATCTTTTAGGAGCTTTTGCAACAAGTTTTTATTCTCCATCAGCACAATGACACTACGAATCCCTTTCTCTCAACTGCCATCTCTTGATTCTCTTCTAATACTTCCATGCAGTTAAACGATCACTTTCAGCTAGATTCTACTATCTTTAGGTTGAACTTGAACTTGCAACCTTCAAGTTCTTGGTCCATTACCAGAAAGTTAGAAACCAAACTGACCAGTTCTAGAGACAGCAAGGAAGTCTTAAGCTAGGAACTCATGAGTTCAGCCAGACAGAATCAGATTCTCGGTCCATTAATATGAATAAACATTTTTAACTGTAATAATTATATATATATATATATATATAACTGTTATGGGTCAAGTCAACAATTTTTTTTTTTTTTTAAACTCAAAACTCAAAAATAAGATTGGATGTTATCAAATTTATTTATAAAAAAAATTAATAATAAATAAGGAAAGAACAAAGACCCAAATTAAACTCAAAACTCAAAAATAAGATTGGATGTTATCAAATTTATTTATAAAAAAAATTAATAATAAATAAGGAAAGAACAAAGACCCAAGAAAATTTTTATTTTTTCAGCAAAACAAAGTAGGCATGCAAGTGGCCATCTCTCTCTTCTTAGCATCTTCTAGGCAAAACCACTAAAAATGATAGCTGAGAGAAAAGAATATTCATAAAAATCCTCTTTTTGACATCAATTATACAATGTTTTTACTAATTCAAACTAATAATTATGCCTCTTTATCAATTATAATTTTTATATAGAAACAAAATTGAAAGTTTGGAATTTTAGTAATAAGTTTATGATACCAAATCTTCCAATTCTTCAACCGTGATCATTAGTTGATTTCTCAATCTTTAGAGCTAAACTTCTAGATTATGAATTAAGAAGTGAACACATAGGATTGTATTGGATTTAGTTCTTTTCAAAGTATGTATACAACTGCATTAATCTTTGACCTTTTGTACAAATGCCAAACCAGGTATGTATACAGCAAATAGACTCTTGACTTTGCTTTTTAGGTTTCTTTAAACGGTTACATTACATGGGATGAACTTGATTAGTGCTATATTAACAAAATAAAAGAGAAGAAAGAGAAAGTGCGTAATAACCAGTATACCCTTTCAAAAATAACAACTTTGCCTCTTTAACATGAATAATGGGATTATTAACAAAACAATTAGAGATAATGGCATTGCAAGATTGCCTGTGGGACTTGATCAAACACGCAATTGAGATTATTAGGAGATATTAGATCATAAGGTTTAGTAATGTTCATGTACTAATAATCTATAGGGGAAAAAAAACAATTAAATTGGAGTCTTTCAAAAAAAAAAAAAAAAAAAGAAACAGAATTGAAATTTGGAGTCTTTCAAAAAAGACACTCTAAAAATTGTAATTACCACACAGAAATCAAGAAAGAAGCTACTGGTACCCAAACACAATTTTTTTTTTCCACTTTTCACATTATAATAGTATTAAAAGTGAAAAATAATTTATTTGACAATCACAACTCCTAGCTACAAGAGGAGAAATTCAGATATAGAACAGGAAAACAAAAAAAAAGCCCAGATATAAATTCAACGTTTCTCCCCTTTTTCACTGTTTCCCATCATTCAAACAGAAATTGAACAAAAAACAAGGGATAATTACAGCAAACTCACCTAAGGTTTGGCCCGTTTACGCTTTGCCTACCCATGGTTCAAAACTTATCACTTTGCCCACCTGTACTTCATTCCGTTTGCTCTCCGTTACCCACCTCTCTCTTAGACATTAGAAAAACACTTTTTTATTTGAAATTATAACATAAAACGGATCAAAACTTCTTCCCCTTAGGAAATTTCTCACGAAACCTAGAGCTTCACAGTTCCTTTGCATTGAGCTGGGTTTGTGATTTTCTACATGTGTTTCAAGAGTATTTTCGAGTTTGGTCAGTGCCACACGAGATGACCCGCCTTCACTCAGTGCTGCCTTAGCTCCATCTTTCATAGCAAGTGTTCGTTCCCTTATCCAGTTACCACTTTTCGAGTCCATCAACTCTCTAACTCGCTTCTTCACCTCTGTTGCACTCACAAACTCATCCTCTGACTCGTTCATCGACAAAGCAATCTTCACATCTTCCACCAACACCACCTGTTGAACCTTTGCTCTACATAAAGAGGCCACGCCACCATTGGCACGCCCACACACACAGCTTCCAACATCGAGTTCCACCCACAATGAGTCACAAACCCACCCACCGAGCCGTGATTCAACACAGCCAGTTGTGTTGCCCGTGACTTCACTACTAAGCCTCTCTTTGGTATGGTCCAAAAACCCTTCTGGAAGCAAAGAATCTAAATCTGGGTCAGATTAAGCTGACACAGCCAAGCCATGTTTCTCACTCGGTGGATTTCGTACCACCCATGAGAACCTTTGGTCACTCTTTTTCAATCCTAAAGCTATCTCCTTTAGTTGTTCTATAGAGAACAAACCCAAGCTTCCAAAGCATAAAAACACAACACTTTGACTCAGTTGCGAGTCAAGCCAGGACAAACACTCAGGCACGGCTTCACCTTCATTTTGAGTCCCACTTCTTTTCCAATCCCACTTCTTCTGGATTGTAAGTAGAAGCCTTTTCTTGTCTCAATAGATCTTTGGAGGCATAGTATTTATTTCATATGAAAATAGGTCTCGTGAGAAATTTCCTGAGGGGAAGAAGTTTTGATCCATTTTATGTTATAATTTCAAATAAAAAAGTGTTTTTCTAACGTCTAAGGGAGAGGTGGGTAAAGGGGAGTAAACGGAATGAAGTACAGGTGGGCAAAGTGATAAGTTTTGAACCACAAGTAGGCAAAGTGCAAACGGGCCAAACCTAAGGTGGGTTTGCTGTAATTATCCCAAAAAACAAATACAAATTGTGGAGAGTATTAAAATAAAATTAAAAAAAATTAAAAAAAAAAAAGAGAATTCACAGAGAGTAATGAATAAGAGAAGAGAGAGGACCTTAAGGATATGCTGCGGATGGATCACGTTGTCAAGGTCGATGAGATGAAGAGAGAGAGAAACAGTCAATTGAAGAGGAAAACTATGGTTGGTGGGATAAAATTGTAGGGAAATGTTGATATAATTGTAGGAATGGAGTACGTAGAAAGATATTATTACTATTATTTAAGCAAAGCTGAAACGGTTAACCCAACAAGTGGACTGGACTCCCTGTGTGTGTGTTTGTTTTTGTTTTTGTTTTTTTTTTTTTTTTAAATGGGTAAAAGAGAAGATATAACAATCGATTGAAAACATGACTATTAATCTTTGATCACCACGAAATTTTGTAAGCATGGAGAGTATATGAATATAATATAATCTAATGGTAGATTTGTTAAAATTCGCATCTAATAATAAGTTATTAAGTGGTGTAATATCGCTTAGAGTTACACTAAGTGTAACTTGAACCCAACTCTCTCTCTCTCTCTCTCTCTCTCTCTCTATATATATATATATATATAATTGTAGAATTTTTTTTGTTTTTTTCTTTTTAGTATAAACTTCTTCATTACTAATCAAAGTTAGTTCATTTGTGATAGGTAAACAATCAAGTTCTACTAAGTGATGCTAATTTGAGTTCGTAAGTACACATTTCCCCGGAATATCTTAAATATTCCCATTAGATCATTTTTATGTAAACCTTAGCTTTGGAATTGTTGTGCTTTTTTTGCAGACTTGGATGGAGAGTGGATATAATTGTTGCTGTTGGGACACAATGGGCTTATTTTTTCACATAAAAGAAACTCCATGGTATTACTCACACATGTTTGTAGTTGATAAGTTGTCTCCTCTAGTGTGCTGCTCATTCTTTCAGCCCAAATAAGTGGTTGTTTTGCCACAAACACGGGTTCGTTGGTGTTACTATTTTTCCCATTAGTATTGCAATCACCTTGTGATTTTTTTTTTATTTTTTTATTTTTTTTATTTCTCATTCTCTTTAATCAGGTAATTTTAGTTAGACTAATTTAAATTATATTCTTCAATTATATCCCACAAATTTTGTAAGATGAAAAGTCTGTCAATTGTGAACTTCAAACATCGCTCTCACTCATGAGGATAGGAACCCTGTTTTGGGTATAGTTGAAAGTAGATTCACTTGAACTTGCTGGCAAAGTTTATGGTTCAAGTTTACAAGAATAGAAATTTAGCTTTGATACTAAAATTGTTGAGGGCTGGCCAAAAGAGAAAATTTATTTTGGTGGTAAAAAAGAGCATACGGGTTGGCTGTGTAGCCTATTTGCACTAGTGTCTCTTTATACTCTCATAAATCTTCAAATACATCAGCAGATGGTTTAAAATATTTCCATGAGTTCCTGAGTACATGAAACAGAAAATGGATGCGAGTAGCATATTTTACTTCTCGAACTAAATCCAGGTCAGAAGCCTAATTAATTTTAGTTATGGAAGTTCTCTTCAAACTTTTGCAAGACATTAGATGGAAAGCCTAGTTAAAGGTATCCAAATAGCTCGAGGAACCCAGCCATGTCCCATTTACAATTGCGGATGATAGACACATCTTCTAAAGGGACAAAAAATCTAACAGAAATTACATTAGCACTAGTGGCATTGGATAAATTACAAGCTTGGTCAGTCATTAGATTAAAAATTGCCGAGGGAAATACAGAGTACCTTGGTCTCGCGTTGTCTCTGTGAAGATTAAATCTAATCTCAGATCAAAAAATTACAAGCTTGGTCAGTCATTAAACAACACTTAGCCATTTATTTATTTTTAAGGAGACATGATATATATATTCACAATTGATAAGACTATAAAAGTATGATCGGCTTAAAAGAAGAATAAAAGAAAAAAAGATTAGTACGCACTCAACCAAAAAAAAAAAAAAAAGGTATAATAAATCTTCAAATACATCAGCAGATGGTTCAAAATATTTCCATGAGTTCTTGAGTACACGAAACAGAAAATGGATGCGAGTAGCATATTTTACTTCTCGAACTAAATCCAGGTCAGAAGCCTAATTAATTTTAGTTATGGAAGTTCTTTTCAAACTTTTGCAAGACATTACATGGAAAGCCTAGTTAAAGGTATCCAAATAGCTCGAGGAACCCAGCCATGTCCCATTTACAATTGCGGATGATAGACACATCTTTTGAAGGGACAAAAAATCTAACAGAAATTAGATTAGCACTAGTGGCATTGGATAAATTACAAGCTTGGTCAGTCATTAGATTAAAAACTGCTGAGGGAAATACAGAGTACCTTGGTCTTGCATTGTCTCTGTGAAGATTAAATTTAATCTCAGATCAAAAAATTACAAGCTTGGTCAGTCATTAAACAACACTTAGCCATTTATTTATTTTTAAGGAGACATGATATATATATTCACAATTGATAAGACTATAAGAGTATGACCAGCTTAAAAGAAGAAGAAAAGAAAAAAAATAAGATTAGTACGAACTCAACAAAAAAAAAAAAAAAGTATTGCAAATATATTTGTAAAGTCATTGGCAAAAAAAGGAATATATGTAAAAGGTTTTAAATAATAAATAAGGAGAGAGAAACAAAATTTCTATTAATTAAGTGAATGAGGTGTAAGTCAATTAGCATTTAGTGTGCATTTAGATACTGCTTATTTTGCTGAAAATTAAAAACTGAAAATTGAAAACAATAAAAAAAATAATAAAAAGTTACTATTCACTCGTAGGTTACTGTTCATTTGCCTACTTGCACTGTTCATGTCTCATGAATAGTGCAAGAGGCGCCGGTCCTTTAAAAAAAAAAAGGCCAAAAAAGCAGACGCATCTGACACAAACGCAAACCCAAACCAAACAGACACTTAATGCTATTTTTTTAACCATTAGGTCAATTACAAATCTGCAGTCTACAAATGGTGTAACTTGAACCCATTTCTATATATATATATATATATATAAAATAACAACCACATTGGTGGAGCTATTCTTTTAGTTATTTGGCATCACAAAAAGTTATTTTATCTAATTTATCTACTCACTTTACAAAAAATCTAGTATTAATGGATCTATTTTAACTTTCAACACAATAAAATAATATAAATATTATAATAAAATAATATAAACATCACAATAAAATAATGTAGATTATGAACACAACATTTTCACAAAAATTTTACAATAAAATCTATATGATAAGTTGTTAATAGTAAATAAAAAAATGATAATCTCACTAATAAGTTTAGATGAGAACTACGAATAACTTACTATCTAAATTTTTTATGAAATTGTTATGAATATATTGTGTCAATAACATATTTTTTCTTAAAAAAATAGCTCACAAATTAAAAAGTTTAAAAATATAATTAAATGTCACAATATTTTCATAACATCTTTTTTTAGTCAAGTATAATATAATATTATTTTATTTTGTTTTGACATATTTGACACCTCAACTTTACCTTCTATATTTTTTTCTGACAAAACTACATTATTGGTCCCTGAAGTTTGCCCTGTGTGGGCAATTGGTCCCTTAAGTTTAAAATGGGCACAATTAGTCCCTTAAGTTTTAAAACTGAGTTGTATTAGTCCTTTTACTAACTGCTGTTAACGGAGTTACTTATGTGGCTAACGGAATAATGACTTGGCATTTTTTTTAATGATGTGGCATGTTTTTAATTAAAAAATTAAAAAAAAAAAAAATAGGTTCCACGTTAGATGAAATTAAAATCCAACCTCCTCTAACTCCTCAATCCAAAGCCACATCAGCAACCATGGAAGCCGACCAAAGTACCACCACGAGCATCAGCACAAGCACAAGCAGCAGCGACTCTTGCCCACCCATGAATCTCTTGTTCGTGGAAATGAGTGTGGGCTACGATCAACATGGTTACGTACTCCATGCCCATTTGGTCTTTTCTCTATTAGTCTGCTAGTTTTTGATGAAGAACACCCATTTGTTAGATTTTAATATTGAATCATAGGATTGGTGAGTTTTTATGTGGAAAAATAATTATCAAGATGAATTTTGTGATGCCCTTTTGACTCTTTCTCAATTACTATCCCAGTTATTGATGAACACCCAGTTGCCAAATTTTCATATTGAATGGTAGGAGGAGTTCCGTTAGCCATGAACACCCAGTTGATTTTAAATATCAACTTTTTTTAAAAAAAATTTATGGAAAAATAAATATCGGATTTGTTTTTAATCAGGTCAATATGATTTCAATTTCATCTCACGTGGAAACTGTTTTTCTTTTTTTTTTTTTAAATTAAAAACATGCCACATGTTAAAAAAATGCCACCTCGTTAAAAAAATGCGAAGTTATTATTCCATTAGCTACATAAGTAACATCGTTAACAGCAGTTAGTAAAATTATTAATACAACTCAATTTTAAAGAACCAATTGCATACACATGACAAACTTCAAGAACCAGTAGTATAGTTTCGCCTTTTTTTTCTTCACTTTTTATCTCATCCACCCGTTTCTTCCCCATTCCCATCAAATACCTTTTCTTTTCCTCCACTCACCATCTTGTCTCTTCTTCACCTAAAAGACAGTTTTTCTTCTTTAACCCAAAAGACAAGTCGAGAGAGAGATATTACACACACACACACACACACAAAATGAGAGAAGAAGAAGAAGAAGGTCGCAGCAGTGGGTTTATGTTGGAATTGAAAATTGCACATTTGATTTAGAATTTTGCAGTCTGTTTGGTTGGTTAGAATTTGGAGGAAAGGAAAAGAAAGAAGAACCAGTATGGGATTCTTCTTTTGGGCTTCTTGCAATTGACGAAGTGGGAGCATAGAGTGTAGAGAAATTCTTCCCCAGCTCCATGACGGTTTTTTTTTTTTTTAACAGAGATCTGGTTTTAGAGTGATTTTTTTTTGGAAAGAGAAAAGGAGGGAATATTGGTGGGACCTTGATCCATCGAAATGTCTTTTTTGGTTATACCAATCTGCAACAGATGAACAATATGCGTGTATGGGCCCACAGTATGGGATTGGAAAGACAAGAGTGGGGACGGGAGTTCGCTGTGTGTGTGTGTGTGTGTGTTTCAGTTTGTGGAGTTCCTATGCGCAATGAAAATTATAGCCATAGATGAAAACAATAACATAGTATTGTGGAAAATTTACAATGGGTACCTTGTAGCAAAAAACACCAAAACCGCCTCTATATTTGCTAATCCAACATGGTAGATAACAAAACACGCTGCTACAGTGACATCTAAAGATAGACTTGTTGATTACCAAGCTCAAGATGCAAAAATAAACTTGGTTATTTTATACACTCGCTCTCTCCTCTGTGAATGACCTCTTAAGTCTCTTTTTTTTTGGGATAAAAGGTTAGAAAAGAAAAAGTTGGAACTTAACAAACAAGTTTATCTCCATGGCTTATATCGGTCTTCATCATATATAAGAGAAGCATGTATTGTACTAATATTGAAGTGATCATTTGTTTGTAGTAGCAGTAGTAGAAGTTCATAGGTATTGATGGCTTACATTCCTCCACACAAGCGTCACTCATACGAAGCTGGTAGTAGTGATAGGCATAATAGATCCTCACCAATCCCACAATCTCTTGTTCCACAATTCAGGAGAAATCTTAATTTGAGGTTGCCACCCAAACCCTTTTCACAAAGAAGTGGAAAGATCGTTTGTAATTATGCAGAGCAGGCTATTTACACTTGGTTTCCTGTTGGTTTAGATCACAATCACCAGTTTCCAACTTCTGTACATGTTGTCCCGGTTCCCTTGCAGCTTTTGGAGAGAACAACAGGAACAAATCCACTAGTTTTGTCCAACAACAACAACAACAATCATCCAGGTAAATGTTACTGTTTTTTGGCTCAGATATATTGTTTGTAACTAATTATTAATAATGGGTTTGCTGGTTTTGGCTAGTTGAACAAATGAGGAGTCCATGGGTGTATATAGCAGAAAATGTTGTGTCAAACTTGCTTTCTTCTTTCGAGAATGTCAGGAATGAAAAATTGGACTTGGAAGATGTCAAGCCAAAGTTGGTTGCTAGATTTGGGAAAATTCTTTTTCATGAGTAAGTCATGCTTCTATTCTACTACTCTATGAGTCATTGTTTTTGGTTAATAGTTTGTTTGTTTGTTTGTTTGTTTGGGGGACACCCTACGAAAATCTAATTCAGTATAATGAAAAAATGTGAAATTATGAGGTTGGCACGAAGAAGTGAGTGAGATAAATCCAAAAGCATGAGTATTAGGATGACACTTATTTGTTAGGTACTTTACTAACTCAAACCTAAGCAAGGTTGTCAACAGTCAATTCATCCTTTTCTTCTGACCAAGAAAATAACTTAAACTTCATTAATCCAAAACTTTAATGATACACTCAGTCATATAGAGTAACAATATGATATGAAGTCTATTGCTGGTGTTACTACTAAGCTCTAGCTAAATTAGCATCTCCTCCCCTTACTAGTTCTAGGTAAAGGGTGAGGGCATGGGTTTAAGACATACTGGATGCCTATGTAACTTTCGAATAAATAAAAAAGAAAGGTCTGTCTGGTGTCATTTATTACTAGATATTTGTCTCAACATTACTGAATCTTGTCATATAAAGTTATTACTGCAAAAGCACAAGGTCACATAGGGAAGTTGTCAATAAAACACGGGCAATTTGTTTCTAATGTAATTCTGCAGCAAACTTGCTTTTGCAAATACGTGCCCTTCACCATTATTTATCAATTATAGTCTACTCTTTCTATCTGGTTCTCTGTCTAGTGGTTGCTTCTTTTCCCTGGTGTGCTTTTTACAAACATATTTTATCCTGGGTTTCTCATATCTGATCCTAGTGGTTCAGAACTTCAGGTTAAGGCTTTTCTAAATTAAGTAGACCTAAGATTTCTGGTTTTACCTTTTTAGCCTAAATAGACATGAGATTTCTAGTCTTACCATGTCATTTAAAATGCCCTCATGTTTTAATTACAATGGGGTTATGATTGGTGTTCAGTACTAATTCTAACGTTGCATAGGCTTAAGGATTCCAATCATGAAAATCTTAAATGAAACTTAGATTCCATTAATGAAGCCAGCCTATTTTTCTCTCTTGACCTCAACAAAGAGAGAACAGATACATCTTTGTTCTATGCAATCAAATACAATTTGAAAACAATTCTTTTGAGGCCTGTTCACCACACCCACATCATGCCAAAATCTGATCCTCGAACCATCCCTTACTATAAAGGATTTATAAGCAGAAATTTCTCCTACACCCATCATGCCAAAATATGATCCTCAAAGCTTTCTAAAGATGACACATGAATCCAGAAATCCAGTCACCCTACGCAGCCCTAAAGTTTGCTCCTAGTCACCCTACGCATCCCATAATTTGCACCCATAGAAGTCTCCAAAAATGGTCATGCTTCTTACGAAGCAGTCATAGCACTTACCCCAACAGAGCTTGGTTAAATATGGTCAATTTCCTTGCTCCTAATCTACCATAATTCTGTAGGGATGCACACCAAGTTGCAATCTACCAAATGGAACTTAAATTGAACTCACCCCATATAAAGAATTACCTGGGTGTTAATTTTAGTAGCCAATGAGTAACGTACTTTAAGTAAAACAACCACCCTTTAATAAAAGAACCCCGCTTTTACTGGGTTTGAGAGGTAATTGGTAGATAGCCTTACCTCTAATTTTGGTGAGGCTAATTCCCTGATTCCAAACCTTGACACATCACTTAAACAGAGGGCACTTGCCATTGCAACCCACTGATAAATACAGATTTTTTGATCAAGTCAATTGTTTCTCATCCTTTCTAAAACAATTCCATGCTATAGTAGCTTTATGAGGACAACCCATTGGCAAAGCATGATAGTTCATAGGTAGAGTTCCCTACCTTACTAAACAACAATGTAGCCAACTCCACATCTTCAAAGACACCCACTGGGGCTAGCTTACTCTTACTCAAGTTGCACTTTAACCCCAGACTACTTTAAAACACAAAATTGTAGACGAAATATTTACAAATCAAGATAGAGCCTTCCTCAATAAATAAGAGAGATGAAATTGTTAAGAGTTTCATTAGAGCCTTCCACCACTCTAAAAGCAGTTAGAGAGAAAGTAAAGAAAAGAAAACATTCCTCCATAGTTGTCAATAGCATGTGACTAAGAACCTTTATAATTTGGTAAATAACAATGAAGAAAGTGGAACCCCTTGTCTCAACCCCCTAGATTTGTCAAAGAGGCTTGTAGGCAGCACTAAAAATCTAATAGCGGTGATACAGATAGCTATTCATTTCTTCCATTTCTCAAGATAACCAAAATGGTCCAGTATGTATAGAAGACAATTCTAATTCACATGATCGTCAGCTTTCTCAATATCAAGACATTCATTGGCTATGAGAATTGAGTCTAATCTTTATCTCCCTTCCACAAAAGCAATTTGGTACTTGGGCATTATTTTTCCTAACAATGGTTTTAATCTATTGGCTAATACCTTTGCCAAAATTTTGTAAATACTACTGATCAAATTAATTGGTTGTAAAAATCTTATACTTCTAACTCCCATTTTCTTCGGCATTAGAGTTTTAGCATTGAGAGGTTTCCCAATGCTGTTTTTACTGTATTGGCAAATACATTTGCCAAAAGTTTATATGCATGATCGAGCAAACCATTCCAATGAGAATCTCCTACACATCTAAATCCCGTTTTCTTTGGTGCTTGAGTTTTAGCATTGAAAGGTTTTTAAAATAGTAAAGAGGCATGAACTTCCTGGAAAAAATCTAAAAAATCCTTCCTTCTCCACAATTCCCCAAAATCTTGGAAATATGCCATAGTGAAGGCATCCTGGCCTAGAGTTTTATCTCTAGTGATTTGTAAATAATAGTGATAATTACAATGCTAGTGATTTGTAAATGCCATTATTTAGTAGGTGTATTTGCTAGCAGTTAGTGATAAATAGGCGTATTGACTTCCTTTATTTGTTTTTTGGTTTCATATTGGTAAGTGAACATAAGCACTTAATGGATCTTCAACCCATGAATTTGTCCCTTCACCTGATTCTTATCGCAAGAGCATCTAAGCTAGAGCTCATTGGCAACTTCTCTAATAGATTGGATGCCCTAGATTTTGGCTAAGTAGTAATTTGAGCCCTTTGGTTTCAGCCTTCTACTAGAATCCATGTGCTTGCACAAATTAATCCAATGTCACATCTGAGTGATAAATAGGCATATTGACTTCCTTTGTTTGTAGTTAGTGATAAATAGGCGTATTGACTTCCTTTATTTTTATTTTTTTGGTTTCTCATTGGTAAGTGAACATGAGCACTTAATGGATCTTGAACCCATGAGCTTGTCCCTTCTCCCGATTCTTATGGCAAGAGCATTTAAGCCAGAGCTCATTGGCAACTTCTCTAATAGATTTGATGCCCTAGAGTTTGGCAAAGTAGCAATTTGAGCCCTTTGGTTTCAGCCTTCTACTAGAATCCATGTGCTTGCACAAATTAATCCAATGTCACATATGAGTGGAATTTTTTTTTTTTTTTTTGCATTTAAAATTATTTTTGAAATATTTTAATTAGTTGTCATGTTTACTATGTAGCAAACTAGCATCTCGAAGACTCTAAAACTCAAGTTCAAAGGTTGAACTCGAGTTTCTAAGACTCAAATTGCATGTGATGACATACTGATGTGGAAAAAAATTCATGTGGAAATCGATTATTTAAAACTCGAGTTCCCCATCCGCCACATCCCACAAATAAACCTCTTTCTTCTTCTTTCCAGATCTGATTCTTCTTCTTCCTACCTGATCTGGTGTTTTGTTCTTCTTCCTCACCTCTTCTTCTTTTTCTTCTTCCTTCTAATCTGTTCCTCTGTTCTAGATCTGATCTAGTCCACCGTTCCTCTGTTCTGGATTTGATTTCTTCCTCTAAGAAATTGAGTCCTATTGACTCGGGTTTACTTTTTACAAACTTGAGTATATAAGACTCGAGATCTATGTGGCAAAAAACCCCCAGATCAGCAAGTGGAACTCGAGTCTTTGAGACTTGAGTTTATATTGAACTCGAGCCAATAAAACTCGAGATGCTACTTTACTGAATCGTTTCTAATGCATGCTAATTAACACTATTGTCTCCCAAATTCATGCTAGCCTGCAAATTACCTCCATCTAAGTGTCACTAGATTGACTGATGAATTGATTCATTTGTTTTGGCAACAACATCTTGATCATTTCATATCCCATTTAATAAAATGTACTAAATTCTTTAAAGTAATGAATGTATTGGTATTGATTTTTTGTAACTTCGAAGATTTCACATATCAGATTTGTAATAAGAGAACCCCTTAATATACTTGGAAGAGTTAAGTAGAATACAACTTTCTCATGTAGGAGCCCTTCAATCAGCGAAGAAACTACGAAAGTCAGTTTAGCTGCAGAAACTACATTGAATCAATTGAGGAGATCATTTTACACGAATATTCCGAATTCATATATGGAAAACATTAAGGGAGAAGTTGCCCAAAAGATTAAATTTGATTTTGAAAAGGAGAAAGATTTATACCATGTAAAGGTATTTCTTTTGCTGAATACCTCTGCTTATTATATTCACAATTATGCCTTTTGATTTAGTTGGCCACTGACTTCCTCAATTTACTTTCTCATTTTGTATAGTTGTGTGATGCCACACTACCAGATTCAAATATTTCTTGCAAATGCAGTGTGATAAAAGAAGATAAAAGGCTTCAGCTTTATAAGGCAAGTTTTCTGCTTAATATTGATGCACATTGCATTCAAATCATGCTTAGGTCTGAACTTGTTACCTGGGGTGCTGATGATTTGTTTTCTTCCTGTTTTATTAATTTCACTTGACAAATACATCAATTTAACGTGAAAAGTATAGAGTAAAAAGATGATGAGGTTCAGTATCTCCTAGTTGCTGCCTTTTTTGTTTTGGACAAATGGAATTTTTCTTACTATTTAAGGTTTGGGATTTGATTCATTATGGAGAGAGAGAGGGGGGGGGGAGNCAATGGAAGAATCAGAGGAAAAGTGTGAAGGAGATGAGGTAGAGGCAAAAGGAAAAATAGTTTCATGGAAAACTACGTCTCTAGAGACATGAATAGAATTTGACTCCAAATCTAGAACTTTGTATCCTTTAATACCATGTGGATAGCCTAGGAAAACACATTTTCGAGCTCTTGGTGCAAATTTATGTCTGTTGAGACTAAGAGTAGAAATAAAGCACAAACAGCCAAAAATTCGAATATGGCCATATGAAGGAGGTTGTTTAAAAAGTATCTCATAAGGAGTTTTGTTGTTTAAATGCTTGGAGGGTAATCTATTTATAAGATATACTGCAGTGAGAATGCAGTCACCCCACAATTTTAAAGGTAAAGAAGACTGGAACCTTAGTGCTCTTGCAACATTTAAAATGTGTTGATGCTTTCTCTCAACAATTGCATTTTGTTGAGGAGTGTCAACACAAGATAATTGATGCAAGATGCCTTTTGATTTGAAAAAATCCTTCATGATAAATTCTGTGTCATTGTCACTCCTAATACACTTAATTTTGACATTAAATTGAGTCTCAACCATGATAGAAAACTCTTGAATAAGAGCTAGTGTTTCTGACTTAGATTTAAGCAAATAAACCCAAGTGCACCTAGAATAGTCATCCACAATGGTAAGAAAGAACTTGTAACCCTCAATAGTGGGAACTGAAAAGGGGCCCCAGAGATCACAATGTACAAGATCAAACACACAATGAGATACATGATGACTAGTAGGAAAGGATAAACCCCAATATAGTTTATCTACAAAATAATATAAAAAAATAAAAAAAAAAATAAAATAATAAAAAACCTCATCAAACCCTAACCAATTTAACGTTGATGAAGACTTTTTTTTTTTTTGGCTAAAAAAAAATGGGGTCTTTGGTTTAGACTCAAATGATGAAGACTTTATTTCGCTTGAGCATCTACCCTTGCATTTGCAATGACATTAATTGGAAATAAATGGCTTTGTAAATAGTTTTCATTTCTCCAAAATATATATACAAATATATAAACAATAAAAATAGTTGGAAAATGTTATCATTTTCTGTACATCAAAGGATCATTGGCATTTACATATTGACTATTGCTTTATCATAATATGGGGTTTAATCTAGACAGATTAATATACATATGATTTTACTACTGCCTAATGTGATGATTTAATTTGCTAGACTACTGCCTAATGTGATGATTTAATTTGCTAGTAAAGACTGCCTATGCTGTGCATCTTTTTTGTCAAATTTAGGCAATCATCTACACTTCAATATTGCTTATGCTTCTGATTTTTTGTTGCTTACTACAACATATGGATCCAAATTGTGATGAGTATCTTTTTCTCTTTCCTTTGTTTCCTCATTATGTGTTATGAACTGTTTCAAGTTGCAGGAACAGGAGGTTGAGGTTAGTTTGGTTTCTGAGATGCTTAAAGACCACTTGAGATTGATATGGGATCATTTCTTATGCTGTGAACATTTTTTTGACACGAAATAGCAAAAAAGGCGGTGAAAAGATAAAAAAAGAAGGGATACCATCTGGAAAAGGGCAGTTTGAATATTTTTTATATGTTTATGGTGTATTTGCTTACATCTTATTGCAATTTCAAGGAAATGGGCATTGATTCAGGATTGTAGTTTTTATTATAAGATGATACGTCATCTTGTATGGAATTTTCGGATGAGTTATTGTACGTGTGTGTATCATATGAATCATATTGAATTGTTGTCTAAGTGTATATCGTCCAATGTATAAACATGTAAATTTACTGTGTTTGTACAAATTCAAATATATGAGATT
Source organism: Quercus suber (assembly GCF_002906115.3). Lineage (NCBI taxonomy): Eukaryota > Viridiplantae > Streptophyta > Magnoliopsida > Fagales > Fagaceae > Quercus > Quercus suber. The sequence goes on from NW_027069549.1 coordinate 1,457,293, forward strand.
GTGCGTGATCTTGGTGAGTGCAACAACTACCAATATAGCTTGTTAGTTGGAATTTTGCAAGATCACAATGATGATAGTAACATGAATTTGTATTTTGGAGATATTTTGTGTTTCATTTTATGCTCCCCCATTCACAACTTGCCAATGTATTTGTTTTACTTTCCTTATAAAATAAACAAATATAAAAATGAAATATAATAAAACATATGGCAAGTTGTGATTTGTGGAACACAAAGAGAAATACAAAAGGTGAGATAAGATTTGTATTAGTAGGACATGATGAATGATTATGAATGTGATGAGGAAGAATAGTATTTTAAATTATATAGTGTGCTATTACATAAGTAAAAAAAGCATTTGAAATTGATCAATTTTATGATTTAAATTAAAAATTTTACAAATCTAAAGTGCATAGTGTCCTATCATTATAAGATCTTCAATGACGCCAAATTATATTCAAAAAATAAAATCGTAACAAGTAAATTACCATTTGGTCCCTAACATTTATACTATGTCAATTTGATTTGTAACGTTTATCAGTTTAGTTATATGTCAAAACAGTCTTTGTAGTGTTGGCTGAAAAGTGCTAGTTAACAACCAAAATAAAAAATTAATAAGGATATCCGACTGTTCAAGATGGATAAATGGCAGTAAATAACCAATTAGAAGAAGGATTGGAGGCATTCACATGCACAAAGACGTGGATTGATTGGTCATTTACAAAGAGAATGTCAAGGGTGATGTCGCTAGCATTCCACAAAGTCCAGATGAGCCTCTAGAGCCAGCATTTGAGCGACAAACATTGTCAAAGCCAAGAGAAGATCTAATAGAGTCTGCCCTTTGGCCAGAAATGCGGGTCTCCAAAATAATGGCAATGGAGGGACAGTGGGAGCAGACCACATCAGTGAAATTTCTACAAAAGTTTGGGTTGCCAGCACCCGTACAATTCTATTTGACAATCACAACTTCTAGCTACAAGAGGAGAAATTTAGATATAGAACAGGAAAACAATAAAAGCCCAGATATAAATTTAACGTTTCTCCCCTTTTTCACTGTTTCCCATTATTCAAACAGAAATTGAACAAAAAACAAATATAAATTGTGGAGAGTATTAAAATAAAATATAAATTTTTTTTTTTTAAAAAAAAACAGAGAATTCACAGAGAGTAATGAATAAGAGAAGAGAGAGGACCTCGAGGATATGCTGCAGATGGATCACGTTGTCAAGGTCGATGAGAAGAAGAGAGAGAGAAACAGTCGATTGAAGAGGAAAACTATGCTTGGTGTGATAGAATTGGAGAGAAATGTTGATATAATTGTAGGAGTGGAGTGGTAGAAAGATATTATTACTATTATTTAAGCAAGGAAAAAGTTTCTCCACGATCTTAATTGGAGGAACTTCCTTCAAACTATGACGTGTTAGCACCAAAAATTAACACTTGTCCAACCCAATTAAAGCTGAAATTCAACTACTAACTTCCGTTAACTCAAAAGTTAGACCATTTTTACATATATATATATATATATTTTTTTTTTTTTTTGGTTATGATGATGAATTTCAAGATTTCTTTTTTTTTCTCGCTAAGGACGTGTGGCTGAAGCTTACAATTCTGTGAAGGAAAGCAGTTGTGAATTTCGATTATTTAGCTATTTATTCTCGTTACATGTATATAATACTGTACTGTAGGTAGGACTTAGAATCTTTGTGTGACCGTGTTAATAGCCGTGAAATTATGTCCTACATTGTGTTTTCTTATTTTTGTATTCTTAACTCTTAAGGCTCTGGTCTTTGTTATCTCCGTTTGTGTTTGTCATAATTATTTTTCAGTTTTTTTTTTTTTTTGTTTGAGGTTGAATTTGTTTTAGCAAGAACACATGTATGGATAAATTTCTTGACTTTCTAATTTTAATTTTAATTTTCTTTTCTTTTGTAACATATAGGTAGCTCTGTGGAGGGGCGGCTTAATTTATTTGGAGGCCTAAGGCAAAAATTAAAATTGAGGCATTTTATATATTTAAATATGATTTTAAAAAAATAAATAAATTCAATTATCTTATTTTAGATGCAAAATTACTATTAATTAACATGAATCATGTAGATTTTTTTTTGAAAGTTTATAAACAAAAAATTTGACAAAACTTTTCACATCTATTGACGTGGCAGATTAATAATTTGATAATGGTAAGTAAAAAAGTGATGTTAGTGGTAGACTTAGATAAAAACTAGTAAAAGTTTGTCAACTCAACTTGTGAAAAATGTTGTGATTTTCTTTTTTGTATTGCTCTTTTTTTTTTTTAGAAGCCATATTCATAATATTTTCATAACAAATCTTAGGTGTTAATTTGTTATTGGTTCTAATTTGAACTTACCATTGAAATTAATTTTTTATCATCAATAATACCGTGTAACAGCCTATCTCTTAAGATTTATTTTGAACGTGTTCTGAAAATGTTGTGAACGTAACTTTTTTTTCTTTTTTCATTTGATAAAAAAATATTATTTTATTCATTGACTAATATTTGGACTTAATTAATACTATTATAATATTTTAAAAAAACTCCTATTAATTAAAATTTGGGCCTTTTTTTTAATTGGGGCCTTAGGCGATCGCATCGGTTGCTTTATGTGGAGGGTTGCGTTTAGAGTTTAGAGAGAGAGAGAGAGATATGGAGGAGGCAGGTGCACAGGTTGATCCGCCCTTTTCATACACCACCACCAGACATTGGCGACTCGGTATTCTTGGCGAAGAAGCGTGATCTGCCTAATTATCAAGCACAACAACGATTCACACAACCACCAACTGGGCTTCAAAACACTAGGGATAGCTGGAATCCTAAGGTTTGGGATTGGGATAGTGTCGGATTCGTTGCGAAACCAGTTGATGCCGAGGAGTTATTGCGGTTGGGAACTCCTGCTGGTTTTGGTCAAATGGAGCAAAAAAGGAAAGAGGAGTCTATGGCGTTGACTGTGGATGATGAAAGGGATTTGCGTTGAAGGAGAGAGAAAGGAGAGAGTGTTTAGGTTGAGGTGATGAAGGTGAGAAATTTTTTTTAATAAAAAAAATATATGTAAAAGTGGGCTTAACTTATGAGTTAACAGGAGTTAGTCGTTGAATTTCAGTTTTAGTTGGGTTGGACAGGTGTTAATTTTTGGTGCTGACACGTCATAGTTTGGAGGAAGTTCCTCCAATTAGAGAAACTTTTTTCCTTTAAGCAAAGTTGAAACGTTTGACCCAACAAGTGGACTGGACTCCCTCTGTGTGGGTCTGATTTGTTTTGTTTTGTATTTTTTTTCACATATATATATATATATATATATTAGCTATTCTTTTATTAGACAACACAAAAATTATTTTATCTATTTTACCTATTTACTTTACAAAAATTTAGTACAAGTAGATTTATTTTAAGTTTCAATACAATAAAATAATATAAATATCATAATAAAATAATATAAACATTACAATAACATAATGTAGGTTATGAACACAACATTTTCACAAAAATTTTATAATAAAATCTATATGATAAGTAGTTAATAGTAAATAAAAATAATAACAATCTCACTAGTAAGTCTAGATGAGAACTTATTTTTGATAAACAAACACACACAAAGAAGAGAGAAATGAGTTCTAACACAAAAGCACACCACAACTCTATTCAAAAGTCATAATTAATCTTAATGAGAACTACAAATAACTTATTATCTAAATTTTATTATGAAATTGTTATGAATATATTGTATCAATAACACTTTTTTTCTTAAAAAAGAAAGCACACTAATTAAAAAGTATAAAAATATAATTAAGTGTTACAACCATATATATATATATATATAGCAGGGGCATTTTAGTAATTTTTGGGTAACCGGGTCATATCCGGGTCGGGTTTCGGGTCGAGTCCGGGTTTTATTAATAAAACCCGGACCCGCTTCGGGGTTTTTTTTTTTAAAACCCATACCCGACCCTATTCTTTATCGGGCCGGGTAAAATCCGACCCATTAGAGTCGGACCGGGCCGGATATCCGCGGGTCGGATCTAAATTGCCATCCCTAGTTTCTTTCCCATTCCCATCAAAGGATTAGGATCCGGTGCAATACAAGGTATGGCACCAGGTGCAATTCACCTTTTCCTCTCTCACAAAGTTTTTTTATTTTTACTTTTTGTCTCTTCTTCGCCTAAAAGACAGTTTTTCTTCTTTCACCTAAAAGACAAGACGAGAGAGATAAATTACACACACACACACACAAAAGAGAGAGAAGAAGAATCCACAGCAAAGAAGAAGAAGAAGCTCGCAGTAGAAGAAGAAGAAGCTCGCAGCAGTGGGTTTGTGTTGGAATTGAAAATTACACATTTGATTTAGAATTTTGCAATCTGTTTGGTTTGTTAGAATTTGGAGGAAAGGAAAAGAAAGAAGAACCAGTATAGGATTCTTCTTCTGAGCTTCTTGCAATTGACGAAGAGGGAGCATAGAGCTTAGAGAAATTCTTCCCAGCTCCAAGACGGGTTTTTTTTTTTTTTTTTTTTTTTTATAGAAAGAGGGAAGGAGGGAATATTGGTGGGACCTTGATCCACCGAATTTATTTTTTGGTTATACCCATCTGTAATAGATGAACAATATGCGTGTATGGGCCCATCGTATGGGACTGAAAAGTCAAGAGTGGGGACAGGAGTTCGGTCATGTGTATCTGTGTTTCAGTTTGTGGAGTTTCTATGCTCAATGAAAATTAGAGGGAATCAGAATAATTTTAAATGGAAGAAAACAACAACATAGTATTGTGGAAAATTTACAATGGGTAAAGTAAAATTTACCTTGTAGCAAAAAACACCAAAACTGCCTTTATATTTGCTAATCCAACATGGTAGATAACAATACACGTTGCTACAGTGACATCTAAAGATAGACTTGTTGATTACCTTTTACCTAGCTCAAGATGCAAAAATAAACTTGGTTATTTTATACACTCACTTGGTTAATGGAGAAGTTTATGTACTTTTTCATCTCTGTGAAGTTTGTACATTTTTTCTTTTCTTTTTCTTTTTTGAGAATCCTATGAAGTCTGTACTTTTTTTTTTTTTTTTTTTTTTTGAGAATCCTATGAAGTTTGTACTTTATACTTTAAACTGCATGCCAATCTTTGAATGGCTAAATTCGAGACTATAAAACAAAAAGTAACTTAAGAAACAAGTTTATAAAAAAAATGATCATAATTTTTTTTTTTGGTGATAAAAGGTTAGAAAACAAAAAGTTGGAACTTAACAAACAAGTTTATCTCCATGGCTTATATCGGTCTTCATCATATATAAGAGAAGCAAGTATTGTACTAATATTGTAGTGTTCATCAAAAAATATTGTAGTGATCATTTGTTTGTAGTAGAAGTTCATAGGTATTGATGGCTTACATTCCTCCACACAAGCGTCACTCATACGAAGCTGGTAGTAGTGATAGGCCCTCACCAATCCACAATCTCTTGTTCTCAATTCGGAGAAATCTTATTTGAGGAGGTCGCCACCCAAACCCTTTCACAAAGAAGTGGAAAGATCGTTTATAATTATGCAGAGCAGGCTATTTCCACATGGTTCCTGTTGGTTTGGATCACAATCACCAGTTTCCATCTTCTGTACATGTTGACTCAGTTCCCTTGCAGGCTTTTGAGAGAACAACAAATCCACCTAGTTTTGTTCAATAGCAACAACAATCAATCAGTAAATGTTACTGTTTTTCTGCTCAGATTTTTTTGTTTGTAACTAATTATTAATAATGGGTTTGCTGGTTTTGGCTAGTTGAGCAAATGAGGAGTCCATGGGTGTATATAGCAGAAAATGTTGTGTCAAACTTGCTTTCTTCTTTCGAGAATATCAGGAATGAAAAGTTGAACTTGGAAGATGTCAAGCCAAAGTTGGTTGCTAGATTTGGGAAATTTTTTTCATGAGTAAGTCATGCTTCTATTCTACTACTTATGAGTCATTGTTTTCGGTTAATAGTTTTTTTTTTTTTTTTTTTTTTTTTTTTTGGGACACCCTATGAAAATCTAATTCAGTATAATGAAAAAATGTAAAATTATGAGGTTGGCACGAAGAAGTGAGTGAGATAAATCCAAAAGCATGAGTATTAGGATGACACTTATTTGTTATGTACTTTACTAACTCAAACCTAAGCAAGGTTGTCAACTGTCAATTCATCCTTTTCTTCCGACCAAGAAAATAACTTAAACTTCATTAATCCAAAACTTTAATGATACACTCAGTCATAGAGAGTAACAATATGATATGAAGTCTATTGCTGGTGTTGCTACTAATCTCTAGCTCAATTAGCATCTCATTTATTACTAGATATTTGTCTCAACATTACTGAATCTTGTCATATAAAGTTATTACTGCAAAGACACAAGGTCACGCAGGGAAGTTGTCAATAAAACACGGGCAATTTGTTTCTATTGCAATTGTGCAGCAAACTTGCTTTTGCAAATATTTGCCCTCCACCATTATTTATCAATTATAGTCTACTCTTTCTATCTGGTTCTCTGTCTAGTGGTTGCTTCTTTCCCCTGGTGTGCTTTTTACAAACATACATTATCCTTGGTTTCTCATATCTGATCCTAGTGGTTCAGAACATCAGGTTAAGGCTTTTCTAAATCAAGTAGACCTAAGATTTCTGGTTTTACCTTTTTAGCCTAAATAGACAAGAGATTTCTAGTCTTACCATATCATTTAAAATGCCCTCCATGTTTGAATTACAATGGGGTTATGATCGGTGTTCAGTACTAATTCTAACATTGCATAGGCTTAAGGATTCCAATCATGAAAATCTTAAATGAAACTTAGATTCCATTAATAAGGCAGCCTATTTTTCTCTGTTGACCTCAACAAAGAGAGAACAAAATAAAATATATCTTTGTTCTATGCAACCAAATACAATTTGAAAGCAATTCTTTTGAGGCCTGTTCACGACACCCACATCATGCCAAAAGCTGATCCTCGAACCATCCATTACTATAAAGGATATATAAGCAGAAATTTCTCCTACACCCATCATGCCAAAATATGATCCTCAAAGCTTTCTAAAGACGACACATGAATCCAAAGATCCAGTCACCCTACGCAGCCCTAAAGTTTGCACCTAGTCACCCTACACATCCCATAATTTGCACCCATAAAAGTCTCCAAAAATGGTCATGCTTCTTATGAAGCAGTCATAGCACTTACCCCAACAGAGCTTGGTTAAATATGGTCAATTTCCTTGCTCCTAATTCACCATAATTCTGTAGGGATGCACACCAAGTTGTTATCTACCAAATGGAACTTAAATTGAACTCACCCCATATAAAGAATTACCTGGGTGTTCATTTCAGTAGCCATATGAGTAACGTACTTTTAAGTAAAGCAACCACCGTTTGATAAAAGAACCCCGCTTTTACTGGGTTTGAGAGGTAATTGGTAGATAGCCTTACCTCCAATTTTGGTGTGGCTAATTCCTTGATTCCAACCCTTGACACATCACTTAAACAGAGGGCACTTGCCATTGCAACCTGCTGATAAATACAGATTTTTTTATCAAGTCAATTGTTTCTCATCCTTTCTAAAATAATTCCATGCTATAGTAGCTTTATGAGGACAACCATTGGCATAGCATGATAGTTCATAAGTAGAGTTCCCTACCTTACTAAACAACAAAGTAGCCAACTCCACATCTTCAAAGAAGCTTACTCTTACTCTTACTCAGTTGCGCTTTAACCCCCAGACTACTTTAAAACACAAAATTGTAGACGAAATATTTACAAATCAAGATAGAGCCTTCCTCAACAAATAAGAGAGATGAAATTGTTAAGAGTTTCATTAGAGCCTTCCACCACTCTAAAAGCAGTCAAAGAGAAAGTAAAGAAAAGAAAACATTCCTCCATAGTTGTCAATAGCATATGACTAAGAACCTTTATAATTTGGTAAATAACAATGAAGAAAGTAGAACCCCTTGTCTCAACCCCCTAGATTTGTCAAAGAGGCTTGTAGGCAGCACTAAAAATCTAATAGTAGTGATACAGATAGCTATTCATTTCTTCCATTTCTCAAGATAACCAAAATGGTCCAGTATGTATAGAAGACAATTGTAATTCACATGATGATAGGCTTTCTCAATATCAAGACATTCGTTGGCTATGAGAATTGAGTCTAATCTTTATATCCCTTCCACAAAAGCAATTTGGTACTTGGGCATTATTTTTCCTAACAATGGTTTTAATCTATTGGCTAATACCTTTGCCAAAATTTTGTAAATACTACTGATCAAATTAATTGGTTGAAAATATCTTATACTTCTAACTCTCATATTCTTGGCATTAGAGTTTTAGCATTGAGAGGTTTCTCAATGCTGTTTTTATTGTATTGGCAAATACATTTGCCAAAAGTTTATACGCATGATCAAGCAAACCATTTCAAGGAGAATCTCTTATACATCTAAATCCCGTTTTCTTTGGTGCTTGAGTTTTAGCATTGAAAGGTTTTTCAAAACAATGAAGAGGCATGAACTTCCTGGAAAAAATATAAAAAATCCTTCCTTCTCCACAATTCCCCAAAATCTTGGAAATATGCCATAGTGAAGGCATCATGGCCTAGAGCTTTATCTCCAGTGATTTGTAAATGATAGTGATAAATGCAATGCTAGTGATTTGTAAATGCCATTATTTAGTAGGTGTATTTGCTAGCAGTTAGTGATAAATAGGCGTATTGACTTCCTTTATTTGTTTTTTGGTTTCTTATTGGTAAGTGAACATAAGCACTTAATGGATCTTCAACCCATGAACTTGTCCCTTCACCCGATTCTTATTGCAAGAGCATCTAAGCCAAAGCTCATTGGTAACTTCTCTAATAGATTTGATGCCCTAGATTTTGGCTAAGTAGCAATTTGAGCCCTTTGGTTTCAGCCTTCTACTAGAATCCATATGCTTGCACAAATTAATCCAATGTCACATCTGAGTGATAAAATAGGCATATTGACTTCCTTTATTTGTAGTTAGTGATAGATAGGCATATTGACTTCCTTTATTTGTTTTTTGGTTTCTTATTGGTAAGTGAACATGAGCACTTAATGGATCTTGAACCCATGAACTTGTCCCTTCACGCAATTGTTATGGCAAGAGCATCTAAGCCAGAGCTCATTGGCAACTTCTCTAATAGATTTGATGCCCTAGAGTTTGGCAAAGTAGCAATTTGAGCCCTTTGGTTTCAGCCTTCTACTAGAATCCATGTGCTTGCACAAATTAATCCAATGTCACATATGAGTGGAATTTTTTTTTTTTTGCATTTAAAATTATTTTTGAAATATTTTAATTAGTTGTCATGTTTACTATGTAGCAAACTAGCATCTCGAAGACTCTAAAACTCAAGTTCAAAGGTTGAACTCGAGTTTCTAAGACTCGAATTGCATGTGATGATAGTCTGATGTGGAAAAAAATTCATGTGGAAATCGAGTATTTAAAACTTGAGTTCCCCATCCTCCACATCCCACAAACAGACCTCTTTCTTCTTCTTCTTCCTACCCGATCTGGTCCTCTGTTCTTCCTTTCCTCTTCTTCTTCTTCCTTTGATCTGTTCCTCTGTTCTGGATCTTATCTGATCTGTTCCTCTATAGAAATAGAGTCCTATAGACTCAGGTTTACTTTTTACAAACTCGAGTCTATATGACTTGATATCTATGTGGAAAAATACCCCCAGATCAGCAAGTGGAACTCGAGTCTTTGAGACTCTAGTTTATATTGAACTCGAGCCAATAAAACTTGAGATGTTACTTTACTAAATCATTTCTAACACATGCTAACTAACACTATTGTCTCCCAAATGCATGCTAGCCTGCAAATTACCTCCATCTGAGTGTCACTAGATTGACTGATGAAACGATTCATTTGTTTTGGCAACAACATCCTGATCATTTCATATCCCATTTAATTAAATGTACTAAATTCTTTAAAGTATTGAATGTATTGATATTGATTTTTTGTAACTTTGAAGATTTCACATATCAGATTTGTAATAAGAGAACCCCTTAATATACTTGGAAGAGTTAAGTAGATACAACTTTCTCATGTAGGAGCCCTTCAATCAGCAAAGAAACTACGAGAGTAGGTTTGGCTACAGAAACTACATTGAGTCAATTGAGGAGATCATTTTACACGAATATTCCGAATTTATATATGGAAAACATTAAGGGAGAAGTTGCCCAAAAGATTAAATTTAATTTTGAAGAGGAGAAAGATTTATACCATGTAAAGGTATTTCTTTTGCTGAATACCTCTGCTTATTATATTCACAATTATGCCTTTTGATTTAGTTGGCCACTGACTTCCTCAATTTAATTTCTCATTTTGTATAGTTGTGTGATGCCACACTACCAGATTCAAATATTTCTTGCAAATGCAGTGTGATAAAAGAAGATAAAAGGCTTCAGCTTTATAAGGCAAGTTTTCTGCTTAATATTGATGCACATTGCATTCAAATCATGCTTAGGTTTGAACTTGTTACCTGGGGTGTTAATGATTTGTTTTCTTCCTGTTTATTAATTTTACTTGACAAATACATCAATTTAACGTGAAAAGTATAGAGTAAAAAAGATGATGAGGTTTAGTATCTCCTAGTTGCTGCCTTTTTTGTTTTGGACAAATTGAATTTTTCTTACCATTTAAGGTTTGGGATTTGATTCATTTTGGAGAGAGAGAGAGGGGAGGGGGGGGAGGGGATTTTTTTTCTCTATTTTCTAGGTATGTGACTTTCCTTCCAATTGTTTATTATGTTTGATTTGAGACTTATGTTCAAATGTCACACTATTATTGTAGATTGAACTACAACAAGTGCGTCATATGGTCGTAGACATATCGTGCCTTGATAAAAACTTAGACCTAAGGCTGATGCTATCCACCAAGAGGATCTTAACAACTCTCACGGTAAGTTTCTTGTCTATATTTGCTGTCTATAAAAGGCTTAAAACTATCATATGAGATAGCTTTAGCATGGTATTTCTTTCTCCTGAGAGTATTAAGACTTAAATTTGTGACCAAACTAATTTATGTGCTCTCCAGGATGATGAGATGCAAAGCATTAGAAGTCTTATTAATTCTGCAATTCTAGACTCTGATGTGAAGGGTGGGTTGAGATGGCCCTTGGGGAGGACATCTTCTGGAGGTAGATTTTGTGTGGTGGGGGTTTCACATGCAATAGCTAAAGATTATAAAAGTTCATCATTGAGGCTGAAAGTGAGACATGCTGACCGATATAATTTTAGAACTTCAACTGGGGAAGCTACAAGGGAGATAACTCTGAAGTTGAAAAACATTGTCTCATTATTACAGGTAAGTAACGTATATAACTGGATGCTTATTATAAGTGAATAAGGAACTCAGTCCATGTAATCTAATTGAGTAACAAATGTCTAATTATATTTGTTACATTCTTTCCTGTAAGGACCAATCCATAACATCATTAGATTATGTGTTCTATTTCATATGACTCAGACATCATTTGCTATCTAATCCATAAATTCATACATTTAATGTTTTTGTGATTTAGTTAAGTTTACTAGCATTTTATAGGAGATCCTAAGTATTTTAGGTTTTATTTTCTTTGATTCCAAGTTAGTGTTTTATTAGTTATCATCTTATTAGATTTTTAGTTTACTAGACAAACTAGGAGTCCTAATTCTATTGGTACAAGAAAGAGCCCCTTATATATATTTATGCTCAATACACTTGAAGAATACATGGAGTTGATTGGTAAAATTATCATCATCATCATCATTATTATTAAGTACTAAGGCACACTGGTTTATTGTTATTCGCCACCTCCCCCAACCCCCGTCCCCCTCTCCTTTTTTTGTTCTTCTATGTCTCGTGTTACATTCATGGATACTGTTGACACAGCAACTAGACAACATATATTTCTGTTTTTTTCCCTCTTCCTTACCCATATCAAAACCATAAACCCGAACATAGTTTATCTACAAAATAATTATAGAAAATAAAAATAATAATAATAAAAACCGTCATCAAACCTTAACCAATTTAATGTTGATGAAGACTTTATTTTGCTTGAGCATCTACCCTTGCATTTGCAATGACATTAATTGGAATTAAATGGCTTTGTAAATAGTTTTCATTTCTCCAAAATATATATACAAATATATAAACAATAAAAATATCTGGAAAATGTTATCATTTCAAAGGATTATTGGCATTTACATATTGACTATTGCTTATTGTGTCATAATATGGGGTTTAATCTGGACAGATTAATATACATATGATTTTACTACCACCTAATGTGATGATTTAATTTGCTGGTAAAGACTACCTATGCTGTGCATCTTTTTTGTTAAATTTGGGCAATCATATACACTTCAATATTGCTTGTGCTTCTGGTTTTTTGTTACTACAGCATATAGATCCAAATTGTGATGAGTATCTTTTTCTCTTTCCTTTATTTCTTCATTATGTGTTATGAACTCCTATTTCAAGTTTCAGGAACAGGAGGTTGAGATTAGTTTGGTTTCTGAGATGCTTAAAGACCACTTGAGATTGATATGGGATCATTTCTTATGCTGTGAACATTTTCTTGACATGAAATAGCAAAAAAGGCGGCGAAAAGATAAAAAAAAAAAAAGAAGGGATACCATCTGGAAAAGGGCAGTTTGAATATTTTTTATATGTTTATGGTGTATTTGCTTGCGTCTTATTGCAATTTCAAGGAAATGGGCATTGATTTAGGATTGTAGTTTTTAGTATAAGATGATATGTCATCTTGTATGGAATTTTCGGATGAATTATTGTACTTGTGTGTATCATATAAATCATATTGAATTGTTGTCTAAGTGTGTATTGTCCAAGTATAAACATGTAAATTTACTGTGTTTGTACAAATATATGAGATTGTGCATGATCTTGGTGAGTGCAACAACTACCAATATAGCCTGATATTTGGAATTTTGCAAGATCGCAATGATGATAGTAACATGGATTTGTATTTTGGAGATATTTTGTGTTTCATTTTATGCTCTATCATTCACAATTTGTCAATGTATTTGTTTTACTTTCCTTATAAAATAAACAAATTTAAAAATGAAAAATAATAAAACAGATGGCAAGTTGTGATTTATGGAACACAAAGCGAAATACAAAAGGTGAGAAAAGATTTGTGTGTGTTGGACATGATGAATGATTATAAATATGATGAGAAAGAATAGTATTTTAAATTATGATTTAGAGTTTGTTTGGATATCGCTTATTACAGAAAAATGAAAACACTGTAGCAAAATAATTTTTAAATGTGTGAATAGTGTCGTGAGATCCAGTTTTAAAGTTAGATTTGCATTTTTTCGTACTTGCGGGTCTCATGAATAGTGCTCATGGACCCACTAAAAAAAAGCACTCACTGGGAAACGTGCAAAACATACTTTCCAAACTCACACTTAGATTAAAAATTTTACAAATCTAAAGTGCATAATGTCCCATCATTATAAGATTTTCAATGACGCCGAATTATATCCAAAAAATAAAATCATAATGGGTAAATTATCATTTTGATCTCTAACACTTATATTATGTCAATTTGATTTGTAATGTTTATCATTTAAGTTCTGTCAAAACTCAAAATAGTCTTTGTAGTGTTGGATGGAAAGGGCTAGTTAACAGGCAAAATAAAAAATTAAAAAAAGAAATCTTTTTTTGCCGCCTAGGATGTTATATGGCTTTGCCTAAAAATGACCAATATCAATCCACGTACAATTGTATAAATTTACAAGTTTACTATAGTAAAGTATTTTCTCTCACTCCATATCTTTAAGAAATTAGTTGACAGCCAGTGATATGATTTTTTTGGGATGAGCTTCAAGTTGAAGCTCAGCTGTGGAGGTATGGAGACATGATTTTGTGGATGAAGTTCAAGGTGTTAGAGATGAATAACCAAGAGCTTCATGAGATAATCTAATGCAAGTGTACCATATCTGATTTCAAACTTTGAATCTTCTCTACCCTCTCTAAGAAGAAGATCTGTAGTAGGCATTATCAATGGAGGAGGAACAAAGATTCTCTCCAAACTCCTCATATATCTCTATATTGAGTATGAATTTTGAACATTTAACCATTAGATTGCATGTTCTTATTACATTTTTCATGCATGTAAAATTTCAAAAAGATCAAAGATCAATTTCTATCTTATCAAACAAATGTTAAAATTTCAAATTTTTATGATCTAAAATTATGTATAAAAAATAAGTTTATTAATCGAATAATAAATAATATTTAATTTAAACAAAATTTGATATGCATGTTAAGAACATATGGAATATGAAATTCAACAGTTAGATTTTCAAAATTCACATTAAAAAAAAGAGATATATGAGAAGTTTGAAAAATTTCTCTCCAAACCAGTTTGGAGAGAAACTTTGTTCATAGAGGAGAGCCACACATGTTAATTTTCTTCTTTGGTACTATTTTTTCTTTGGTGAATGTCTTAATCAAGTTATTCTTCTTGTGATTAATTGCTTGATCTGGTGTTTAAGAGGTTAATTGAGGCAATTGAAGATAATGAGAGATCAACTCTAGAGCTTAAACTTCCCTTTTTTCACGAACTTATTGCTTGATTTAGACATATTTCCCTATTTACATAAACGAAAATTTAAGATTGAAGGAGATAACACAGAAGACTTTGATAGATTAACAGGGTAATAACAATTTACCCACCTATGTTAGGTCTGTTATCATTTTGCCATTTGCGTTTTAAAAAATGTCACATTACCCTCCTCCTAAGGTCAACTTAGTTACAGCTTCGTTATGATTGGTCATGTGGGCATGACCGGTCATCCATTCTGTTGGCAGAGGGGCCAAGAGGTTGCGAGGTTGTGTGTTCAGAGTTAGGCGGAAGGTTATAAGATCCACTGGGGAGTTCAGCATGGTGTTGGTGGAAAGTCTGAAGAAGAGTACACTGTGCTGTACTGATATCATTGTCACAGCTTCCTCCCTCTCCATGAAGGGAAGGAGAATAAGGGAGCTTTCTAGATTGAGATATGCTGTCAAAGCTTCACAGGTTTGGCAGTGTTCCACCCTAAAAGCCTCCACTGGTTGCTCCGATGGCTTCCATGGGGATGGGCTTCTCTCTGGAGAAGTTCAACACCTTCTCAAACAGTAACCCAAAGAAAAATACCAATCCCCAAAAATGATGTTGTTTCATCCTTGCACATTGAAGTCCCTATTAGGAAAGACCTCGGTTCCCCAAGACGTCACTGTTTCCATCCTCGTCCCCAAGCTCTCAAGTTCAACATTGAAATCCCTCTTGAATTTGCTTCAAAAACTGTGAATGAGAAAGAGACACCACATACTGATAGAGACAGATATGTGTTTATGTCACATTACTTGATAGAATCGGGATTGTAGAATTTGTGGTTGCTAATTAAGTCCCCTTGATGGACTTTTTAAATTCCCAACTAACCATTCAGCAATTCATCTAGCTTGGAAATGTCAATGATAAAAGTTGCTGCTACATACAGTAGGCACATTGATTTAAGCTATTCCACTTAACTGCATTTGAAAAATGTAGCCAGTAAGAGTATAACCCAAAGACAACCAATGAAAATTGGAAATCAAGTTCTTAACAACAGCATAAAAATTAGTTGTCTTCCTCTTTTAGTAATCAACATATTACTTCCATTTTTAAATGAACATTTCAGATTTGGTTCCAACTTCCAAGTTTGTCTAAATCAAAATAAATTGACATCTCAAGTAAAAAATCATGAGCAAACAAAGATCAGTAAGTCGCTTGAATATTCAGAAAATGTACAATATGATTACCTCTACAGCATTTTAATTTTGATATGTGATCTTCAAGGAATTTGATCAAAGAGAGAGCCCAATCTTCACAAGTTTTCAGGGGCTCAACATGCTGATTAGGAGTTATAAATGAAAAATATATATTAATCATCCTACCTGTTAATCCAAAAGGAAACTAGATTTGAACTTGAGCATTGCTGATAAAAAATAGTACTAACCTTCAGCAATTTATGCAAAAGAAGCAAATATTCACGAAGACACTTTCAAGCATAAAAATCATGGTGCTCTTTCAAAAAAAAAAAAATCATGGTGCTGGATAATCTGTTTAAGAAAAAATATTATTAGATATACATCAAGGATTACTTACTCTTAACGTACAAACAAACGACATAATATTTGACAATACAAGGCTATATCTATCTCAAAGAAATATGCATATACAACTTTTTGCTTATAAATTGGACATTCAAATCCTAAAAAATTCCTTTTTGCTAGAGAAAAAGAAACCTATATTTAAAAAAAACTACCCACCTTTTTAAAAAAAATCCCACCCACGGTTTCCTATTAAAAAAACAAAAAAAAATTGCCGCATATCACATCAAAAAAAAAAAAAAAAAACATATTTCAATGTTATTTTGTGTTCATTTTTTAGAGCTAGCCTTATTTTTTGGCCATATTAGTGGTTCTAAACCTACAATTTTTGTGGAAAAAAAGTGTAAATTTCAAATTAAAATAAGTGAAAAATTATAATACTATTCCAAAAAAAAAAAAAAAAAGAGTCTCATCGCACACGCAGAGCGCTTGTGATGAGGCTAGTTTTTCTTGAAAATCCTATTAAAATTGTTCAGACTAAAGTTAAAGACTTTTTAGAATTTAACTCTAGAAAAGGGAGTTAACATTTTAAAATTACATTTTAAAAAAATGGAAGTTAACGTGATACATATAAAATATAAAAAATAAAAAAATAAAAGAAGAAGAAGTAGAACTCAAGGTTGCTACATACCTAAATAAAAAAATAAAATAAATTTAATTAACAAACCAAAGTTAGCATGCATGTTATTAAAGATAATAGCATAAATTTGTTAGAGTTTGTGTTCAATTAAATTTTATTTATTCACTTATAAATATAATATATATATATATATATATATATATATAATCTACAAAATAGGACTACTAACAAAAAAAAAAAAAAAGTGAAAAATAAAAACTCTCCACAATCCCCACTTTCTCCTAAGAAAACCATCCCACCTTCTAAAAAAAACACCATACGGTTTTCTATTAAAAAAACACCTATCCTAAGTTCGGTAAAAAATAAAAAATAAAACTACCCACCTTCTTTAAAAAAATCCCACCACAGTTTCCTATTAAAAAAAAAAAAAAAAAAAAAACTAAAACTAAACATATTTCAATGCTATTTTGTGTTCATTTTTTAGAGCTAGCCTTATTTTTTGGCCATATTAGTGGTTCTAAATCTGCAATTTTTGTGGAAAAAAAAGTGTAAATTTCAAATTAAAATAAGTGAAAAATTATAATACTAAGGCTAGTTTTTCCTAAAAATCCTATTAAAATTGTTCAGAATAAAGATAAAGGCTTTTTAGAATTTAACTCTATCATGGACTCTTTAAAATCTTATCACCACATCATCAATTATTTAAATAAATAACTAATGGAGATCTAAACAAAAAAAAAAAAACAAAAAAAAAAAAAAGAAAAGAAAAGAAAAGGGAGTTAACGTGTCAAAATAACTAATGGAGATCTAAAAAAGAAAAAAAATGGGTAAGGGAAGCCATACTGTTTAAGTGTTCACGATTGATTTTGAATGCTTCTTTTGTAGCATAAAGCAGCCCTGTTTTTGAATCACAATACCTACAACATGAAATTACAATTCATTAAGAAGTACAGTGGCAAAGTATATGATGGAACCATTCATTTCAAAATTACATATAAAAAAAAAAGAAGAAAAAGAAGAAGAAAGAGTTAACCTGATACATATAAAAAAGAAAAAAAAGTATAACTCAAAGAAAGTCAAAGAGAGTTAACATGATACATTAAAAAAAAAAAAAAAAAGTCAATCATAAACAAAAGATAAGAAAGACAAAGAGGAATTTGAAAAAGATAGAACCTGAAAATTTGTTAGAAACTCTGACAATAAATGTCTTTAATCTGAAAAAAAAAAAAATGATGTAAAACTAAACTAAATGTCTTCAATCTAAAGAAAAATGAGAGATAGAAAGTGAAGCAGAAATTGTAAAGCGTGCGTGAGTTTGTGGGTCTTAAAGTGTAAGAGTTTTAATTTACATATTTATCCTCGTTAATTGAAAACTTGTAAGTGAGAATGATGAAGGTATTTTAGGCATAAAAAATGAGGAATCCAAACAGGGGAAACCCCTTAAATAGTAGTATAGATAATCCATATTAATTTTTGAGAAAATATCTTGAGACTTTATGTTTAAAATTTGAGTTTAGGTAGCAAGTGATGTCGCGGAAACCTGAAGAAAAGCACACACGATACTCTCTTGATGGAACAGAAACTAAATTGTTAGTTTCTGGTAGTAAACCTTGAATCCACAAAGGGTTTTCCCTTAATCCACAAGGAGATAAAATTGGAATCCACCAAAAGAAAATTTTACAAAACGTCTGTGTTTATTGATAATAGTCTATCTTGCCTCTGACGGCTACAAAACATATGAATATTGAGAAAAAAAAATGTTTAAAACCCTAATTTGCTCTAATTAAGCGATTAGGTGACAAATTACCGAATTTTACCAAAAATGGCAAAATTGAGTTAAATGCAGAATCATAAACTGCTGACCTTAAGGGTCGTCCCAAAACAAACGGGATCTTATTCTGACTTTTAAACTAAAAGTTACCAAGGGAAGACAAATATTATTATAAATAGCAAAAACACTGTTTTTGGGGTCTTAATGAAGGAATTTGCCTAAATTTTGGCGACGTTCATGGCATTTGGCATGAATCTGGATCAGAACACCATTTCCTTCAACCTTCCAAATTTCATGCAATTCCGACACGGTTACCCTTGATGGCCCCTACTGGCACCCCCCCTTTGATCTTGTCTTGTGACTTCTTGCGCCCCTGCTGTTCCAGAAAGGCATGTGCTGTCTGTTCTACATCAGCAAAAAAAAGAACAAGGGCCACGGGAATGACACTGAAGACACATACTAACATGAACAGATAATGGGAAAATAAGACACAACACTAATATTAATTTGTTTCTATATGTGTGTTCTTAACACATTTTCATAATAATATTAACAAGGTACCTAAGTGTGTGCTTGCGATCAATTAAGCTAATAATTAGATTCTATTATATTATTAAATAGAGGCTGTCAAAGGCAATCAGGGATGACCTCATTGATGCTAAAATCTAAAGAAAAATTTTAACAGCATTTTAAATCATACCTTTCCTAACTGTCAAGATATGCATTGCTATGGATATGAAACTGCATCATCTTTTAAAGCAATTACCTGACTTCATTATCACCAGCAGTGGCCCTAGGCTGGATGTAGGAAAAGCAATTTTAAGAACTAAGAAAAAATATACTCCCTTCTTGCTGTGATAACAGTCAACATTCCCATTTTAACCCAATATATTTGTCCCTTGTCAAAGTCAAACAATATTTACTTTCATATAACCAATAACCGCCTTTTTCATCACATTAGTTACATGATATACATTTCATTTTATGCACATTTAAATGTAGAAATTGGGACAAGATTGGAGTTTATGTATGATACATAACTGGGAACACTTACTGCATTTTCCATAAACTGGATTAGACAAATTCAAAAGTTTAACTACAGAGAGAAAAGGCCATCTAAACAGCAATTTTATTATTTAAACAGACAAGTGACTCAGAAATAAGGTTTTACCTGGATCTCCAAGAGGTTAAGGCAGAACCTGCAAAAAGATCAGCTGAAGGTTTTTATATTCGGTGGACAATACTTGCACAGATCCATCATGGGCTGCAACTCATGATGAAAATCCCTTCAGTGAAAATCTTAAGAATGATTGTGCAGATTTACAAAAAATCAAACCTGACAGTGAAACCACAGTCCTTGTATGGTAAGTCTTCCCACTTGAAACTGGTGCCTAAGCTGTGCCACCCTGGCCTACTAACTCTAATAAGACATTCTGAAGTGTTATTTAACAGAGAATCATTTGGGAATGGCATAAAAAATATATATATTTATTTATATATATATATATTAAAAGGCAGTGAACCGAAAAATCATAGTCAAAATAACATGGATTGCTTGAACTGTTCAAGTAGATGCATTAGTATGTTCAATAGGGAGGGAGCATTAATACGTATAAGTACCGGATATTTTCTTTTTGCTAAGTATGTAACTGATATTTAAACTTAATCATTGGTTACAACAGGTGCAAAATAACAAAAGGAGAAAGGAAATGCCAAAGGTGACCTCTTCTTCCCAGTAATTTTTATGTATAAGACAATTAAAGACATGAATATTGTTTGAACAATATATAAAAGCATAACTATTTGCTCATAAAAATTGTTTGCTTTTTTCACTTCAAGGCATTCCAATAATAAGGTGAATTTTTAATATTGTATTTCTATAATTTAGCAACTCAAAGTGAAATTAGTATGAGGGTGGCAAAGAACTAAGAAAGATTACAATCGCCAAAATAAAATTGGAGATAATCCTATTAATTTATTCACAAAAGATATGCATGTTGGTGAAACATGAAATGGCTACAGAGATATAGTCTTCAAAGGGATAGAAGACTTGTTCATGGTTGCAGACACTGTTAGAACCTTTGTTTTTTGGTATAGAGATTCATTATAAAGTCTACAAAATAAGGACATCAAATACCAAAGAAAAGACTTACATATGTACTCAGTTACAATTAATGGAACTTATTCTTGAAAATCTGTGGCAATTTCTACTAGTGGCAGTGTCATGTTTATATTGTGAATATCCACAAAAAAATCAAAAAGGAAGTAAAAGCTCAGCTGAAACAACCAGCCATGGACATGAACCTTCTCTATTTTTTTTCAAAAGAAGCTTGGATCCCCTGTATTTCCTTCTCCTGCTCTTGCAGCTTGACTCCAACAGGATTGATTGCCAGTTTGGACATTCTCTAAAGGTCTACACATGCTTATCCTACTGCTGTCAAGGCTTTTCATTGTTTTTTGAACTGTTAGTTACCTTGCACATTGAAATCAAAATTTTAGAGTACAAGACCACATTAGTGGCCAAAAAAGGCTACTTCTTCATAGTTCTCTTGTTTCTATAAGTCCAGATAGACCATAAAATGGAGAAAAAAGACAATAAAAGCTAAATGAAACAAAGTAAGGCTGAATTAAATCAGTTCTAATGTACAGATCAAACATGTGAAATGAGCATGTTATCCTTTTTCAACCAAATGAGCCCCAAATTTGGAATGATGCTTGATAAGCTTATCATTAACACAAACGGGAATTTGTAAAATTCTCTCAGAATCAGAATGTGTTAATGATCTTATCATTAACACAAACAGTAGTTTTCAAACTAATTCAGAATTTCACATAAAAGTATCTTTGACTAGCTCATATGCCACAACATGTATAGAACCTAAGCAATTTCATTTTCATTTGAAAATGTGACAAAACTTAAATTCTAGACATAATGCATCAACAACCATAACAAGTAGAGCAAGGTTTACAAATCTAAGTAGATTACCTTCTCCAATTTTCAACATTGTCTACTCAGTTGTTTGCCTGCAATAGTCTAATTAATAAAAAGACAAACATGTGAAATGAGCACAGATGGTTTGAGGAAGTGAGAAGTATAGTTTAAAATGGAAGAAAACAACATGAGACAGAACAATAAACCAGTATGTTTGGCAGCAAAAGCTTTCTAGTTTTGATGTTTAGTTGCTATCAAGAAAATGAAAGGCAGCCCCACCAAAGGTTTAGTAACAGTTAGACCGAGCTTTTGCAAAACATGTGTCATGGTGTTGTGGACCATGTGACAATGTGGAAGGGAATACATTTGGTGAAGCAACAGATGAACAATATGCGTAGGGATACGGGGTTGGAAACGGCGTAGCGAAGATTCCAAATTCTGGACATTATATATCCACAAAGCTAAGATTTTGATCCTGCCGCCCATAGTATGGGCCCAAGTCAAGAATGCGACAAGAGTTTAGTGTGTGTGTTTTTCTGTTTGTGGAGTTTCAATGCTTAATGAAAATTAGAGGGAGTGATATAGAACAATAAACCAGTATGTTTGGCATCAAAACCAATTTTGATGTTTACTTGCTTTCAAGAAGGAGCTTTTTGTTGCAATTCTTTGTTCATCCTAGTCAAATTGCTAGGAATCTCATTGACAACTCTAATCAAACATATGGTGGGCAATCCATTAATATTTGTACATATGAAAAATATATTGTAGCAACCAACAAAACTTGAACTAACCTTCAATCACCTAGCTCTTCAGCACATTCCTTGTGCTCACTTGACTCTTCACAGTTAGAGTTACCCTGGGCCATAGATTCTGTGAGTCTTTCAATCCTCTTTGGGTGAGGTTCGTAATTAGAGCTTCCAGCCCCATCATAGTCATCACGGGTTCGCTTCTCTTTGTAACCTTCCGTTGCTGCCGCCATCGAATTGTCGAAATTATGATGGGTGATGCGGTTATTGCTTCTCTTAGCCATAGTTCTTTTGAGATCTTAGATGTCTTTCTTCTATACCATTGACAGAATCCATTTGCATTGCATTCCCACTATGATTTTTTTTTTTTTTATGTCTATCATCTCATAGAATTGAGGAAGCAAATAAAGTAGCCAAATGTGATCTGATAAAGGAACCATTTCTCTGAACCTTGGAGCTAAATTAATTTTTTTTCCGTTGACTATCAACCACAGGCAAGTGAACAGTCTTCAAGGATTTGGTGATTTGAATGAGAAGAACATACAACGCAAATAGCAATCCCCATCCACTCATTACACAAAAAAGAATAAGGTTCTTGTATACAAACTTCATCCCCAATACTTTGATGCCTAAACCACTTTGGAATTTCACTTCCAGGAAAAACAAGGCCATATCTGTTATCTAGAACAGAGGGAGAGAGAGAGACCTGAAGGGAGTTTATTATCATTGCAAAAAACATGTCAATAAAGACTTGATAATTCTCAGGCACTTTATTGCAATTTGAAAGAAAGAGGCCTTTCAATGATAGATCTAGTAGCGTTTCCAGTGAGGTGCAACCAAATCCCCATATAATACCAATATTTAATGGAAGCTTTGGCCATGACCGAAGACTCGGGCAATTGTGCACCTTCAAGTATTTCAGAATAGATAGTTGAGCGATGCTCACCGAAAGACAACCAAAATTATTTCCACTTAGATATAAATATTCTAAAGAGAATAAGCAACAAATATCATTGGGTATTGCATTGAGATTGCAATAACTTAGATTCAGACTAGTCAAACGACACAAGCTCGATAAAGAAGTCGATAACAAGCCCATGCGATTGGGACTTTCGGGCTTAAATCCACCAAAAGCTAGTTTTTTAAGAGTTTTGAAAAGAGCATTAGAATGAGGCATAAGTCTTGTAGCAGTTCCACTCACACCAACCTCCTCTACACTTTTCTCAGTCACTAAGTTTTCTAGTATTTTTGAGCATCCGAAAAGATTGAGATCTTTAAGCCATTTCATATTAAAAAAGGTACTAGGACGAGACATGAGATTTTTGCAATCTTTTGCATTCAATGAAACAAGGCTAGTCAAATTCTCAATTGATGTGGGTAATTTTGTAATAGCAGTGCCATCCAAGTAAAGCTCTAATACATTTTTCATATTTTCTCCAAATTCTGGAATTCTTTTTAAATTTGAGCAACCAGAAAAAAATAAGGATCTCAAGACACTCAATTTCAAACTTGCTTGGAAGACTTTTGAGGTTTTTGCAACCTTTTAGGTTAAGAAAAGTGAGTTTTTGATGAACTCCAATTGATGGGTGTAAGGAATGTAAATTTATACAACCCTTAAGAACCAATTTCTCAAGATTTGGGATTTTGTTAAAGTCAAGAGTTTCAATCAATTTTAGTGATTTCTTCAATTTGATGAACTTCAAACTATCAAAAGACTATAAAAATCCAAAAAAAAAAAAAATTAGCATCAGCAAAATCATACGGTCTAATGAAAACTTAAAATTAAAGTTGTATAAGGTACCTAAATTACCTTTTGTTGAAAACTTGGTGGAAAATATTTTGAAGGGTATTCACTCCGGTCAAGAAATCTCAAGGCATTAGGAAGATATTTGGGCTCGTGCAAAATGTGAACGTTATCAATTATGAGCAATTTAAGATGATGAGCCTTTGAAAAGGATTCAGGATTCCAATATGCCTCATTTTGTTTATGCCATGCCTCGTTTTGTTTATGCAACTTTAAGACTATGCCTTGCATTGCTTTTGTTCCCTAGGAATCATGAAGAGAAAAAATTAGTGAATTGCAAAATGGAAGATTACTAAAGCTACTCTAAGTTTACTCTTTTAAAGCTTAGGTGCAAATACAATACCTTAGGTGCTATTCATTAGGTTTCTCAATAAAATTCAAACTCATAGTTGAATTTAATTTAGTTATCCATAAAAATGATAACATTGTATTTTATTGGTCAATCCAAGCAAGCGAGTGAATTTCATTTGGGAAACTAATATATTGAACCTAAAATATTGTATCGAAGCTTTCGCCTTGAATAATATAATAGATACATGATCTAGTTTTCTAAATAACTGCTTACTGAATTTTTTGTCAGTACATCGTTAATGTCCTTAAATAGCCACAGTTTGCCACATTTTCCCGGCTCTTTAGGACACTCTTCATAAACTATGTTCTTGCCCATTTCTTGAAGCAAATCATGCATCCACAAGGTATGACCCCGGAATTTAACAAAAGACTTATCAAAAAGAACCCCCAATCCAACATCCAGAAAAAGGTCAAGATAATTTAGTATTTCTACTACATCTTTTTTCTCCTCATGATTAAAGAAACAAGCAATATTTAGGAATATTTCCTTCTCTATTTCATGTAGTCCATCGAAACTTATTCTAAGTACTTGGAGAATATCTTTTTCAGGAAACTGTTTTAGCCTATTTAATGTACTTTTCCATTGATGGATACTTCTACCAAACAAAAAAGAACCCAAAATCTCAATAGCTAAAGGAATGTCATTAGCATAATTTACAAAATCTCTGGACAACTCTAGATAATCTTTGGGTAGATGATCTTTTTTAAATGCTTTCAAACTCAATAGATAAAGAGATTCATCATGAGTCAATCCATTAGCCTCACGTATTTCATCTACTCCAAGGGCCTGTAGCAAATGCTTATCTCTTGTTGTTATGATAATTCTACTACCTAAACCAAACCAAATATGATTCCTCGCTAACTTGTTTAATTTTTCTAGTTGATCTACATCATCAAGAATGAGAAGAATTTTTTTATGACATAACCTGTTCTTGATCACAAAAACTCCTTCATTAACATCTTCTACACCCATATTTTCATTCAAAATTTGAAGAATGAGTTGTTGTTGTAATCGAACTAAACCATCTTTTTCACAAACTCCCTTAACATTAGCAAGAAAACAACAACCTTCAAACTTATTTGAAACCATACGAAACACAACTCTAACAAGAGTTGTTTTACCTATTCCTCCCATCCCCCAAATCCCTATCATGCGAACATTGTTTGACCCTAAATCCAAACATGACTCCAATTTCTCCGCTCGAGAAATTATTCCTACTAGATTTTCGATATATTATGAGAATGCATAACTTAATTTATGCCACAATTCTCCCACAATGTTCTGGATAATTTGTGACTCAGGCCTGCAATGAAGAAACAAAAAAATGTAGTTAGTATAAACCACAATGAATACATTAATAAAAGGTAGAAAATCCAATTTTCTATTATGCTTATTGAAAATTGATTGGCTCAAGACAAAACTTGAAAGAACTACAAACATGTATTTAGGTCTACATAAGGTTCGAAACAATGCTATATATGAGGTGGGTATTATGTGAATATTTGAAAGAAAGAAATGACAAATTGGATTACCTATCTTGCACATGCCATCCTTTGAGATTGGCTACTTCTCTCAAAGTAGTTCTCCATGCTTGCACCTTCTCTATGCAGTTCTTGAAATGTTCTTCATGTTTAGCAAAGGCTTGGGCAAAAGTACCCATTTGTTTTCGTACAGTAGATGGATCCACATCATAAAAAATTGGTAGAACCATCATTTTCATCTCTTTCATGCACCTAATGATCTTTACAACTTCATCCAAACACCATGTAGAAGATGCATAGTTTCTTGAAAGAATGACAATTGCAAACCTTGATTTTTCTATTGCTTTTAGCTCTGATGAAATAGATTTTCCTATCTCAAGTTTTTCCTCGTCTCTAAAGGTGAAAATGACCTTTTGTTTTAAGGCAACATATAGATGGTCAGTAAATCTATTGCGTGTGTCCTCACCTCTAAAGTTGAGAAAGACATCGTATTTCCATTGTAGTGTTGAAGAAGAAATTGATGACAAAGATGTGGTAGTTTGAGTGCTAATAGCAACCATTAGAAATATATTGGCAAATCTTGAACTACAATAAAGATTAAGAAAAAAGTACATTCAATTAAGTTTAAAAGAGAAATTAAAAGGAAAAAAAATGAGAAGAAGAGAACGATTTGATGTGGAGGAATACATCCTTTATTTTCAGTCAAATCAACAACTCTTTTTCTTTTTTAAACAAACTAGGCATCATTTTCATCTCTTTCATGCACCTAATGATCTTTACAACTTCATCCAAACACCATGTAGAAGATGCATAGTTTCTTGAAAGAATGACAATTGCAAACCTTGATTTTTCTATTGCTTTTAGCTCTGATGAAATAGATTTTCCTATCTCAAGTTTTTCCTCATCTCTAAAGTTGAAAATGCCCTTTTGTTTTAAGGCAACATATAGATGGTCAGTAAATCTATTGTGTGTGTCCTCACCTCTAAAACTGAGAAAGACATTGTATTTCCATTGTAGTGTTGAAGAAGAAATTGATGACGAAGATGTGGTAGTTTGAGTGCTAATAGCAACCATTAGAAATATATTGGCAAATCTTGAACTACAATAAAGATTAAGAAAAAAGTATATTCAATTAAGTTTAAAAGAGAAATTAAAAGGAAAAAAAATGAGAAGAAGAGAACGATTTGATGTGGAGGAATACATCCTTTATTTTCAGTCAAATCAACAACTCTTTTTCTTTTTTAAACAAACTAGGCATGCAAGTGCCCTTTACATCCAAGAGTCAACCTTGCAAACTTAAAATTATATAATTGTATTTATCACTACAAAATAAACTTTGTGCTTTTAATAAATTTTTTCTAAGTATCAAAACTCTTGATCTTTATATATAGGATAAGCCCTTCCCCATGTCAATGCATGCTGCATGCACTCATTGTATCCTCGTGCCATTGACCAATTAGAGCTAAAATGACGCATCCTTCTAGTTTTCCCAAAAAAGAATACTCCATTTGTTTCAAATTCTTGGCCCTCTAGTAGTCATATAAGGTTGTCCTCTATTTTAAAGTCAATAAATAAATTTCTCAACTTTCCCTTTATTTTAACTTTTTATTAAAGACAGTGCTTTATCCTCTGTAAAAACAAAAAATACGTAGCATTAAATGTTATTCCCTTAAAAGTCAGATTTCTTAATAGGACAAGCGACATAGAATGGAGGTAATAGAAATTTGATCCTTTTTACAATGATTCCCTAACATGCCAATAGTTAGATGTAACATAATAATAAAAATATTAAGAGAAAAACATTTGTAATTTAATATTTGGTATAAGAGAAGAATAAGTATGGACTCATTTTTATTGTGTTGTTTGTTACATTATAGTGGTCAAATAATAAATAATAGTCACTAGAGATTTACCGTGAATGGATGACATTATCTCTTACTACAAACATACTTTTTTATGAAAAACAAAAAAAAAGAAACCAAACCAAACGGTTTCAGAGACAGCAAGGAAGTCTTAAGTAAGGAAGCCTTAAGCTAGGAACTCATGGGTTCAGTCAGATAGAATTAGATCATTGGTCCATTAATATGAATAAACATTTTAAATATAATGATTATATATATATATATAACTGTTATTGGTCAAGTCAACAAATTTTTTTGTCAAGTCAACAAATTTTTTTGTCAAGTCAACAAATTTTTTTATATTTAAAAAGCTCTAAACTTAAAAGTAAGATTGGATGTTATCAAACTTATTTATTAAAAAAAATAAGGAAATAACAAAGACCCAAGAAATTTTTAATTTTTTTCGCAAAACAAAGTAGGCATACAAGTGGTCATCTTTTTTTTCCTGATATTTTTTATGGAGAACCACTGAAAATGAGATCTGAGAGAAAAGAAAATTCATAAAAAGCTACTTTTTGACATTAATTATACAATGTTTTTTCCAATTCAAACTAGCAACTATGCTTCTTTATCAATTATAATTTTTATAAGTTTGGAATTTTAGTGAGTCATAAAAAAAAAAAAAATAAAAAAAAAAACCTACGTCCTAAAAATTATGATTACTGCACTAAAATCAAGAAAGAAGCTACTGCTACACAAACACTATTTTATTTTAGCGAAACAAATTTTTTTTTTTTTTGACAATCTCATAACTAACATGAAAACACAAAAAACCCAGAAATAAAATTTACTTTTCTCTTCCTTTCCACAGTTTTCCCATCTCTTAAACAGAAATTGAACACAAATCAAATATAAATTTGTTCTTTTTTAGACCCTTTAAAACACAATCAGATTAACTTAGTTAATTAGTTAAGTGATTACTTAGTCAAATTATGTAGTTCTAGGTTAACACAGATAAATCATATCAATACAAAGTATGGAAAATAAAGAACACAAAGATATGATTACTCAGAAAAACCAAATCAGTAAAAAAAACCTGGGGAGGAGTTAACCTAACTATCCTCAAGGTAAAACAGCAAAACCATTATGAAAGAATTGAAGTTTGTACATAGTGACTTAGACCACTAACATCCTATTGCTACCTCGAGTAGAAAACTTACTACCACGACCCCATGATAGCTCCGAGTCCACAGACCACTTCTTTCTTTGGCTTTTGCAAAACAAAAACATCCACGTTTGTGACTTTGAGATCCCACTCAAAGGTTTAGCAATACAAACTCTCCTGTTTATGACTCAAGACCACCCTTGAGGGTTTAGATTATCAGCACTTTTGATGACTAGAGAATGCAGCAACTTCTACAACACCAGATCTTGAGATTCTTCAAGTAATAACATCGGTAGAAAATATGATAGAGCTTTTTAGGTACAAAACCAAAAATACAAAAGAGGCACACTCTTCTCTCTTTGAAAAGCCTTATAAAAATGTGCTTAGGGTTTCCCTTATATACTGGGAGAAGTAGATCTGAAACCCTAATCCTTAATGGGCTTGAACTGCTGTTTGGGCTTAATTAAAATTCTGCAGATACGACTTTTGATCGGTCGAGCCTGTTCTTCGATCGATCGAACCGGGCAAATTCTGAAATCTTCTTTCTGCAGCTTGTATGTTCTTGTGTGTTCACGATTTGTCAATTGTTCTAAACTTTTAGAACCTAACAGTCTCCCCCCTTTGGCAATTCGTGACAAAACTTTCATACAAAAGGAAATGCTCAAATACAAGAACAAACCAATACAATAAAATGCCTAATTACATCACAAATCCCAATTTAAGACTCCTAACCTAAAAGTTGCAAGAAGAGGTAGAAGGTCTTGATCAGAATGTACCTGTCTTTCCTAAAACACTCAACAAACACATCACTGCATGTGTGGAAAGAAAGCCATATAAACAATAATATGAAACAGAATATAAAAAACAAAAGTAAATTCTAACTCTCCCCCTAAGTTAGATACATCAATAAGTTTTTATATTCTCCCCCTTTAAAAAACAATTTTATCTCCCCCTAAACAAAACAAACAGGATTCCCACATATTCTCACATTTCATCTAAATCTCTCACTTTTTGTCACATATTAACAAAGACAACTCATTGTTTCCCAAATTAAAAAAACATACGTAATAAAAGTCAAGAGAAAATAGAGAATTAAGAGAACACAAAACAATTCAACTCTATAAAAAATAGAGACAACTTCTCCTATGAACAACAAAGGTTAAAAACAAGCTTCTCCCCCTATAAAAATAGGAAACACAAAACAAGTGTTAGGAAAAACAGTTTTGAGGAAAGTTTAGGAGGTGGTGATAAATAAAAAGACACAAACCAAACTCAAAAAATTAAATTGATAAGTTGAGGATACACATGAAAAAAATATTATCTCTTTCAATAAATGCAAACTTGACACTATGTGACTCATAAACAGTTGCATGAGTAAAGAAAATATTTGCACACTCATTTCCATCTTATCTCTTAAGAAAAATATTTTCTGCAGTTCACACATAAAAATAGCATATACTAAAATGTACAAAGGACTCAAAAATTAATCAATCAATTTTTAAATCAAATTGAGTGCCCAATTTAGCAAAGTGTATGCATGCTATGTGTAAAAACAATGAGAGATATGACTGTAAAACTGCAAGATAGATACAAAAACAATGCATGCATGTAAATCCTAAACATAAATGATGCATGAAAAAATATGGTCAAAAAACTTAGAAACTGCAAATTTTTCAGTTTCGATCGGTCGAGCATTGATTGAATACCAATCGAACTAGGCAGATTCAAATCAAAATCTTTATCGCAATTTCGATCGGTCGAGAAACAGCTTCGATCAATCGAAAATCTGGAAAAGTGAATTTTTGAAAAACAGAAAAAGTTAATGCAAAAACTCCTCAAAACACAATATTTTATGAATAAAATGCATGAGTATGAGATGAAAGATTTTCAAAAACACTAAAAATCAACTCAGATCTTTCAAAAACAAGATTTTCAATCAATTTGTCCTTAAATCTCAAACTTTAAACACATTTTGCATTAAAACCAAGGAACTTTTAATCTTGGATAGCCACAACAAGATCACACACAATACAATGTACCAAGTTTAGCAAAGAGTAACTTGTTAGTGTGTGCAACTAGCAATAGCTTGAGATACATGTGAGGTGATATGTAGATAGTAATCAATTACAATTTCTACAAAATTCATCACATAAGTTTGAAAGAGAAAATCACCTAAAAAGTTACATCATATAACTCTCGCATCTCCTAGAAAACAAGTTTGCAATCATGTAAGTTTCTTAATTTGCCTCATAATGTACACACCAATTTTATTTGATTAGAAACTTATTAACTTTAAGATCAAGATCAAGATCATGTGATCAAAAACTATAAACAACTCCCACATAACATGCACTACAAAACTCAAACTAGTAAATTGCAATAAATAAGTTCATCAAAGTTAAATAAGGTACATATACATGTTATGTAAAAATAATGTAGCCAACCTTGATTTCAAATCCAAGATCTATAATAGAAAACACAAAAATCTTTTTGATTTAAAAAAATTTATGACCAAGAACAAAAAGCACACATTGTGCTAAATGATTAAAAATGCAAATGCAATGCATGATAGTGCTTAACTAAGCTATAGAGGGTACATAAGTAAGAAATATCAATTCTTAATTAACCCATGAGTACATGTACAAACTAGTACATACTCATACAAAATCATAAATAGTTTAGCACTTATATAATACATACTATTCAAGTTTCTCCACAATGTCAAGTATGTTCTAAATCAAGAGAGAGATATCATAATTCATGTAATTCTCAAAACAAATAAAACAAGACACAAAATAAAATATTTTTGTCTTTTTAAAAATTTTCAATGTTTTTGGATTTTTGAATAATCAAAACAACCAAAAACAGAAACAAAACATGACCACAAATAATTGAAAGAATTAAATCAAGGATAACTAAACAACACTCACCTTTGCAAGTCTTTTCTCACCCATATAGCACGAGTCTCCAGTTTTGTAGGTGAAAATTCATGAGAATCAGAGTGTATTTGAGGGATTACACTAATCTTCTGAGAGAGACTGAAATCCAGCAAATTCCTTTCACAAGCCAACAAGCTTAAATTTTTCAAAAGAATATGAAACATTTTATATGGACTTATGACAGGAGAAATATCATCACATATCCTAGATTGAAATACAAAATTTTTAAATTTCAATTTATGACAATTAGGACGAATGTGACTGGAGACACCACAAAAGTGACAAATATGAACAAATTTAGGAATATTAGTATTCCTAATAGCAAATTTATTCTCAGATTTTGGTTTTTGCCTCAACAAAGAACAATTTGGTCTAATATGACCAACAACACCACAAAAGTGACAAGTAGGCACAAAAACAGATTTATTATGCTCTCTAACAGTAGGTTTAGACATAAGTTTAAAAACTTCAACTTCTACATCAGAACTTTTCTCTTTGTCTAACCTAACAAAATAAGCATTTTCTTTAAAAGGAGAGACATAAACTTTCTCAATTTTAGGTTTAAGAAAAACAGAAACACTTCTGTTATCAAGACCAGGCTTAGTATTAGTCAAATTTTCAATTTTAGCTTTAGATTCAACTAACTCTTATTCCAAGCTTTTCATCTTCTCATATTGAGAGGAAATTTGATTTCTCAAAAATTCATTCTTTTTATTAGATTCATCTAATCTAATAATTAATTCCCCTTTTTCAAGATTAGCCAATTTTAACTTTTTCTTGAATTTTTTAGCAATTTTCATAGATTTAGATAATTCTTTACGATGAATTTCACATGAATTAATAAGATCAACATAAACATGAGTAGAAACATGATCAAAAAGACACTTCAAATTATCCATGACAACAGGGGTCAAGAATCAGCTCTTAGATCAAATGATCTAAAACAAAAGAGCTACCTGCTCTGATACCACTTGTTTGTTTTTAAACCCCTTAAAATACAACCAGATTAGCCTGGTTAATTAGCCAAGTGATTACTTAGTCAAATTATGCAATTATAGGTTAACACAGATAAATCATATTGAAAGTTCAATATGTGTGTAAAACACCCTTGAACGTTTAGACCCCAAATTACAAAATATCAATTCAAACTTATAATCAAACAATTAATGTACGAAATATGAACATAAGCCAAACACAGAATTGATAAACAATCTAAGCCAAATATAATCACATCCACAACATAAAATAAATGGCAAAGATAAAGGAAGAGAGATGCAAACACAAGAACAATACTCGATGTGTTATCGAAGAGGAAACCGAAACCCTCAGCGTAAAACCTCTCCGCCTCCCTCCAAGTGGTAAATAATCTACTAGAAAATGTAGTTGGGATACATAAACAACAATAGACCCTCTAAGCCAAATCTACCCAGGTACCTAAACTCTCCAACCTTCTTGCTCCAATGAGGTTGTGCCGAACCTTTTTCTTTTCTAGTTTACCGGATTCTACTATAAACCATAGCATAAACTAGTAGTCATTGATCCCTTCCAAACTGTTTCCTTTAGCACTAAATGAACCTTCTCACAGACTTGAGTGTGATGAGAAAAAGATTTTGTCAAGAACCTCTCAAGGATGTATCAATAGAGAGGAAGAGAGTAGAAGAATTTGAAGAGTTTTTTAGTGAAGATTGGGGATGAGGCAATCTTGTTTTTCTCTAGGGTTTCTCTCACAAAATTCTCTCTAGAAGCTCTCTACATTTCGTGAGTATAAGGGTCTATATATAGTGGTGTGTGTTTGAAATACGAAGAGTCAATTTTTGCCAAACAAGACTGGTTGGCAGCTTGGCCTCGCGGCTTGTCTAAGTCCCGAGTTAAAGTCACGAGGTAACAACCTAGCTAGCCTAGGACTTTTGTCCTGTAGTGTGACAACTGGCGTGACCCTTCACCTTCCCGCATGCTTCTCATGTGCACAGCATTTGGCGGCTTACAAGCTGCGAGTCAGTCGTGAGTCCTAGTCACGAGTCTCTGCTTCTTTGCACAAAGATGAGCAATTCTTTACACTCTCTTCACACAGTACCCTTACATGAATCCCACCTAAATACAAGGTTACTAAGTGTTAAATTACAAGCAAATTGGCACGGAATAAAGACAACAAGATGGTTGATAAATTTCAACCTTACAATCTCCCCCTTTGGCTATTCCGTGACAAAACCCAAAAACAAACTCTAGACTTAACGCGTGAGTTAGGAACAGTTGGAAAACTCACTCACACCTAACTCTAGAATCTGTAAAGCTCTTGAACCATAAACCAAAACATCTCCTGAAACACAATAACACAATAAGATCATTGTATGCAGAAAACTTGTAATGCATATGGAGCAAGCACAATGCGATTAAGCACAATGAAATAAAGCAATAGACCCTGGCAAGACCAAAAACAAGCAATCACTATAACCAAGTGATCGCAATGCTTATTCACACTTGGAATGAACATCCAGATATTCAAGCTGACAGACACAAGGTAAATAACTTGAATGACCAACACTCAATCAATGCATAGTACATGAAGTATATGCATCTAGGAATAAAATCCTACAAGGGCACAAGAGTGACAGTACTTAGAAGGAAATGCATAACATTTAGTTATAAGTACTGATATAGCAAAGCACACAGGCTGCATAAAGCAAGATACAAACCATAAAACAAGATACAAACCATAAAGCCTATAAAGTGCATAGAAACAAACCTTAAAAGCATACAAAAGCAATATGAGTGCAAAACAAAAATAGAAACCTTAAAAACCTATAAAGGTACCAGGTACAAACCAAAACATATAGTAAGATATGCTGAAAACATCATAATATATACTGAATAACTACTAAAGATGTAAAACTATCCAAGAGTTAAGAGTTTTAGCCAAATAAAAATAGAAACCACAGTGTAGCAAACCTATACTAACAGCAGTTAACCAAAACACAGTATCAAAGTTATAGACATAACATTATTAAAAAATGAAAGCTCCCCCTCAAACAAGAGCTCCCCCTCAAGAGCTACCCCAAAAATTCTCCCCCTTTTGGACCGGAATGGCCAAAGGGTCACTGCTCTGGTTGGTGTGTATGCTATCAAATTTAGATAAAAGTACATCAAGCTAATCCTGCATTGCTGTCATCCTTTCAGTATGCTGATTTTGAACCTCTTTGAGTGTATCAAGCCTCTCCAGGATGATCTGAAATGCATCAGGAGGTACAATTGATGAAGTTGAGGCTCTACTCCTCTTACTTCTGCTCCTTGGTGTGACTAATGTTCTGTAGCTTTTGCTTCAGTCTCCATTAGATCCCTTTCTTCTTGGACATTCTCCTTTTCTTTACCTAAAAGACAACTTTGTATCCTTGAGAGGGTAAACTTGTTTATAACTGATAGAGGAGCCATGGGACTGATATCTTGAGGGATTGGAACACCCTTTGCTCAGAAAATCCTCATGAGAAGACTAGAAAATATTAGCTTGGGTCTTGAGGTGGTTCTAGTCTCATCCACTATAGTGTCAAAGATGTGAGAGCTGATGTCAATAAAGGTTTTCTCCTTAAGTTCCATGAGAAAGATAGCTCTGGCATTTGTCAGTGTAGTCATCTTCCTTATAGGATACAGGTTGTACATCATTATGGTGGTTAGACACCTCATGTCTTTAAGAAAATCATTAGTGTTGAGACATCTGTTTTCTTTAACCCCACCAATCCCGGTCTAGACAGTGTCTAGAGAAAGCATTATGTCCTTGTAATTAGTGAATTCATAATCTTCTAAACCCTCAAGCCCTAGAACCTTATCAATGTCATGAGCATCTAAGGTAAATTCCTTTCTTCTCACCCAACAACTCAACTCCTCCTCCCTTATCACAGCATTTGCATAGAATTCTCTGATTAGAGGCTCAAAACAGGAGGTAGGTCACTCAGCAATTTTTCCCAACCTCTACCCTCAAAACAACTTGGAATAAAGGTGTCCTTCAAATCCCTTAAATTAACAAATCTTTCCTGAATAATGGTTCCTTTTGAGAAAGAATCCCTATATCTCTCAAAGTGTTGAATCGACCTAAATAGGTTAGGGTCCATTTTTAGTCTTTTGTCAGATTTCTTAGCAACAGTCTTCTTTTTTGTAGGAGATGCAGCCATCTGTAAACAAGCAGAAAAGGCCACAAGAACACAGCACAATAGATATATACTTAACATTAGCAACAGTTAAGAAAGTGGTTGTTTGAAATCACCATTCAGACTAAGCACAGATGATAACCACAAGATGGGTATCACAAATCAAAACAACAACAGATCAAACAAGTTTAATTTGTATAGATACAGACAGGAGTAAGCATTAAATAACTAGAAAATGACAGTGTAGCACACAAAAAGACAAATGGATGCATATGTCAATGAAAAATGACATAATGAGTACGAAAAAAAAAATGAAAGACCTCAATGCATAAGCACCCATAAGATATGGTGGTAAAAAATCAAAACAATGCTATCCACAAACTCCAAAACTCATACATTCTGATAAGCCCCAAAACCCATAAGCCCAAAGAGTAAAAACTTTATCAAATAACAATGTTCAGAACAAAGACTAGCAACCTGACGCAAAAACATGACACTAAACACATTCAGCAACAAGAAAAATCAACCATAAACAATCAAACCCAACATTTTAGGCAAACCTATGTTTGAGCACAAAATCTCGCAGAACACAGTTGCAGCACGCAAAACATAAAAAACAATTCAAATCAATAAGAATGAAGTGAGGGAAGGAAAACCCATACCTTTTTCTTGGTATTTGATAAAGACATGATGCAAAAATGGAAGTTTTTTCAGAAAGACACGAAGTGTTTGATAGAGAGAAA
Organism: Quercus suber; assembly: GCF_002906115.3. Classification (NCBI taxonomy): domain Eukaryota; kingdom Viridiplantae; phylum Streptophyta; class Magnoliopsida; order Fagales; family Fagaceae; genus Quercus; species Quercus suber. The sequence goes on from NW_027069549.1 coordinate 1,493,958, forward strand.
CGGGGAAGAAAATGAACAATCACTGATATTCGAGGGAAAACTAAAAAATAATTTTAAAAATTGTTTTTAAAACGCAAAATACACGTTTTTCGCGACTGAATTAAGTCACCAGTAAGTTGCCAAGGTAAGCTACGAAATACTGTGAAAACAAGATTTTCAAAAAATCTTACAAGTGTTTTTCGTGACTGGAAGGTCTACCTGCGATGTACTCGGGTTATGAGTCGCGAAAATCTCTATGTACCCATCGCGACTGGACCTTCCACCCGTGAACAAGTCGCCACACTGAGCCGCGAAAACTATAAAAACTTAAATTTTGAAAAATTTTCTAAGTACTTTTCGTGACTGCAAACTTGACTCACTAGTAAATTGCAAAAAGTCTCGGAGTGAGCTCGCGACTAGAGCATGCGACTGGTTCTACTCGTGATTGAGTCACCAAAACAGGGTAACGCTGTTTTTGAAATTTTTGACATTTTTGTAAAAACAAAACACTTTCCAAAAACAAGCTAAAACACTCAAAAATCTTTACAAGGCTATATTGTTTTTGAAAATTTTGACATTTTTGTAAAAATAAAACACTTTCCAAAAACAAACTAAAACACTTAAAAATATTTTTGTGTTTGTTCAACAAAGATTGAGCTTATGAAAACACATTTAAACAAGTACAATCACACCAATGAATATGACATTTATTGAACATAGACTTGTATGATGTGTGTGGGTATCAAAAGTGAGATAGTCCTTAGTCTAATGTGAAGCTTCAATAATCAATTCAATCAAGGCATACACAGCTAGCATTAGATAATGTGACCCATCTCAATTATAGAAGTATGCATATATGACCTCCTATGTAAACTTGAGTACATTACTTTGAAACTTTTTATTTGACTCTATTTTCAACATATCATATGATCTTTTTAAATAAACATATCTCATTGTGAGATCAATGCCTGAAATTTTGAATATTTCAATTTGATAAGATAGCCTTTGGCTTTTTGGGCATTATACATTTTATTTTGGTCGCTTTCCCTTTTTCCTAGTCAAATACTAATATGTGCGACAGGCTTTTGCAGCTCAATATCTCTTTTCATTTGGAGATTTACATTTGGTGAGCTCTTTGAGTAAAAAAAAAATAAAAAATAAAAGTGGGAAGATATACAGGCACAAGTCTATGCATGTTTCAAGATCAACAAAACCATTCACTAATCATTCATGACAAGGTTAAAGATTTATTTACAACAGTTACATAGATTTAAGAATTTCTTCCACAATGATATGAGTGCATAAGAGACAAGCTAAGCTCATTAAATGCATAAAGCCATTAGTACAAAGGTACAAGGCAAAACATGATTTGAGACAAAGCTCAACAGAGTTGATCAAACTTTTTGGATTTACTACTTTTTATGTGTTTTTGAATTTTTGACATAAAAGTAATAACAAATTGATAAAAAACAATGTAAAAATACTTTATAAACAAAAAACAAATAACCAAACAACAATTCAAACAAACAGAAGCAAAAATCATACAAGCGAACATAATTACAAAGCATAGGAAGAATTGATGCATGAACATGTTATGATGCTTATGCATGAGTACCCTTCATCACCCACACGTCATGTGCGTTTGGGGTGATATCCTTGATGGATTGGGTAGGAAAGTTAGGACTGTCAAACCTCTTTGTGAAGCTTTCCAAGCAATTTGTGAAGGCACTAATCATCTTCATCATGTCCATCATTCCAAGATCACGATTTTGACTTCTTGATTGTTCACCACCCCAAGACCTATTGTCATTTCTTCTTCTCGTGACCGAGGAGCGCTTGCATTGTTCAACGCTCTCAGCTTATGACAGTTTAGGCCGGTATGTCCTTGCAATCCGCAATAGTGACAAATGTGATTTGTTCTAGGACCTTGTTGAAATCTTGGAAGTGATCTTCCTCTAACTTCCTGTCTTGCCCTTGAAGGATTACAGACTGTATTGAACACCTGTTGATCAACCATATTCTTCTTCTTTTTAGTCTAAACCTTATCAGGAATAGACTTTTCCACAATTGGCTCTTTGGCCTTCACAAACCTCACTTCTTTGGTAACATTGGCTGATGAGCTACTCCCTCCGATATATCCCACTCTAGACTTGTCTGAGACAGATTTTTGATATGCAAGCATTTCATTGAATTTCTTGGATGAGACACGATCAACCTTAGCATTTTCTTGAAGCACTTCATGCTCAAGAAATCTAATCTTTGAATAAGCTTCCAGCAGCTCTCCATTCATTTTCTCCACTTCATATTTGGCCTCTTTGTATTGCACTAGAAGAGTTTTGTAATCTTCCTCGGCCCTCTTCATCTTCTTAATGGCTGCATTAGCCACTTTAGCATATTCACCGGTCTTTTCAAGGAGTGAGTTGTAAGTCTCTTGCAATCCCACTGCTTCTCCAACTTCCTCATCTTCAAACTCCTCAATTATTCCAATAGACTCCAAATCAAAATGCACACCAAGCTCCTTCACAAGAGTACCCAAATCATCTAAGGACTCCACATGTGCAATTGTCATGAATGCAGAGTAGTTTCTTTCTCCATCACAACTCTCTTCAGAATCAGAACTTGAAGAATCCGAATCACTCAGTGTTGTGGCATACGCCTTGCCTTTCCCTCTTAAGAAATTGGGACACTCCTTCTTGAGATATTCATGGCCATTGCATTCATAACACACAATGTCCGAGGAGATTGAGAATCCTTTCCTCCTTTCGTCTTAAACTCTTTCCTATCACTTCTTGAAGATGAAAACTTCCCTCTGTTGAATGGTTTCCCACTGTTCTTCATCTTCAAAAATTTGCTGAAGTTTTTTGCAAGATATGCTACTTCCTTCTCCACTCCATCTTCTTTGGAGGAATCATCCATTCTTTCGGTGATGGTTTTAAGAGCAAGTGATTTACTCGTCTTGTAGGAAGGAAGTCCCAGTTCATATGTTTAGAGAGACCCAATTAACTCTTAAATTTTGATCTCATCCAAGTCTTTACTCTCTTCTATGGCTGTGACTTTTGCTCTAAAGCTTTCAGGCAAGGACCTCAAGATTTTTCACACCACCTTAGTATCTTCAATCTTCTCACCAAGATTGAGCTTAGCGATGACAATTTCGTTGAGCTTCCCATAGAACGAATCAAAAAATTCATCTTTACCCATCTTGAACTCTTCAAATTTGGTGGTAAGCATTTGGAGTTTTGTGTCCTTCACCTTCTTAGTCCCCTTATTCGTTGTCTCCAAAATGTCCCAAGCTTCCTTGGTAACTTTCATGTGAGATATCCAGCGGAATTCATTTGGAGACACACCACAGAATATAGCATTTAAAGCTTTACTATTAGCATTGGCTGCCGCAAGAGCTGCCTTATCCCAAGTAGATTTAGCAGCCTCTGGCCTAGTCCAACCTACTTTAACCACATCCCAAACGGTATCATCAATAGAGCATAGAAATGCCCTCATTCTGACTTTCTAGAAAGCATAATTGTTACCATCAAAAAATGGTAGAACATTTAAAGATTGAGACCTATCCGTCTCAAAAAGGGTCAAGGATCACACTCAGGTATTTAAACAACAGTAAGTGTACCTGTTCTGATACCAATTAAGAGTTCAATATGTGTGTAAAACACACTTGAACGTTTAGACCCTAAATTACAAAATATCAATTCAAGCTTATAATCAAACAATTAATGTACGGAACATGAACATAAGCCAAACACAGAATTGATGAACAATCTAAGCAAAATATAATCACATCCACAACATAAAATAAATAGCAAAGATAAAGGAAGAGAGATGCAAACACAAGGACAACACTCGATGTGTTATCGAAGAGGAAACTGAAGCTCTCGGCATAAAACCTCTCCGCTGCTCTCCAAGTGGTAAATAATCCACTAGAAAATGTAGTTGGAATACATGAACAACAATAGAGCCTCCAAGCTGAATCTACCTAGGTACCTAAGCTCTCTAAGCTTCCTGCTCCAACGAGGTTGCGCCAAACCTTTTTCTTTTCTAACTTACCGGATTCCACTATAAACCATAGCATCAACCAATAGTCATTGATCCCTTCCAAACTACTTTCTTTAGCACCAAATGAACCTTTTCACAGACGTGGGTGTGATGAGAAAATGATTTAGTCAAGAACCTCTCAAGAATGTATCAATGGAGAGGAATAGAGTAGAGGAATTTGAAGAGTCACTTAATGAAGATTGGGGATGAGGCAATCTTGTTTTTCTCTAGGGTTTCTCTCACAAAATTCTCTCTAGAAACTCTCTACATTTCGTGGGTATAAGAGTCTATATATAGTGGTGTGTGTTTGGAATACGAAGAGTCAGTTTTTGCCAAATAGGGCTGGTTGGCTGCTTGGCCTTACGGCTTGTCCAAGTCGCGAGTTCAAGTCGCGAGATAACGGTCTGGCCAGTCTGGAGCTTTTTTCTTGTAGTGCGGCAGCTGGCGTGACCCTTCACCTTCCCGCATGCTTCTTACGTGCACAGCATTTGGCAGCTTGCAAGCCGCAAGTCAGTCGCGAGTCAGTCACGAGTCTCTGCTTCTTTGCACAAAGATGAGCAATTCTTCACACTCTTTTCACACACTACCCTTACATGAATCTCACCTAAATACAGGATTACTAAGTGCTAAATTACAAGTAAATTGGCACGGAATAAAGCCAACAAGATGGTTGATAAATTTCAACCTTACACATATCAATGTAAAATGCAGAAAATAAAGAACACAAAGATATGATGACTCAGGAAAACCAAATCGGTAAAAAAAAACCTGGGGAGGATTTAACCTAGCTATCTTCAAGGTAAAACAGCAAAACCACTATAAAAGAATTAAAGTTTGTACACTAGCGACTTAGACCACTTATATCCTATTACTACCTTGAGTATAAAACTTGCTACTACGACCCCATGATAGCTCCGAGTCTATAGACTACTTCTTTCTTTGGCTTTTGCAAAACACAAACACCCATGTTTGTGACTTTGAGATCCCACTTAAAGGTTTAGTAACATAAACTCTCTTGTTTGTGACTCAAAGACTTCCCTTGAAGGTTTAGATCATCAGCACCTTTGATGACTAGAGAAGGCAGCAACTTCTACTACACCAGATCTTGAGATTCTTCAAGTAATAACACCAGTAGAAAATATGAGAAAGCTTTTTAGGTGCAAAACCCTAAATACAAAAGAGGCACACTCTTCTCTCTTTGAAAAGTCTTATAAAAACGTACTTAGGGTTTCCTTTATATATTGGAAGAAGTAGATCTAAAACCCTAATTTTTAATGAGCTTGAACTACTGTTTGAGCTTAATTAAAATTCTGCAGATATGACTTTCAATTGGTCGAGCTTGTTCTTCGATCGATCGAACCAGGCAAATTATGAAATCTTCATTCTGCAGCTTGTATGTTCTTGTGTGTTCACGATTTGCCAGTTGTTCTAAACTTTTAGAACTTAACAAAATTTAAAATAAAATAAAATAAAATAAATGGGAGAATTTGCAAAGTAATGAATAAGAGGAGCGTGGATCTTGAGGATGAAGAGAGAGAGACAGTCGATTGAAGAGGAAAACAGAGAACAGTAGAGAAATTGTGGAGAGTATAAAATGTTGATATAATTGTAGGAGTGCAGTATTAGGTAGAAAGATATTATTATGTAAGCAAAGCTGTGAACATGGCAATTACCCAACAAGTGGACTAATAGGTGGTCCAATTACGAAACTTCTTCTTATCTTAATTATTGAAGCAAAGCAAAACTAAACTCCAAGATGGAAATTTGATAATTACCCAACAAGTGGACTATCATGTTTGGGCTTTTGTGAAGGCTAAATTCCAAGATGGAAATTTCTTTGTAATGAAAAGTCTTGTTGCAAGTATTTGTTTAAGAACTTTTATTTGTAATTGAGGATGAAGACAAAAATTTGTTGTTCACTCAACTTCCCTCTACACATTTACAAATTTTGGTCAAATGCACTTACGATCAGTCGAGCAAATATAAGAAAAAATTTACAAGTTTGGACAAAACTCAATATTTAGTCGAGGAACAAAGTCATCAATAAGCTCACGTTGAAATTAGCTAACATTTTTGCATTAAACCTCAAACCTAATACGAACTAGACTCAATGCCATAATTCATTAAAAACTAATAATCTAACATGCGATCAAAACTAAAAAATAAAAAAATCTAACAAGAAAGATTGGATAAGCAAATTTGAGAAAGCTACTGGGGTCATGCAACACTTAACTTCTCCATCAATGAGCCTATAGAATTGAAGTCCCCCCTATATTGGCAAGAATTTATGTTTTCTAGTGCTAGCAACTCCCTAGACACGTCGGATTGCTTGCCAGACCAATTACCCTATTGGGAATTCTCTATTTCTAACCAAATGATTCTAGCTCTCGACCATCTTTCAAGATGTCTAGCATACTCTTGAGCCCCACATGTACCTTCTCACTAGGCCTAAAGTAAAAATGATAACATGGTTCGGACATCTACATTGATATGGTTTTGTTCCATGTAAAAACGTTTGTACCAAAATATTTAATAATATTAATATGATATAGCTAACTTGAAAAGCTTAAGTGAATTAAGTGGAAAATCTCACTTGTTGGGGGTTCTTTATGCCACCAACGACAATTTAGTTAACTATAACTTTACATGACTTTTACTAACCATGTTTGAGCTGATACTATTGTAACTGTTCTATTATTTTGCTTTGGCCTTACAAGATTTTGTATTCGCATAAGCTCTAGTGTTACTTCTTTCATGGTCAGCCTCTCATTTCCCTTATTCTTGACACATCTCAACGCAAGCTCTGAGAATGCTTGAATATCTTCATTGCTTCCTTGGGTTAGCACCACGTCATCAATAATTTGCAATACACAGTTCTCTTCCATTAATGAAACAAAGTCATCAACCAAATTCATATGCCTTGTTAACATTTTTGAGGGATTTTGACCAGTAAAGACTTCCACAAGTACAACTCCAAAATTATAAACATCACATTTTTTGGTAACACGCAATGTCTCTTGATATTCAGGGTCAACATATCCAAAGGTTCCCTCAACTGAATTACCTTGAAATTCTGTAGGTGCAATTGAAACCGCAAAACCAAAATTAGATAGTTTGGCAGTGAAAGACTCATCCAAAAAATATACCTGAAGATTTGATATCCAAATGTACTATTGGTCTTGACCTACCACAATGCATGTAACAAATAGCATAGGATGTCTCCATGGCAATTCTCACACGGTCAAGCCATGAGATCATGCAAGGAACCCATTTGCCTTTACCATGGAGATTATCAAAAAGAGTGCTGTTGGAGATGAGCTCAAACACCAGCATGGGAATTTCAGCTTCCAGCCAGCAACCATAGAGTCTCAAAACATTCTTGTGGCTGAACAATTGTTTTATTGCGACTTGATCTAAGAAGAAATTTATTGTCTTCTCAAAGGACCAAGGGCTAAGAGGGCCTTTAACTTTAATAGCAACTTGCCTATCATCTAGTTTTCCTTTGTAGAGCTGCAATTTCAGTACCAAGTATTAAATCAGGATCATAGTTATTGTAGCTTGTAGGTTGTCCGTGGTAGAGAAAACCCTGATCGTCTCTACATCTCTACCTTGGTTGCAGGAGATTTGCTTCTCTAGTAAGAATGCTCCACTGCGGATGAAATGCTCTTCTTTGGCCTCACATACCTACATTGCTTTCTCCATCTTGATTCTCTTCTCTGTCAATAGAGTCATTGAACAAGTTGCTATCACTTCATATATTCCATCTCAGATTTCTTCTATTACAAATCCAAGAGTTCATAATCTCCCAAAAAAAAAAAAAAAAAAAAAAGGGGGGGGGGGGGGTGGTATTTCAAGTACCTTCAGTGAAAAGCCACGAAAGTTGAACCAAAGACTCATCAGGGTGCAATCTCAATCTTAACAATTGCCTAAGATTCATAATTGATGCTATTAGAAGTTTTGTTGTAGATTGTACCAGAAAGCAACGTTACAATTATGGTTATACTCTGCATATAGTATTGGTCATAGCTTGATACTTAATGACAAAACCCCTTCAACAATACAACAATGTTTGACAAGGTCATTATAATAATCAAATGTGCTGTGCAAGCACACACATACAAACAACTAGAAAATATAGCAAGCATAAGAGAATTTAGGTGTTAGAAGAGATTGTCTATGAAGATTCATTGTGCAAGGAAGATCAAATATTACTATTGAAATTTGAAATAGGATGGTTAAAGCAAAGAAGTAAACACAGTTACATATTGAAATAGGATGGTTAAAGCAAAGATAGTAAACACAGTTACACAAGAGACACATAGATATAATTGTACTAAAGGTTCAACAGAATAGTCCATGTCTACTGCGCAAGAGACATTAAATTTTACTATATCTAACTCTCAATCTCACTCTTCTCTCGTCTGCTGGCGTGTGTTCCAAATACTTGGCCTTTTTAAATTCCTACATTGATTAGGATGGTGCTCCTATTTGAGTTAATTGGCTATCATGAAACTTCCTTTGTATCTTTAGATATGGGACCCAACTTGGGCTTGGACCTTATTTAAATCACCTCCAACACAGTACATAACATTTTATAAAACTATTAATGTGTATTATTTAAAAAAATCACATAAATTATTTAAAAAGTTATAAGACTATAAATATACGTGAATTGTCTTTTTAATAGTCACAAAGTGGGTTAAAAGAAATTTCCTCTGAAGATAAATTTTTCCATTATTTTAATTTGTTTTTACCAAGTCAGTAGCTTACTTAACACACCACTAGACCAACATAACTCTTCAACTTTATCTCTCTCGACTAGTCCCATTTAAATTTAGCGCCTCTCACACATAGATTGCTCATCTCTCGCTCTCTCGAATAAGAACAAATTAGTTGATTATCTATATTAAAAGAAAAGACTCTTATAGAAAGTTGGTCTTGTATCTTGGTGTGTGGATCTACATCTAACATAATGGTGAGATTGTTCATAAACTTTTGGTTTAAGCATCCGTTTGGGATGAGCTGAATAATTCAGTTTATCTACACTTTCAGCTTATTTTTGTTACTATTTATAGGTCTTTCTGTACTATTCAGCTTATTTTCTAACCTATTTTTTACACTTTCAGCAAAAAATTTTAAATTTCAATTAAATAAGCTATTCCCAAATGGACAAGTGTGTGTTTGGGAACATCTTATTTAGTTAAAACCGAAAACTTTTTGCTAAAAGTGTAGAAAATAAATTAAAAAAATATGTTGAATAATACAGTGAGACTCATGAATAGTATTAAAAAGTGCAATAGAATCCATAAACAATAGCAAAAATAAGCTAAAATTGCAAATAAGCTGAAAATATCAGCCCATCCCAAACAATCTTTAAGTGTGTGCTTAGCTCCAAATTAAAAAGACAGTTTATTTTATTATTCAACTTATTTTTGCTACTATTTATGAGCTCTACTGCACTCTTTAATACTATTCATGAGTCTCACTGTACTATTTTAATTAATTTTTAACTTTATCTACAGTATTTTCAGCAAAAAATTTTCAATTTCAGCAAAATAAACATATCCTAAACATACCCAAGTTTCTCCTCTTGTTGATTTTTCGATTAATCTTGTTTCTTTGCCAAGATTTTGTGCATTCTCAAAAAATATTCCCGACACCCTCAACAAAATTAGCCCAATGGCTGGTGGACCATGGACTCAGGCCATTCCAACAATGGCCCCTTTGCACTACTTAAGAAGCCCAGCCCCCAAGTACAATATATCTCACAACAAAATGCCTAAAACCAAACATAAATATAGGTGAGTGAATATGCTGAACCAATTGATTCTCCCCACTATTTACTTCTAATAATTTGTTAGAGCCACACTAACATATGCTGAACCAATTGATACTTTCTTCTCCTAATAAAGATTAATAAACTAGCAGTTCTGAACTACTCAAACCAATGGCTTCACTGGTATTAAAACATGCACTCAGTTTATCATCCAAGTTAATTTAACCACACATTCATGATCACACTCCGTGATAGGTTAAACTATGGTCTTTATTTATCTCTCTCTCTCTCTCTCTCTCTCACACACACACATATAGAAGAGTCATTCCCTAAAATCAAGAAAACCCATAACTTAAGAGACGTAGCAGATGTCAAAAAAATAAAATAAAAGAACACTGCAAGCATTCAGGTTTGGTTTGATTCATTTCGGCAAGAACCCGATGAAACAGATGGCCAGGCATGGCAATTGCATGCATGCATATAATCTTATGGATGGTTTTGTCTCAGTCAGAAATGAGATTTTTTCACGAGAAAGACAAAAAGATAAAAGAAGAAAAAGGCTGTACAGTATACCTGGTTAATTTGGTTTCCTTCAAGCTGTGTCACAGCGTAGACTATCTTTCAAAATCACTTCTTTTTTTCTTTTTTTTTGGTCATTGTAAAGTGTAAATTGAGAAAGGTAAAAAAGAATGAGTGCGAGAGAAGGAAAGAGTTGTTAAGAGGTGGAAACTGGTGAAGAAAGTAACTGTTGAATTTTCACTAAAAAATTTGTATAATATGATCGACTACTGCTTTGTATATTCTTTCACACTGTTTTCTTTTTCTTTCTTTTTTTTTCCTTTTTCCTTTTTTTTTTCGGTGGAATGGAGATTTAAATATAGCCTATGCTATGTTATGTGTGTAACAATATATATTTATATATATTTATATTTATATACAAGATAAAAATTCACACCATGGGTGTGCGGTAGCCTATGTGCGTAACAACTAACAACCAATGTATCAAATAAATTTTAGGGATAATTATAAATTGCCAACCTGTGGTTTGGCCCGATTTCTATGTGCCAACCTGTGGTTCAAAGTTTGACACTTTGCCCACCTGTGCTTGTCACCGTTACCGAGCCGTAACCCACCTCTCCACTCTCCGTTACTCTAACACAAAAATAAGCAAAAAACTCACTCCCACTCAGATCAAACACTCTCAAAACTCACTCTCACTCCCAAAACTCCATTCGACTTGCTCACCAAAACTCTCACACTATCACTCCCAAAAATCAGTCACTCACTCACTCCCATTGTGCATGCAAACCGAGCCGAGGAAGACAGCTCCTCTGTTCAGCTGTGGCAACAAGACTCATTTACTCCCATTGTGCAATGTGCTTCGCTGCACTTGAGGTTACTGGGATTTGATCGTGCATGCAAGCCGAGCCGAGCCGAGGAAGATCAAGATTATTGCTTCTCTCTTCAGCCATTGCAGGTAGATCAAAACCCTTTTTGCTTTTTTAATATTTGCAATCTAGGGTTCTAAATTGGGTTTTAAAATTTCTTCTTCCAAAGTGGGTTTAATTTAAAATTCTTTCTTCCAAATTCGGTTCCTGCTTAACCATGGAACTGGTTAAGCAACAACCCAAATTTTTTTTTGTTTACAGAGTCGAAGAAATTTCCGAGCAAAAACCCAATTTTTTTTCTACAATTACTCCTCATTTTTACAGTTGAAGAAACTTTGTTTTTGGACTCTGTTAATATGACACTTGATTTATTTATTTTTTTGATAAGTGACACTTGATATATTGCTTGAGGCCAAGTTGGCACATAGAATTGAAGATTCTGAAATGGCCAGCTGTATGTGTGTTTTTTTGATTTTGGTATGTGTTTTGAAGGACTTTAGATAATATGGCTTGAAATTAAATTGTGAGCACTAAATTAGATTGTGAGCACTGAATTAGATTTTGGTATGTGTTTTGAAGGACTTTAGATAATATTTAGGTAGAATTAGATTGTGAGCACTTGGCTGCACATATTAGTTTGATTGCATATTAGGTAGATTGGCTGCATATTAGGTAGATTGGCTGCACATATTAGTTTGAAGTACTGATGCACTAATGCAAACTGATATATTTGCATCAGTGCATCAGTACTTGGCTCCACATATTAGTTTGAAGTACTGATGCACTGATGCAAACTGATATATTTGCATCAATGCATCAGTACTTGGCTGCACATATTAGTTTCAAGTACTGATGCACTGATGCAAACTGATATATTTGCATCAGTGCATCAGTACTTGGCTGCATATGTTAGTTTCAAGTACTGATGCACTGATGCAAACTGATATATGCTATATGCATCAGTGCATCAGTACTTGGCTCCACATATTAGTTTGAAGTATTAATGCACTGATGCAAACTGATATATTTGCATCAATGCATCAATACTTGGCTGCACATATTAGTTTCAAGTACTGATGCACTGATGCAAACTGATATATTTGCATCAGTGCATCAGTACTTGGCTGCATATGTTAGTTTCAAGTACTGATGCACTGATGCAAACTGATATATGCTATATGCATCAGTGCATCAGTACTTGGCTCCACATATTAGTTTGAAGTAGCAAAACATATGGTGTATCAAGGCCGACAAAGTTTCAACCAGTTGGTGGAAAGAGCAAGAAGGCAGCTGGCAATGGCACTAAAAGCATTAAATGATGGAAGATGTTAAAGTGGCAGACCACTTGTTTTGTTGTAGTTCCCACTTGTTTTGTTGTAGTTCCCACTTGTTTTGATGTAGTCCCCACACTTAATGTATGTCTGATGTGTAAAGTCAAAAACAATATTGGCAATTTTGGTGAAATGTGTATGTCTGATACAATAGTGGACTAGTAGTTGGGTTTTGGTTGGAAAATGGGTAAAGTCACAGGTTGTGCCAAAAACAATATTGGCAATTTTGAATGCATGTGACATAAAGTCACAATGACTGTTCACTTTATTAAAAGTAGTTAATATGCATTGGTTGGATAAAGTATTTTGTTGTGTTGTGCTTGTCTTTGCTGTTGGTGGATTTAAACAGGACTGTGTTTTGCTTTTGATGAATTTACACAGGTGTGCATTGACATAATAAAGGAAATTATGTCTTTATTGATTTACACAGGTGTCTTGCTTTTGATGGATTTACACAGGTGTCTTGCTTTTGATGGATTTACAGCAAAATTATGTCCACAATCTTTATATGCAAAATTATATGCACAATATTTATGTGCACAATTATGTGCACAGTCTTTGAGCTTTGTCTTTGAGCTTAACATGAGTGATTTTTATGTGCACAATCTTTATATGACATAGCAAAATTATGTGCACAATTTTTATGACACAGGTATATGACACAGCAGAGTTATTTATATAGGCCAAAACAAAGGGATTCTCAACTCCTTTTATATTATTGCACAATCTTTCTAACACAAAGTAAAATGTGAATTGACAAACCAAATGAGAATGCTTTATGGTAGGTTATTAATCATTGGCAAGTTCCAAGTTCCATTCCCATTATTAACATTTCCACATAACACTTTGTGCCAATATATATCAATCACAAAATGAAGTAAACAAAAAAATTATACTAAATAATATTTGCACAAAAACAACACTTTCCATTTCAGGTGATAGATACAATAACATTTTAACATCCCAATCACATTTTAACATCCCCATTTCAAGGGATAGATACAATAACAATTCAATTACCTAATCATGGTAGATTAAGGTTCCTCACCCTTACATTGTTGTTCATTGAGGCAAAACACAACAACAACATTACAAAAAGGAAAAATAACCATGACAAAACTAGTGCAACCTTGTACAATCTCTCACTCTCTTTAACTCTCTTAAGTTTCTCCCTGGCTTCTACATAAAGCTCATGAGTTTCTCTTTCCATTCGGTTAGATCTTTCTTCCATTTGCCTAGTTGTCATTTCTCTCTGATTTGCAAGCTGCAGTTCATTCTCAAGCATATTTATCCTTTCACGGTCACTCTTACAAGTTTCGTTATCCACCCACTGAAAGAAGCCACATTTGGGACCAACCTAATCATTACAATTATAACAATTAATTCCACAGTTCACAAAAAATCACAATTAATAATTCAATTCAATTCAAATACAACAATGTAATTGTTTCTTACATTAAATTGACTACAACCGAGGAATCTTCTTCCATAGTTACCAGCTTTTCGACTTGTTCGTAGGGCACAATGTTCAATGGTACATAAATGACCATCTTCAGCACGGTAGAAACCACTAGTTGTAGAGCCATTGCCAGTTGATGAAGACATAGCAAAAATTTGTTACAAGCTTATAGACTAACGAATCTGTTACAAGCATTAGATATATTAGATATATGGCTGTACATGCATATGCAATAAGCATTAGATATATGGCTGGCAGCCAAGAAAGTGTATTAGAAAATTTGAAAGTAGTTGACATGTGAAGGAAAGCAATTAGCATGAGAGAGATGTATCGATAAATTAACTTAACAAAACCATACATAGATTAAATGGGTCCCTCACATTTGCATTGTGGTCCGTGGTCCCTCACATTTGCATTGTTCTCCACACACATACAGAGGTTGTATATAAACAACAAAAATCAAACAAGTTATAAAAATATAATCAAAGAAAGTGGCTTTATATAAACAACAACTCAACAACTTCATATTGGCTGTATATAAACAACAACTCAACAACTTCATATTGTGATTAAATTAGCAACTAGTTACACAACTACTATTATAATCTTTCATGAAACAAAAGTAAGGAGAAAAAAACTCAATTCGAAGAAACATGGAATCAAGAATAGTTTAAGAAACTCAAATTCAAAGAAAGAATAAAAACTTGAAAAAGCATTAAAAAACCCAATTTAGAACCCTAGTTTGCAAAAATTAAAAAACAAAAGGGTTTTGATCTACCTGCTGATGCTGAAGAGAGAAGCAATAATCTTAATCTTCCCGGCTCGGCCGCTTGCATGCACGATCAAACCCACCCCAATCAAACCCATTCCATGGAAAGTTTGCGTCGAAGCCCATTGCTGAACAGAGGAGGGCAACTGTAGCAACTTCTTCCTCGGCTGGTCTGAAATGAGTCAAATGAGTGACTGATCGTGGAGTGATAGTGTGAGAGTTTTGGTGAGCAGGTCGAATGGAGTTTTGGGAGTGAGAGTGAGTTTTGAGAGTGTTTGATCTGAGTGGGAGTGAGTTTTTTGCTTATTTTTGTGTTAGAGTAACGGAGAGTGAAGAGGTGGGTTACGGCTGGGTAACGGTGACAAGCACAGGTGGGCAAAGTGTCAAACTTTGAACCACAGGTGGCACATAGAAATCGGGCCAAACCACATGTGGGCAATTTTAATTATCCCTAAATTTTATCTTTCAGTGTATAGCCTAAAAATTTATATATATATATATATATATATATAATATTNCTGATGCACTGATGCAAACTAATATATTTGCATCAATGCATCAGTACTTGGCTGCACATATTAGTTTCAAGTACTGATGCACTGATGCAAACTGATATATTTGCATCAGTGCATCAGTACTTGGCTGCATATGTTAGTTTCAAGTACTGATGCATTGATGCAAACTGATATATTTGCATCAGTGCATCAGTACTTGGCTGCACATATTAGTTTCAAGTACTGATGCACTGATGCAAACTGATATATTTGCATCAGTGATATAAGCTTGAAACTAACTGAAATTGCATTTAAGCTTGAAATTGTTTGTATTGTGAGCACTTTTATGGAACTAACTGATGCATTAGTTTGTATAGGGCCATTCTGGAACTAATTGATATATGCAGCTAAACTCTAATGCATTGATGCATTAAGCTTGAAACTAACTGATATAAGCTTGAAACTAATTGAAATTGGACAACATGATAGAATTAGATAATTGATCCTTTCATATAAATACATGTTGCAAGCCCATCTCATACTTTATTCTATTGTGTTTTATATGCAGATGGCTGACTTGGCATTCAATTTTGAGATTCATCATGGTGGGGAATTTGTGTGGAACCCGGATTTGGTATATTTAGGAGGTAGTACTTCATTGGTTGATAATGTTGACCCAGATAGACTTAGTTATTTTGAAATACAAGGTATTTGTTCTGATGTGGGGCAATTAGTACAAGTAGTATCATTATCTTATTCCTGGAGGTAATTTGGAGCAAGGGTTAAGGCTTATAAATGGAGATGATGATGTAGTTTACATGTGTGAGATTCATGCTGCGTGGCCTACAAATAAGATAACATTATATGTTGAGGGTGGTGAGGAGCCACTTGCAGTTGAACAACCATTTGGTAATGAGGAAGTAGCAAATGATGATGATGTGCATGAGGTGGGTCAGAATGATGATGATGATGTGGTGGTGTTGCATGAGGGAGGTAATGTGGATGCTGAAGGAAGTCAGAGTGATGATGATTGGTTAGAGGAAGGTTTGAGGGGCCAGATTTTGATGATGATGTATTTGGGAATGTAGATGATGGGCCATCTACACATGCAGCCCCACATAGGCCCTCTGAAGGAGATGATGGGTCATCTACCCATGCAGCCCAAGAAGGAGATGATGGGCCATCTACACATGCAGCCCACATAGGCTACTGCAGCTGACAATGACCCACCTCTTGAAGAGGGTGAATGGATTGACCCACCTCTTGAAGATGACATGGAAAGTATAGTGGGGTTGATGATGATCAGCCAGCAACAGCTACTGCTGCAAAAGGACCTGAGTTTAATGTCCAAACTGACATGAGAAAACCAGAGTTAAAGAAAGGAATGAAGTTTCCAAACTCTAAGGTCTTTAGGGAGGCATTGAGGGAATATGCTATAAAGAAGCCAGTAGATATCAAGTTCAAGCTGAATGAGAAGAAGAAGATTTCAGTTTTTGCATAAATGAATGTGGATGGAGGTGTTATGCATCTCAACTACCTGAGGAGTTGACATTCCAAATAAAAACATTCAATCCAGAGTGCACCTGCCCTAGATCCTTCAAACACAGCCAAGTGACTTCAAGTTATGTTGCAAAGAAGTTTATGCAGAGTTTGACAAAAACCCCAATTGGAAAGTGGCTGCTGTTCAACATCATGTGAAGCAAGCACTTGAAATTGACATATCTGACAGTCAAGTGTATAGGGCAAAAAGGAAAGCTACTGACTTGCTTACTGGGGATGAACAATTGCAATATGGGAAGCTTAGGGATTATGCAGAGATGATAAGATTGACTGATAAAGGAAGTAGGGTTATTTTGAAACTGAAATGGAAGATGAAAATGCACAGCCCAAATTTAAGAGAATATATATCAGGTATAATGCACAAAAACTTGGGTTTTTGGGAGGTTGTAGACCAATCATTGTTTAGATGGGTGCCACCTGAAAGGGAGATTTGGGGGGCAAATACTTTCTGCCATAGCTAGAGATGCAAATGATAATATTTTCCAGTTGCATTTGCTGTTGTTGAGCAAGAGAACAAAGATTCATGGGTATGGTTTCTACAGCAATTTTCAGATGACATTGGGAATCCAGAGCAACTTAATCTGGTCTTCATCACTGATAGGCAGAAGGTATGACCTACAATTGTACTAACATATTTAACCCACATATTTAAAGTTCAATAATACATGCTTCAGTTTACTTCAACATGTTTAACCAACATATTTACTTGATTTGTTTTGTATATGAATTAGGCCTTATACTTGCAATTGAGATGTTGTTCCCAACTTGTGAGCATAGGTATTGTGTGAAGCATATCTATAATAATTTCAAAATAGATCATAAGGGCTTGGAGTTGAAGGATGTACTGTGGAGATGTGCTGGAGCCACAACAATTAGGGAGTTTGAGAGAATAATGCAGGAAATGAAGGATTTGGATATCAAGGCATGGGAGTATCTTGCTGACATCAACCTCACAATGGTCTAAGTCTCACTTTAGTAGTAGAGCTTTGTGTGACTGTTTAGCTAATAACTTAGTGAGTCTTTTAATGCCATGATCTTAGAAGCTAGGGATAAGCCAATTTTAGCAATGTTGGAGTGGATCAGAGTTAGGCTCATGACCAAACAATACAAAAAGATGAAAGGTATAGCAAAATACACTGGAAAGGTTTGTCCTAATATTCAAGACAAATTAGAGAAGTTAAAACATGAATCCATACCTTTCAGTGCTACTCCAGCTGGCAGCTTCATGTATGAGGTTGATAATGGTCATGAGAGACATGTGGTTGATTTGGCTAAGAAAGCATGCAGCTGTAGGATTTGGGATTTGACAGGACTTCCTTGCAAACATGGGATCTCTGCTATTGTTAAGAACTGGAGAGAGTGGAGGACTATGTGCATCCTTGTTACTTGAAAGAGACATTTGCTAAATTTACAAAGAGATAATACAGCCAATGCCTGGCCAATCTGAGTGGGTTGAGACTAACCTACCTGCTCCTGTTGCTCCTCATGTGTATAAACCACCTGGCAGACCACCAAAGCAAAGAAAAAGAGATCCTGAAGAGCCAAGGAACCCTTATAGAGTTTCTAGGCTGAACAAGACAATCAAGTGTGGAAGTGCAAGAAAGAAGGACATAATGCAAGAGGGTGCAAGGCAGGCATCACTGGTGAAACTCCATGGCAGAAAGAGATAGACTTGCTAAATCACATGCTGTAAGTATTTCCATGCTTTGAAATATATTCATTTCCTCCTATGTGTATTTCATGTATATTTAACTTTTACAACCCTCTTTGTAGGCACAAAGCAGTAAATCTACAAAAACAAAGCAAACTGCATCTCAACCACAAGTACTAGCTCCCAGCCTGCATATACAGCTTTTGGTCAAACTGCATCTCAACCTGCACCAAACAATAGATCTGAGGCAACAACTCAACCTCCAACAACTAGATCTAGAGCCAAGTGGTTTCTTCATCCTCACAGCCGAGCTTCCATACCCCTAAGAGACATGGGATTCTTTACCATCTCAGGCATCTTGCTTTCTTCTATTTTGTTTATTTTTTTCCTCT
Source organism: Quercus suber (assembly GCF_002906115.3). NCBI lineage: Eukaryota > Viridiplantae > Streptophyta > Magnoliopsida > Fagales > Fagaceae > Quercus > Quercus suber. The sequence goes on from NW_027069549.1 coordinate 1,512,798, forward strand.
TGCTATTGTTGGACCATCTTACTAATTGCTGGATTTTGGTTATGCAGCCAAGTGCATCTGTGAGCACTAGTGGTGTACCAAGTCAAGGAAGTGGTGCTGCTGCTGCTAGGGGGTTTAAAGGCAAAACATATGGTGTATCAAGGCCGACAAAGTTTCAACCAGTTGGTGGAAAGAGCAAGAAGGCAGCTGGCAATGGCACTAAAAGCATTAAATGATGGAAGATGTTAAAGTGGCAGACCACTTGTTTTGTTGTAGTTCCCACTTGTTTTGTTGTAGTTCCCACTTGTTTTGATGTAGTCCCCACACTTAATGTATGTCTGATGTGTAAAGTCAAAAACAATATTGGCAATTTTGGTGAAATGTGTATGTCTGATACAATAGTGGACTAGTAGTTGGGTTTTGGTTGGAAAATGGGTAAAGTCACAGGTTGTGCCAAAAACAATATTGGCAATTTTGAATGCATGTGTATATATATATATATATATATAATATTTATTCATTATAAATTCAACTAACTAATTGATCATCATTTATGTAATAATATTTAATAATCTAACTAAATAAATCAAATTAACATGTGTTTATATGATCCAAATTCAAATTGGTTAAATCAAAAGATGTAAGTCATGTAACTATGTACAAATGAGCCAATATAATAGTAACTTACAAAATTATGTATTCATTGACATGTTCTTCCTCATCATCAACATTTGTTATCCCTTCTTCTTCTTCTTCTTTTTTTTCTTTTTTTTTTACCAATTTTTTATATATTTCCTTTTAGCATTCTCGCTTCTTAAACTTTTAACAATAATAAGTTAAACATGGCTCTTATTTTGGAAGTTTTATTGAATTCAAGGTGAGTTATTCTCTTTTTTGTTGCGAACTTGATGTTGTACCAATCATCTACTTGCCGTTTTTTACTCGTAACTTCATCTCTTTTGCATGCCATAGACTATAGAGTTTGTGTGGGTAGTTTTAAGTCTGTATTTCATTTCCCGAATAATATCCCCAACAGAACTTTTTCTTCTGAGTTTCGGTAAGATTTTAAATCCATCCTTTAAATTTATTTCTTTTCCAACTTTTTTTTGTTCATTACTTTTGTTCATTATTATTATTTTGTTCAATCATAGACGACTTTCGAGACTTAAAAAAGCATCGAGTTCCATTTTAATAAATGTGTTGAAATGTTTAAAAAACACTTATTTTATATGTTATACTTTGTAGACATTTTTATAATATTAAATGTTTAAGAAACACTTATTTTATATGTAGTATTTTGTTGACTATGAAATAGGTGTTAGTTTTTATTTTCAAAAAAAAAAAAAAATTGTTTTAAGCTTTGCCCCCCCGCCCCCCAGGTTCAAATCCTGGTTCCGTCCTTGGCTGGTTGATACCTTATTAATTCATAGTATAAAAATAATTTTGTATATATGTAAGTGAAGTGTCAAGTGTGTAGTCCAAATTTTGTATTAAAAAAAAAAAAAAAAAACTCATGACTGTGTTATTTATGGCTTAATCAAGTTGCCCAATAATTTTATGTTAAAAACAAGTCAATAACTTGTTGGACTTAAATTAAATACAATTCATGAGCACCTTTGATTCTGCATATGTATGATAGAATACACTTTTCACTCAATATGCTATGTATAGTATGATACTAACAACTATGAACCATGATCGACACAATAATTTTGATGTATATAAAGGCGCATCACCTCAAAACATTGGGGGAGTGATGTACTACCATAAATTAAACCACTATTTGATTGAGACATATAAACCAAGTTAGACTTGAGATTTGACAATTATATCTATAATGGTTCCCCCCACCTCATACTCAAGCTAACAACTAATTGAGTCAGTCTTTGAGGTTTTTCTTCAAGGAGAAATTATTTGTCTAATTTCCTTAATTCATGTAGAAAATAGATTATGGCTAGCAAGTTTGGTTGATTTAGCAGGTGTTTTACTGTGTGAATTAACATGAATGATATTTAAGAAAGATGATTAAATTTGTGGAGTTTGAGAAAAGATTATACTTGGTAAAATTTATAATTAGTTTTATTGAAGTGCACGAGAGTATGGCCTTAACGGTGGAAACATTGATTATCATATTTAAGGAAAGTTTGTTTTCATTTAAGGTGGAATTATCACAAGAAATGAAAGAAAAATACTTGATGGAATTTGAGTCAAGGTGGATACTTTTTTAAAAATTGCCTCAAATTCTTATTATGAATTGGTTAACTATTTGGGGTTTTCTTAATAAAGAAGTAAAATTAATTTTGTTAATTTTGGGTTTTCTTGGTATGGAAGAAGAGTAATAATATTCTGTATTATGAATTGGTTAACTATTTGGGGTTTTCTTAATAAAGAAGTAAAATTAATTTTGTTAATATTGGGCTTTCTTGGTATAGAAGAAGAGTAATAATATTCTTTAGTGTGGAAGGAAACTATATTTCTTTAAAAAAAAAAAAAATTTAATATCCCTCATTTTGTCAAAAAAAGTAATGCACTTGTTATCCACCAAAGTTTAGGAATTGAAGTCTTATAATTAGGTAGATAACAGATAAGTCTACAAAGGATTTGATAGCTTTTTCTAAAGGGTCATCCCTTATAGAAAGGGGATAAGAATCATAATATTGAGCATGGCAATTCAGAAAAATAAAAACCCTAATATACGCTTTGGGTTGCCTACTTTTTTAGATAAGTTTTTTCACATGTACAAAAATGTGCAAAATGTGACATCAACAAAGATCATTCCCTTACAAATGTGATAAGAGAATGAATCATAATTGTCATTAAAAACTTTCAACTAGCTCATCCCAAGTGTTCAAGAAGCATTTCCTTCCCACAGTTCAAATTTTGCCATTGGAAATGGAAATTCCATAGAAAATTTTCATTTAAAATGACATTCTGTTTTGGATGCACGTCTTAGGGAAAATTTTTTTTATCCAAAATATTAAAAAACTGAGGAAAAAAAAAAAAGACAGAAAGAAAAAGGATGTGGCAATTCCACCAACCTATTCAACAAAAACACTATTGTCACTATCTAAGGGGCGGTACCGACCTAATTTTTCTTATTGGGTTCATATGAAAATTGACTTTATTATTATTATTATTATTATTTTTTTTTTTTGGTTGATAATTCAATGACTTTATTGGTTGCTTGGATTTTGCAAAATGATTTTGTTTTCTTAAGCCACATTCACCCGCCATATTTGGCCTTTTCAAGAACTTAATCATTCTAGAATATGTAGGATTGATTGATTTGCAAGAATGACCATATTTCTTATTAGATAAGATTGATCTTGTAACAAAATTAAATAAAAAAAAATTATAGCAAGGTCAAACAAATGTCTTTATCTTCATTCTCCAAAAAAAAAAAAGGTCCTTATCTTCATTCAATCGTGGATTCCCTTACTACCCTTGTTTTCAATACTTTATTGCTTCTCTTTGAAAGTAAGTTATTTTATAATTCAATTATTAAAGAAAAAAGTATTTTTTATAATTTTCTCTGATTCTGTGGTTGATAAATGCTTAGGTGTTTTAAGAAAATGTACTCGTAGATTGCGGCCAATGAGAACGGAAGATGAAATGGATACACGGACATTGTTCCACCTATAGTTAAAGTAGTTTTTTTTTTTTTTTTTTTGATTGGTTAGTTAAAGTAGTTTTAGTACTTTATAAAATGTCATAATTTTTACCATAATTATTTTACGTGTCAAATTGTGATTGAATATATGTCTTTTACTTTCACATGGATTTACCACTTTTTTTTTACTATTCATAATTTCCCATGTGAACAATTGTAGTATAAGTTGTGTCAATTTATATGATCTTATATTTTTTCATAGTTTAACACGTCTTTGTGGTATTTGGTGTCTAGAATGTGAATCTCGCGTATTTTTACTCCTATTTGCCAAAGGGAAAAAATTTTAAAAACTTACAACTTTTCAAAAACATAGTATAATTTTACATAGAGATTTTAATTTTTCTTTTCACTTGTCATAATTTTATCTCTTTATTGTGGTTAATTATCAACATTCAATGAATCAAGTCTATCTTAAAGATTTCTTTTTCAGGATCCTATTTATTTGCTTTGAAATGGTGACAATTTAATGAACTTAGAGTTACATTATGTCAAACAATTTAAAATCTCATTCCATTTTATTTAATGAGTTTGGTTTACCTCCAATATTTTTTATTTATTGAACATCTCCTTTTGTTTTAAATAACAATGACAAGACGTAATGAATTTTAATCTTCACATTTTATTTAGTTAGTGAGCGATGCGATAGTTTCTTATTAAAATAAAAAGAGATTCTAGTTAAAAAAGTACTTGAGATAAGTCAAAGCCTTATTTAATAACTGATTTTGAATGGATTAATATCATTTTCACTTTTAAATTATTGAGATATTAAACATTCACCTTCAAATAAATCCTCTCCTATTTTAAAACTAAAGAAAAGTAATACGTCCACAATATTTTTATAATATTTTCACAACAAATTATAGATGGTTAGTTGTTATTGGTTTTAATTTGATCCTCTCACTGAAATTACTTTTTTGCCCCACCAATTACAACCTATTACATAGAATTTATCATAAAAGTATTGTGAAAATGTTATGGACATAAAATTTCAAAACTTTTTCTTTGGAAAAAAAAAAGGGTTGGGTTATTCTTGCAATCATGGTGATGTTGCCTATTACAAACCTTCTCTCTCTTTTGTTTTTTTTTTTTTTTTGGGGGGGGGGGGGGGGTTAGAAACATATGAACAGAAACAGAGAACTAGTCTCATCTGCTTCCCAAGCATATCCAAAACAGATCTTGGAAAAATAAAGAGATGGGGATTGTTCCCATAACTTTACAAATAACCATGTTTCTTATTATAGAATTTTAGTCTCAAATAAAACTAATAGTAAATTAGAAGGTTATCACTCTGTCAAGAAAAATATTGATGACTCTATCCAATAGAATAATTAGAGGCAAAGCAGATGGTTCTTGTTCAGCCATGTGTATGGTGTGGCTGAGGGTTCATTATATTTTATTAATGAATCTCACAGTTTAAAGTAAGCTTGCTTTGTGGGTTAGCACTTGTTAACATTGCAAGCTATTTGCATCACTTTCTTGGCAACATTTATTACATGATTTCCAGATGGCCATATCTCATATAAAATGAACAATGAGAATCTTCCTTAAAAAAAGATGAATAATGAGGAAAAATAATGTACTATATGTACTGAGAGATTATCCTATGCCTCACAGCAATTAAATGCCACGTGGCATCCTATCATCACTTAATAAATAGTTAGTAATCAATGGATACAAAATTTACCTAATTAGGGATTGGAATTCGAATTTTTAAGTGGGTTGGTGTTGGGTAGATTTTCTAACTCAATATACTCTAATAGAACCGATTTGAGTAATGCTAGATATATAATATTTTTTTTATTTATTTTTTTCTCACAATTGTTGATATAGTCTATTATGATTTGAGCAATATTACTTTCGTTTTAATTTGTTATTAATACTAATTTCACTATGCAATAATTGCAATAAATTTGTAATATTGTGTACCTAAATTTATTATTTTGAAATTGTAAAAATAATTTGGACAAGTATATACTTTAATTTAAAAGCATACATTATACTTTAGCTATAAAAAGTTAATTCAATAACACTAAATGTAATAAAAATTTCCAAAAGTCTTGGGAGGACCCCTTTTTCTATAGTAATCACGGCGACAAACACTAGCAGGCATTAAAATTAGTTTCCTCCTTTAAGGGGATGGCTGCCTGAAGTTATCAATTGAGTTAAAAAGCTAGATCAGTACTCACAGATTTGATGAATTTAGAAAATGTTTTTAAAATCAAAATAGAAGGATGGAATATATATACATACCAACCTCTGAATATGCACTGCCCGTGTGTTCAAGGATCATTTTTTTAATTAAAATTTGTTATTTCTTTAATACATCGACTGTTCTTTCTTTATATTTCTATGTACAAAAGGACAATTTGAAATATACCACAATTTAGTGTAGAAGAGTGTTTCAAGTTTGAACACCAAAAGAAAGTTAAAGAAAATCTTTTCAAAATTATAATCTTGTGTAAAATAAAGATAAACATACAAATATGTGGGCAAGAAAAGAAAAAAATTATTGAGTATTAAGAAAATTACCTCTACTTATGCCTTAGAGAGAAAGAGAGGAAGGGTAAGAGAAGAAATTTATTTATGCTTTGTTTTGATAATTGGGTGCAGTTTTGAAAGAATAAAGACATGTGGTAGTGCCTAAATTTATAGTAGGAGGGTTATTTCCCCCTTTATCAAGAGTTAAGTGTTTCTTTATTTTTATTTTATTTTTTGAATTTGCGGTTTCTTACTCCTAATCTCACTTTTTTTTCTTTTGTGTTTGTTTTTATTTTTTCAAATCTCTTTTCTGTTCAAATCCCTGAATACAATATGGTCCTATTTTTAGGCATTGTTTTATGCGGAATTAGCGATGTATTTTTACCGAGTTGTCCTCAAATTTTGTTTTTGCTTAAATTTAGGGTGTGTGGTATTTTTAAACCACATAATTGTCCATCTCAAAGAGAGAAAGCTTCTTAAATATTGTGTGTATATATTATCACGTTAGATAATTTGGTTGGCTAGATTTTCATAACATTTTTTACATCTTATTTAGCCAAAAACTATATTTACACTAGTTGAATTTTTTAAATTTAATCCATCTTTAAAAAGAAAAAGAAAAAGAAAAAGAAAAAGAAAAAACATGTAGTTTCTATAGCTTCTTGATCTCAAATCACGTGATAAAAAAAGAGAGCTCATGGCAAGGCAAAATAAACACAACCTCATGTCAATCTTCCTCTTTCCTAATAATAAAACACAGAAAGGAATTTCACACAATTATTATAATAGTCAACGAGTAAATTTAAACATCGTGGCATTTTAGTAATAAAAACAACATATGAAGGCCAATGTCGGAACAGTAGTTGTCGCCTTCTCGTTTGACTCTGTCTCTCTCTCAACAAAACATAAACAAAAGCTGTTTCCGAAAGAGAGAGAGAGAGAGAGAGAGAGAGAGAGATGTCTGAGACTCGTCGTCGTTTTGTTCTGTTTCAAAAACCGTTTTGAAGTAAACTCAATACTGAGCTTGTTTCCTTTTCTATTGGGGTTGTTTTTTTATTTTTTTGGAAAATAGAAAAACCAAAAGAAAGTGAGAGAAAGTGAGGGAAAGTGAAGGAAAATTTTTGAAAAATAGAAAAAAGAAAAGATGGGTTCTTTGCGCTTTGACAGAGATGCTTTTTCTGATACAGTAATGGCTGCTTCACTCAAACCCTCTTGAAGTCAAGAGCTGAGCTGAGAACAAGTGAAACAAAAGCATTGCTTTACTCTCTTTTTTTTATAAGGTATTTTTTTAGATTCCACTTTTTATTTTTGTTTTTTTGGTTTATTTTAATCTAATTGTTTTTGTAAGGTTTTGTACTTTTTCTGATTTTTGACCTGTGAGTGATTTATTTTTGTCAAGCTAGGGTTCTTGGAACTTGCATCTATGTATGTATGCATGTGGGCATGTGTTTATGTATGTGATATTTGAATGTGATGCTTGATTATTGGAATGAGAGGATGTAGAAACATCAAGTAGCTCAAGAAAGATATTGGTACTTGTTTTGTGCTCAATTCAATTTGTTTTCAAATGGGTTTTTTTTTTTTTAATCAAGAATGTGTTTTTATTGCTTAGGTACAATTGGGACTAGCTTGTTACTACATGTTAATTCTCATAGAGGGATGATTTTGTAGATGTAAGTTGATGAAGGCTAGTTTAAAGGTGAAAATGTATGAACCTAATTTCGGGCTGATTTGAGATTTCATTGTGTATGTATTCTTCCATTGAATTAGCTAAATTAGTAGCTTCGGTGTGTCATGACTCATGAATCAAAACTTTTATTCATAACATGAATAGAGTAGACCAAGTACAAAATCAATTTAGTTCACAACCATTATAAAAAAAAAGTACTAAAATCATCCATCCAATGCAATTAAGGATATTGCCATCCAAATAATTCAAANTTTTTACCATAATTATTTTACGTGTCAAATTGTGATTGAATATATGTCTTTTACTTTCACATGGATTACCACTTTTTTTTTACTATTCAAATTTCCCATTGAACAATTGTAGTATAAGTTGTGTCAATTTATATGATCTTATATTTTTTCATAGTTTAACAGTCTTTGTGGTATTTGGTGTCTAGAATGTGAATCTCGCGTATTTTTACTCCTATTTCCAAAGGGAAATTTTAAAAACTTACAACTTTTCAAAAACATAGTATAATTTTACATAGAGATTTTAATTTTTCTTTTCACTTGTCATAATTTTATCTCTTTATTGTGGTTAATTATCAACATTCAATGAATCAAGTCTATCTTAAAGATTTCTTTTTCAGGATCCTATTTATTTGCTTTGAATGGTGACAATTTAATGAACTTAGAGTTACATTATGTCAAACAATTTAAAATCTCATTCCATTTTATTTAATGAGTTTGGTTTACCTCCAATATTTTTTATTTATTGAACATCTCCTTTTGTTTTAAATAACAATGACAAGACGTAATGAATTTTAATCTTCACATTTTATTTAGTTAGTGAGCGATGCGATAGTTTCTTATTAAAATAAAAAGAGATTCTAGTTAAAAAAGTACTTGAGGTAAGTCAAAGCTTATTTAATAACTGATTTTGAATGGGTTAATATCATTTTCACTTTTAAATTATTGAGATATTAAACCTTCACCTTCAAATAAATCCTTTCCTATTTTAAAACTAAAGAAAGTATATGTTCACAATATTTTTATAATATTTTCACAACAAATTATAGATGGTTAGTTGTTATTGGTTTTAATTTGATCCTCTCACTGAAATTACTTTTTTGCCCCACCAATTACAACCTATTACATAAAATTTATTAAAGTATTGTGAAAATGTTATGGACATAAAATTTCAAAACTTTTTCTTTGGAAAAAAAAAAGGGTTGGGTTATTCTTGCAATCATGGTGATGTTGCCTATTACAAACCTTCTCTCTCTTTTGTTTTTTTTTTTTTTTTGGGGGGGGGGGGGGGGATTAGAAACATATGAACAGAAACAGAGAACTAGTCTCATCTGCTTCCCAAGGACGAAATGGGTAACTATTTTTTTTTCTATAACTATTTAGTTAGTTAGCGCCGGTTCAGAAACAATATTGATAGTAGCACCTCGAGTCTCAGAAAGTCGAGTTTGAATCTCGAGTTTCTAAGACTCGAGGTCTATGTGGCGTCTACGTGGCGTCTACGTGGACCTCGAGTCTCAGAAACTCGATTTTCAAATAAAAAATCTAAGTCCCCCTTCTATCAACCAAAATACCCAAAAAAAAGAAAAATTAAATCACAGAGAGACAAACCAAAATACCCAAAAAAAAAAGTTCAGATCAGAGAGAGAGAGAGAAAGAATCTAGAAAAAGATGCTGAAATACCTGTGCTCATCAGAAAAAAAAAAAAAGAGAAGGCCGGCAACCCCAGGCCGGCGCAACCGGCGCCGCAGCGCGGCCAGGGTCGCGCGCGACCTAGGGCAGGCGCGGCCAGGGTCGCGCGCGACCCAGGCCTCGCGCGGCCAGGGTCTCGCGCGACCCAGGCCTCGCGCGGCCTGGGTCGCGCCGACCCTGGCCGCACTGCAGCCCCGGTCGCGCCGGCCTTTCTGGTTTTCCTTTTTTTTTTTTTTTTCTTCTGGCTTGCGGCTTCTTCCTTCTTCTTCGGGGTTTTTTTTTTCCTTCATGCTCTATTTTTTTTTTCTTCATGCTCTAATTTTTTTCTGGTTTCTTTTGTGGGCGTGTGGGCTTAGACCTCGAGCCTCAAAAACTCGAGTTCCACGTGGGATGCTACGTGGAACTAGGGCAGGTCAAACTATAAAAATCGAGCATTAAAAACTCGAGATATGAGCGCATAACTCGATTTTTTGAGACTCGAGGTGCTAAAAAAAAAAATAGTTTGAAAACCTTGACAACTAATTATATTGTTAGCATTTTATGGATAATTACCCATTTCGTCCGCTTCCCAAGCATATCCAAAACAGATCTTGGAAAAATAAAGAGATGGGGATTGTTCCCATAACTTTACAAATAACCATGTTTCTTATTATAGAATTTTAGTCTCAAATAAAACTAATAGTAAATTAGAAGGTTATCACTCAGTCAAGAAAAATATTGATGACTCTATCCAATAGAATAATTAGAGGCAAAGCAGATGGTTCTTGTTCAGCCATGTGTATGGTGTGGCTGAGGGTTCATTATATTTTATTAATGAATCTCACACTTTAAAGTAAGCTTGCTTTGTGGGTTAGCACTTGTTAACATTGCAAGCTATTTGCATCACTTTCTTGGCAACATTTATTACATGATTTCCAGATGGCCATATCTCATATAAAATGAACAATGAGAATCTTCCTTAAAAAAAGATGAATAATGAGGAAAAATAATGTACTATATGTACTGAGAGATTATCCTATGCCTCACAGCAATTAAATGCCACGTGGCATCCTATCATCACTTAATAAATAGTTAGTAATCAATGGATACAAAATTTACCTAATTAGGGATTGGAATTCGAATTTTTAAGTGGGTTGGTGTTGGGTAGATTTTCTAACTCAATATACTCTAATAGAACCGATTTGAGTAATGCTAGATATATAATATTTTTTTTTATTTATTTTTTTCTCACAATTGTTGATATAGTCTATTATGATTTGAGCAATATTACTTTCGTTTTAATTTGTTATTAATACTAATTTCACTATGCAATAATTGCAATAAATTTGTAATATTGTGTACCTAAATTTATTCATTTTGAAATTGTAAAAATAATTTGGACAAGTATATACTTTAATTTAAAAGCATACATTATACTTTAGCTATAAAAAAGTTAATTCAATAACACTAAATGTAATAAAAATTTCCAAAAGTCTTGGGAGGACCCCTTTTTCTATAGTAATCACGGCGACAAACACTAGCAGGCATTAAAATTAGTTTCCTCCTTGAAGGGGATGGCTGCCTGAAGTTATCAATTGAGTTAAAAAGCTAGATCAGTACTCACAGATTTGATGAATTTAGAAAATGTTTTTAAAATCAAAATAGAAGGATGGAATATATATACATACCAACCTCTGAATATGCACTGCCCGTGTGTTCAAGGATCATTTTTTTAATTAAAATTTGTTATTTCTTTAATACATCGACTGTTCTTTCTTTATATTTCTATGTACAAAAGGACAATTTGAAATATACCACAATTTAGTGTAGAAGAGTGTTTCAAGTTTGAACACCAAAAGAAAGTTAAAGAAAATCTTTTCAAAATTATAATCTTGTGTAAAATAAAGATAAACATACAAATATGTGGGCAAGAAAAGAAAAAAATTATTGAGTATTAAGAAAATTACCTCTACTTATGCCTTAGAGAGAAAGAGAGGAAGGGTAAGAGAAGAAATTTATTTATGCTTTGTTTTGATAATTGGGTGCAGTTTTGAAAGAATAAAGACATGTGGTAGTGCCTAAATTTATAGTAGGAGGGTTATTTCCCCCTTTATCAAGAGTTAAGTGTTTCTTTATTTTTATTTTATTTTTTGAATTTGCGGTTTCTTACTCCTAATCTCACTTTTTTTTTCTTTTGTGTTTGTTTTTATTTTTTCAAATCTCTTTTCTGTTCAAATCCCTGAATACAATATGGTCCTATTTTTCAGGCATTGTTTTATGCGGAATTAGCGATGTATTTTTACCGAGTTGTCCTCAAATTTTGTTTTTGCTTAAATTTAGGGTGTGTGGTATTTTTAAACCACATAATTGTCCATCTCAAAGAGAGAAAGCTTCTTAAATATTGTGTGTATATATTATCACGTTAGATAATTTGGTTGGCTAGATTTTCATAACATTTTTTACATCTTATTTAGCCAAAAACTATATTTACACTAGTTGAATTTTTTAAATTTAATCCATCTTTAAAAAGAAAAAGAAAAAGAAAAAGAAAAAGAAAAAACATGTAGTTTCTATAGCTTCTTGATCTCAAATCACGTGATAAAAAAAGAGAGCTCATGGCAAGGCAAAATAAACACAACCTCATGTCAATCTTCCTCTTTCCTAATAATAAAACACAGAAAGGAATTTCACACAATTATTATAATAGTCAACGAGTAAATTTAAACATCGTGGCATTTTAGTAATAAAAACAACATATGAAGGCCAATGTCGGAACAGTAGTTGTCGCCTTCTCGTTTGACTCTGTCTCTCTCTCAACAAAACATAAACAAAAGCTGTTTCCGAAAGAGAGAGAGAGAGAGAGAGAGAGAGAGAGAGATGTCTGAGACTCGTCGTCGTTTTGTTCTGTTTCAAAAACCGTTTTGAAGTAAACTCAATACTGAGCTTGTTTCCTTTTCTATTGGGGTTGTTTTTTATTTTTTTGGAAAATAGAAAAACCAAAAGAAAGTGAGAGAAAGTGAGGGAAAGTGAAGGAAAATTTTTGAAAAATAGAAAAAAGAAAAGATGGGTTCTTTGCGCTTTGACAGAGATGCTTTTTCTGATACAGTAATGGCTGCTTCACTCAAACCCTCTTGAAGTCAAGAGCTGAGCTGAGAACAAGTGAAACAAAAGCATTGCTTTACTCTTCTTTTTTTTATAAGGTATTTTTTTAGATTCCACTTTTTATTTTTGTTTTTTTGGTTTATTTTAATCTAATTGTTTTTGTAAGGTTTTGTACTTTTTCTGATTTTTGACCTGTGAGTGATTTATTTTTGTCAAGCTAGGGTTCTTGGAACTTGCATCTATGTATGTATGCATGTGGGCATGTGTTTATGTATGTGATATTTGAATGTGATGCTTGATTATTGGAATGAGAGGATGTAGAAACATCAAGTAGCTCAAGAAAGATATTGGTACTTGTTTTGTGCTCAATTCAATTTGTTTTCAAATGGGTTTTTTTTTTTTTAATCAAGAATGTGTTTTTATTGCTTAGGTACAATTGGGACTAGCTTGTTACTACATGTTAATTCTCATAGAGGGATGATTTTGTAGATGTAAGTTGATGAAGGCTAGTTTAAAGGTGAAAATGTATGAACCTAATTTCGGGCTGATTTGAGATTTCATTGTGTATGTATTCTTCCATTGAATTAGCTAAATTAGTAGCTTCGGTGTGTCATGACTCATGAATCAAAACTTTTATTCATAACATGAATAGAGTAGACCAAGTACAAAATCAATTTAGTTCACAACCATTATAAAAAAAAAGTACTAAAATCATCCATCCAATGCAATTTAGGATATTGCCATCCAAATAATTCAAAATTTTAATCATCTACCCATTCAAAATAGTTTAACATGTCAACTTTTCCAATTGTTTCAAACCCAAATTCAACAAATCAAACAATCCACTTGGTCAAAATAGTTCAACCTAATAATACAATGTCTTCATATCCTAGTACAAATATGCCATTAATTTCAACTATTTTGGTTGAAGAAACTTCTAATCACTATCTATGAAAATCTAGTCTTTTTCAACATGAAAGAGTCAACTATTTGTTCATCCTGTATTTGATGGTCAAATGTAGATACAAGCACAGTCTCATTAAACCCTTCAATCTTCGTGACTTCTCCATATTGATTACTCCAATTAAGTTGTATCTATACTAAAAAAAATTTGGATTTTTAGTAAATCTTTTCAATTCTGCTACAACTCTTCCAGTTTGGTTAGACAATTCCTTATAAGTGTCATCTTCCTTCACACTAGCATGACCCCTTTTTTCTGTTAGACCTTGATTGAGCTGAAGTTTCACTTAAGGAATACAATTTTTTTCTTGTGGATACACCATCAAAATCAATGCTGATATCTTTCGGATTTGAGTAACAAAAGAGATGATAACTAACCTAACAAGAAATCATGCTGTAATAATATGACATGCACAGGCCAAAGGCTTTCATAGATATATCACAAATATGTAACAACAATAATAACAAACTAAAGTAAAAAAAAAAAAAAAATTATTAACGTCAAAGAAGAGGGAAATATTTTCATTTTGGAAATTTTTTTGCCCATTTAAACACTAATTTGACATTGGAGATGACCTTCTTTAAAGAAATTAAAATAAATTTACTTAAGGAATACAATTTTTTTCTTGTGGATACACCATCAAAATCAATGCTGATATCTTTCGGATTTGAGTAACAAAAGAGATGATAACTAACCTAACAAGAAATCATGCTGTAATAATATGACATGCACAGGCCAAAGGCTTTCATAGATATATCACAAATATGTAACAACAATAATAACAAACTAAAGTAAAAAAAAAAAAAAAATTATTAACGTCAAAGAAGAGGGAAATATTTTCATTTTGGAAATTTTTTTGCCCATTTAAACACTAATTTGACATTGGAGATGACCTTCTTTAAAGAAATTAAAATAAATTTGAAACACAACACAACCAACCCCCAATAACCCTAGGATAGAGGGATGTGAAAGGATGATATGGAAATTGCAAGGGGGTGGCATCTTTACTGTTTGATCTTATTATGATCCTATCTGTGGTGGACCGGCTAACTCTTTCCCCTGTAAGTGTTTGGAGTGTGAAGGCTCCTAAGAGGTCTCGTTCTTTGTTTGGAAAGCGGCTTGGGGGAAGATCTTACTTGTGATAATCTTATCAAGCGAGGATTTACCTTAGTAGGATGGTGTTGCATGTGGCGATGTAATGGAGAGACAATCGATCATTTCTAGATTCATTGTGATGTAGACTACGATTTATGGAGCTTGAGTTTTAGAACTTTTGGGATAGGTGTTATTGAGGAGGGTGGTGAACCTTTTGTTTAGGCGGAAGAATTGGTTTGGGAGGCACTCTTCAGGGATTTGGAATGTGGTACTGTTATGTGTGATGTAGATATTGTGGAAGAAGAGAAATAAATGCACCTTTTGAAGATTCCAAAAAAACAAAGAGTTAGTTGGAAGAGTTGCTAATTAGAACTCTGTTTGATTGGTCTTGTGTCTAGGGTCTTACAAATTTTAGCACTCTTCTAAATTTCACTGAATCACTTCTATTTTGTGCATAATTTTTTGTAATTCTTTTCGGTTACAGAGTGCTCATCATTGTGAGCATGAAGTAAGCTATTTTTAAAGAAATTTTATTACATATCAAAAAATTATGTGGTCCATAATGGGGCAATTCGCCTGCTTTTGTGTTCGAGAATATAATGGAAACTATGAAAAAACGGCTAAACATTGAATGCTAAATTTCCATTTCCTGGGGCAATGTTGATTGCAGCTTGCTAAGTAGTAAGTAATGAGGATATATGTAATTTAGCCTGGCGTATCTTTTATTTCTGCATGAGTTAATGACAAGGTTTTGACTATCAAAAAAGGGCCAAAATGTGACTCTGTTTACTTTTGCTGAATATTAGAAGTTCCTCTTTTATTTTCCATTTATTTATTGGGTTTGAATTTCATTCTTAGTTTTCATAATGTTATTTTTCTAAGGCTCAAATTTTAAATTTACTTTCAGTCTTTCAGGTTACTTTAAAGTTTGTGTTTCTGGATTCACTGAAATGTTAGATTTACTTCTTTCCTAAATTATGTTATGTGTGCAGCATAATATGCTTTAAAGCTCCCTAAATTATTGAAGAAGGTTTAAGTTACTTTTCATTTCCACTATTTTCAGGATTAGTGAAGCTTCTGATCTCTGTTGGGAAACTGAAACTGGAATCAGACTGAAGCTTGATTCCTGTTTCAGTATCTGTTTCTGAGAATTCCAGGTTTCTCTGCAGTCTAATTATAGTTAATAAGCAAGGCCGTAAGTGAAGTTTTTAACTTGGTATGTTAGATGGGTTGTTTGTAAATTTATTTACTGTGTTCTTTGTGGCATTTTGTCATTGGGGTTTTCACAGTAAAGTTCAGTTAAATGAAAAGAAAACCAGACAATGGTTTGATGGAACAATCAAGTGCACAAAAACAGTTTCAGTACAATTCCATGGATCCTCAAGATGAGGAATTCTATTCTGCACCTCAATCATTTGTGCAGGACCCTCTGAGTACTATCCACACTACTATTAGATCACCCGACCTTAACATATCAGAATTTAAACCAGTTCTTAATTACTCCATACAGACAGGTGAGGAGTTTTCTCTTGAGTTTATGCGTGATCGGGTGAATCCAAGGAAGCCTTTGCTTCCAAATATTGATCTCAATTATGCAACAGGCTATATGGAACTAAAAGGAATTTTAGGTATCAGTCGTACAGGGTCTGAAAGTGGATCAGATATTTCAATGCTCAACACAATTGAAAAAGGTCAAAAAGGTGTTGAGAGAAATAACTCTTCTTTATATGAAGACAGATATAACTATGGATCATTTCAATCGGTGCCACCACCTTTGTCAGGTTATGAAAGTGGTAGAGGAGTTCTTGGCTATGCCTCTTCTGGAGCCTCAGATAGCTTATCAATGAAAATGAAGGTTCTCTGCGGCTTTGGTGGGAAAATCCTGCCCCGGCCAAGTGATGGAAAGCTGAGGTATGTTGGTGGTGAAACACACATTGTCCGTATAAGAAAGGACATTTCTTGGCAGGAGCTTATTCAGAAAACTTTATCAATTTATAGCCAAGCTCATGTTATTAAATATCAGCTTCCTGGGGAAGATCTTGATGCCTTGGTTTCTGTTTCTGGTGATGAGGATCTGCTGAATATGATGGAGGAGTGTAATGAACTAGAGGATAGAGAAGGATCACAGAAGCTTAGGATGTTTCTGTTCTCCATGAGTGATTTGGATGATGCTCAGTTTGGTCTGGGCAGTGTGGATGGTGACTCTGAGGTTCAGTATGTGGTTGCTGTCAATGGTATGGACATGGGATCTAGACACAACTCTACACTGCATGGTCTGGTGAGCTCTTCAACAAATAATTTAGCTATGTTAGACAGACAGGAGAGTGAGAGGGAAAGTAGGCTTGTGACAGACTTGATAGGGGTTAGCACTTTTCCTTTGACTGGTACTATTGTCTCATCATCAACTATTCCGTCTTCACAGCCAATTCTACCAAGTTCCTCAGATGCTTATGAAACCTATCCACAGGTTTACCCTGGCCAGATGATGCATCATGTAGAATCTAGGCAGTATCCTTTGCACCATGTCCAGGATCCTGCTCATCACTCCCCTTTTGGGGCAATTCCTACTCTGGTACCTCTTCATGAGCTTATGAATCAACAGGGAGGTTTGACTGAAGGGCTACCATATGGTGGCTTACGGGTACTGAATTCAGAGTTGGCAGGAAAGCAGGTGAAACCAAAATGTGATGGTTCTGTTCAGCAAAAGATTGACACCAATACTATTTGCTCATTGGAGAAAGATCATACTGTTCCTTCACAGCCTTATGATGGTAACTTGATAGATAATCATTCTGTTGAAGAAGCAGGGGCCACCATTGCTGCACCTGATGGAGATCTACCTTTATTGTCTTCAAAAAATGAGGGAAAGCACCAGGAAGTTGAACATGTCTCTTCATCCGTTGATGCTGTGAATTCCACACAGGTGGCTAAATCTAGTGACGATGACCATTATTCCACATCAAGTAGTGCATTTGCTCCTGGTTATGCTGATTCTGAGTCCAGTGCAGTTGATCTTAACAACCTTGAGCTGCCTATGCCTCCTCAGAGATTCTATTATTCAGAAAGAATTCCCAGGGAGCAGGCAGAGTTGCTGAATCGATTGTCAAAGTCTGATGATTCACATGGTTCTCAGTTTCTCATATCTCAGTCACGTTCTAATATTGATCAGCAGGATTCTATTACAGAATGTGCTGACAAATTGCGTGACAGAAATACAGCTCCCCAAATTGAACAGTCGACTCCCCAGATTGAACAGTCTACTTCAACATCAAAGCCATTGTTTACAGATACTCATACTATTGATGATGGACTTGCCCAACTTCAAAAGTACAAAGAGTTTGCTGATGCACTTTGTCAGATGACTTCAAAGCTTCCACAAGATGTGGATTATGAGTCAAATCATGAATCGCCAAAACTTAAGGATAATAAAGATGCTGTGAATGAGAATTCTGTTCTTATGTCTGACCATGCTACAAACTTCTCTAAAGATGGCCATGAGAGACTTTTGGCTGATGAACCTGCAGAGGCTGGATCAGAACTTCCTGCTGTGAGACCAGTAACCTTTAAGCACGATGAGGATATGGCATCTAATCTTTTGGAGGCTCACTGGGGTGAGGCCAGTGGCAAGGGTTCCAGTAATGATGATGCAAAGGGATATGCACAGCCATTTTCTTGGATGGGAAGCTCAACTGAAGATGTTTCTAAAGAACTTGCCTCTGGTGGTGATTCCGCACCAGTACAAGGAGAGATTGTTATTGATATTGAAGACAGATTCTCTCGTGATTTCCTTTCTGATATATTCTCCAAAGCAATTATTTCTGAAGATTCCTCTGGCATTAGTCCACTGCATAAAGATGGAGCTGGCTTGAGTATAAACATGGAGAATCATGAACCTAAGCGTTGGTCTTATTTTCAGAAATTGGCACAAGAAGGATTTGTTCAAAAAGACGTTTCTCTTATAGACCAGGATCATTTTGCTTTTTCATCTGCGGTTAGAGAAGTGGAAGGAGTTTTAGATAGCCAGTCTCAGCACAATTTTGGTGAAGACAATCAGAAAGAATTACCTGGAATACCTGGAGCTGACAACAATACTCTGCATCCAAAATATGATCATTCCCAAGATAAGGACACTGAAAGTGTGCAGTTTGATATTATGATGGAAAACCTAAGAATACCAGAGTCAGAGTATGAGGTATTCTTTTGAATGGTTATTTGGTTGAGAATTCCTTCTTCTAAACATCTACATTCTCATGCTGAATTCATATTACTCTGATGTAGGAGGGGAAGCTTGAATCTGGAAATAGTGGTCTACCTCCTCTAAATCATTCACTTGGAGATTTTGATATCAGCACTTTGCAGGTATGATTCGTGTATGAGCAATGTATACATGTGTTTTGTTATGAATACATTTGCATAAGATCTGCCCTTCCTGAATGATGTAAATGATTTACTTGAGGTTCAATTGGTATCATAGAAATCAGTCCTTGATTTTGTCTGATTAGTGAGGTGCTGTTTCTGAAGCATCTATCTTCCTCAACATTGAAGTCATGGTGTCTCAACTTGCAAATTTATGGACTAGCCTACTTCCTGAGAAATATTAACTAATTTATACTATGGTCAAGACTTTTTGGAAATAGATCATGGTGTGGCTTTATTGTCATATTGATATCTTATAAATATTAGGTACTTGGTTGATTGAGCCAATCAATGAAACCTAGTCTTAAATATCTAGAACCCTCAAATGGTGCATGCCTGCTACTGAAATACACCAGTAATTATCTGTTTAGTTATCTTGTATTGTATGGTGTGTTAAGGGCCTATTTTTTTCATTTAAGCATTCAAGTTAAACAGTAAATTAGTATCATTATTTATTGATGTCTCATGAGAGCATCTTTGAATACTGTTTGCAACATCTCTATACACATGGCACCATTTTGAACTGTTAACAAATTTGAGAATTTTTGTAATTAATTCATACTTTTCTTATAGTGTGTTTAGGACAGTTTAGGTTTCCAATGAGAAAATGGACTATTGTCTCTATGTGCCAAATTTCCTCCTTTTCTGGTTGAACTAGTGAACTTGATTGCACTTAATTTTTTGGGTTGTCTCATGATGGCATGATGAATAAGATTATCATTGAAGGGTTTTTTTTTTTTTTTTTTTTTTTTGGTCTACTTTAAATAGTTGTATATATTGTGCTAATAAGCTCTAGCTCAAATGGTATTTCCTCCACCTGGGTAGGTTGGATGGTGTCAAGGTAGGGTTTAGGGTAAAATTGCCCTAGAAAGAAAAACAAAGGGAGGAAAAATTAGTGTACATGAGAGTAATAGAGGGTAGATCACATCTCTCTCTTTCTGAGTTTCATCTTTTAATGAGCATCGTGTAGAGAAACCAGGAAAGTATGAATGTTCTGCTGGAAGTGGTAATTCAACTTAATTAATTGCTTTTGGGGAGGAATTAGCCCCCAATTTTTTTTGGTATTTGGTTTGTTGGTGCATGCAAGACCAAATAATGGATATCCTGGGCAGTATACAATTCTATTCCTTGGGACAACCAACCTTTGTAGTCTTCCCCTCTCCAGAAAAACCTATTTAATGGGGTGTTGTAAAACATTAAGTGGAATGAAGATGTTCACGTCCTTATAAAAGCTAGTTTTTACCCCATCTTGGAATATGTATGAATCTGTACTACAAAGTTCTGTAAACATAATTAAAGACCGGCCTTCACATCGGTGTTTGTTTGTTTATTTGTTTGTTTTATTTTGTTTTTATTTTATTTTTTTTTTTGTTGTTTTGTTTTGTTTGTTTTGTTGTTTTGTTTGTTTTGTTTGTTTTGTTTTTTTTTTTTTTTTTGTTTTTGTTTTGTTTTTTTTTTTTTTTTTGTTTTGTTTTTTTTTTTTTTTTTTTTCTGATTCTGATAACGTGGGGAACCTTTCTAAAGAAGAACCCTTTGGACTAGCCTCTAGCTAGTAAAACCTACGGACAGCTGACTTCTCAGAGGCTCTGTTTGGTCTGGGTGAGAAAAGGGAGGGTGGGTGGAAAACTCAGCTTTCCATTGTTTGTTTAACAAGGGAAAATAAAGGGGGAAATGGTGGTTCCCAGGCATTCTCCACTTGGGCCCTCCAAATTGTTTTCCCCCAAATTGGGGAGAAAACTTGGGTGAAAATGGGTAGTTAAATCAAAATGACTTAACTGCCCTTCCACCACTTTTGTTTTTTTTCTCCTACCCACCAACTATCATTTTTTCCCTATTCCAGCCCCTTTTTAGTAAATTCAGACAAACTATATTTTCCATCTCTCATTTTTCTTCTCAACCAAACAAAGGAAGTTTATATTTTTTTTTCCCATCCTCCCAACCAAACATACATGGTGGAAAACTAAAATGTTTTCTATCCTACTTTTTTGTCATCCTCCATCCTTCCACTTTTCCATAATTCCTACCAAACGGAGCCATAGTTTTTTAATCAGAAAATATAGGCATATTTAGTACTATTTGGTACCGAAACTACTGATATAGTGATATGTTTGTCATTAAAGAAAATTAAGTGATCATACTTATAAATTATAATTTATGGATGCTGAGATTTGGATTTCCTTACTGGATTTAATTTTTTTAAATTTGTAATAGCATTTACCTTCCCAATCATTAGTGTTTTTTTCCTTTTTCTAGAAATATACAAAGAACTTAACATGCATTGGCCTGCAAAGTTGCCTTCTATTGTGGTTTTGTTAGTTTGAGATTGCTCAACCTCTGTTTTTTACAACATTGATTTGTCCTTCCGCTATTGTTTGATTATTTACTCTGGATATGCGTATAGATCATAAAGAACGAAGATCTTGAAGAGCTTAGGGAACTGGGTTCTGGTACCTTTGGGACAGTGTATCATGGCAAATGGAGAGGATCAGATGTTGCTATTAAGAGAATAAAGAAGAGTTGCTTCATGGGCCGATCATCGGAGCAAGAGAGACTGGTAACTCTTGTTCAATATGTGGATCATATTCTTGTTCATAATTTTGTGATGTATATCGTAATGAACCTTGCATGTATCATAAAAGCAAAACATAAGATTAAAACCAGCACTCTGTATTGCTATAGTGACATATTAGATAATTCTTACCATTATTTTCAGACTGCAGAGTTCTGGCGAGAAGCCGACATTCTCTCAAAGCTTCACCATCCAAATGTGGTGGCATTCTATGGTGTAGTGCAAGATGGACCAGGGGGGACATTAGCAACTGTGGCAGAGTTCATGGTTGATGGTTCTCTTAGGCATGTTTTACTTCGCAAGGATAGGTAATGCATCCACTTGTATAATTCCTGAATTTCAGTGTGGTATCTTCTGGGTCATGTCCCAATTATGAATTGTATGTTAAAATCTCTACACGTATTGTCGCTAAACAGGACAAACAGAAATGTAGGTTAAATTTTTGCAATGGTGATTACTCTAAACGAATGTAGAGTTTTTTCATTTGTTAAAAAAGCTAGGCATTTGTTCATCTTCTCATGTTTGCTGTTTTCAAATTGAAGCAGTTACTTTATTAGTTTCCTGCATCCTCTTTAACATGATCTATCTTGCAGGTATCTTGATCGTCGCAAGCGGCTAATAATTGCTATGGATGCAGCATTTGGAATGGAATATTTACACTCAAAGAATATTGTGCATTTTGACTTAAAATGTGACAACTTGCTAGTGAACTTGAAAGATCCTTTACGACCAATTTGCAAGGTAAGAATTATGGCTTTACACATTTCAGGGTACAGTTCATCCCAGTATGGATTTAATGCTAACCGTGAATGTTTCTATGAAATGTATTGTTACCCAGGTTGGTGATTTTGGCCTGTCAAAAATCAAGCGAAATACGCTGGTTTCTGGTGGTGTACGGGGAACCTTACCATGGATGGCCCCAGAGTTGTTGAATGGTAGCAGCAATAAGGTATCTGAGAAGGTAAGATACAAAAGATGATATTTCTATGATGGCATTAGAGAATTCAACTGAAATTTTTTTACAATTGTACTAATTTTTATCCCATTTAGATTTACGGAAGTCTGTATCTGATGTGATGGAAATCTCTTACTGATTGTCTCTTGGTACTTCAGAAGTATTCTTCATTATCATCTGGAGAAAAAAATTGTTTTGAATCTCTTTGTTTTGCTTCTTCTAGTTTATTGAGAAACTCAAAACCAGAATCCTTTCATTTACAGTAGAGGACTTTGAGGAGTTTTTAATCTGTACATCATCTTTTCCTTAAAAAAAGAAGCATAACTTGGTTTATGGTTTTATCTTCTTTATTTCTTTTTCGTGATCTCTACCTCTTGAACTTTTGTGCCTTGCAATGCTCTTTAATTTTGTTGAATTACAGGTTGATGTGTTCTCCTTTGGTATCGTCTTATGGGAGATTCTCACTGGCGAGGAGCCATATGCCAACATGCACTATGGTGCAATCATAGGTATAGCTTAGCTTTTTTGTTCTTTACCTTTTTGTTGTTGCACCTCTACCTTTTTGTTCATGTTAGTCTGCAAGCTAAAACAACAATAAGAAATTGGCACCATTCCACAACAGTTTGTCCGCACAGAGAAATGTCAGTTATAAGGTTCTGCATGAGTCAACTAAGGGTTTATTTGGATACCGCTTATTGCTGAAAACTGAAAATACTGTAGCAAAATAATTTTTAAATGTGTGAATAGTGCTATGGGACCCAGTTTTAAAGTTAGATTTACATTTTTCGGTACTTGTGGGTTCCGTAAATAGTGCAAGAGACTCAGCCAAAAAACGCAGACGCGAGCTCAAATGCAAATGCGTTGCTATACAAACTAACACTAGAGCTCTGCAAACAAGTAGACCTGTTTGAGGCCTCATAAAGTAAATGAGCAAGCCAACAAACCTGGTTTTGTGCCATGGGGCTCCTACCTGGTTGATAAGGGTCCACAAATGACTCCAACTCTCAAGTGAGGAAAAATAGTTATAAAGACTATGTAAAGCTTAACTATTTCTAAGTGAGGTGCCATTTTGTTCATTGATTGCATTCATCATGAATATGATATCAATGACAATGTAAGCTTTAGAAGACTATTTTATTGCATTCAAAATATGAGAGTGGAGGTCTGCCTCTTTGGATAGACCACTGAGTGCAAACTGAAGGGCAGGTACTTGGCAATCACTTCTCTTTGGATCTCAGTCCCCCCATGCTGGTTGGATTGATTTCTCCCTTGGGGGTAGGATATTCTATTTTATTAAGAAGTTATATTTCCACAGAATAAGACCCTTATATGGAACTCTGTCCTTTAGTTAAATTTTTTTTGTTAGAAAGTGAGCGCCCTCATGTGGTACTCTGTCGAGTTTGGTTTGGCTCACGAACTGCTTTTAAGCTCATTGAGCACCCACTTAGCTGAGCTCCAATTAGTTTAGGCTTGAGGCATGCTTGGGCAGAATCTGCTATTTGAATGGGCTAAAGCTCAAGTAGTTGGAAGTTTGGCTCAATTTGGTCTGTTTGCATCCTAGAGTTAATGATTGTTCCATCAAGCCAAAAAAAATTAATGGATTTAGACACTGAAATTGGTTATTGTTATTTTAATTTACAATGCAGCCCATTTAGCAAAACTTGATAAGTGCACTTGTTATTTTATTTCCCATAACAACCATTTAGTCATAAGCTGCACTTGCACTAGTGCATGGTGGGCTGTTTAATCAAAAAAGGGTAGTAGGAAGTTAAGGGGGTTACCTTGTTCCATAAATTATGATGGTAGGAGAGGTCCTGGCAAGGGAAATCAAATTAGCAGTGGGAGTGGCCTGATGACTGGTCACAATTTAAGCTTAGAAGTTAGAACTTTATCCTGGAATGCTAGGGGATTTTTGATGGAAGGAAGAGAGCTGGTCAAGACTCAATAATATGTTGCATGAATGGAGGTCTGACATAGTATGCATACAGGAAACTAAAATGGAGCTTATCATTAAGAGGATTGTTAGAACTTTACGGGAAGCCCATTTGTGAATTGGGTGCATTTGGGAGCATTGGGCTTGGTAAGGAGTGTTTTAGTGATGTGGAACATGGGAATGTTAATGCTGTGTAAGGAAGAGGAAGCTATTGAGGACTTCTCTAGAAATTGTAAATTTCACAAGAGCTTGGATTCATTTGGGCTCTCTTTGGAGTTTAAGGTCCCATAGAAAATAGAGAGGGGGGAAAATCATGGGAATAATTGGTGGGAGTTGGTTCTATCTGAGAGGTGCCATGGTACACAGGATTGGATTTTATTGTGCAGTTTCCTTGTGAGTTAACTTGGACATGATTGGTTTTCTATGCCAATGGATTTTCAAGTTTCATCTCTGTGCTCAGATTCAATGGTTTCCATTTTGGGGGGGGAGGGGGGAGGAGGGGTGCCTTCAGTTGGTTAAATGATCTTACTCCTCCATCAATGTTAAGAACTGATAGATTCCTTGCATCAACGAATGTGGGAAGAGCATTTTAGTTATGCCTAGAATACTGGCCGTTCAAAAGTTCAAATAACAAAAGAAAAAGATGCATTTTTTTTTTAAAATGTGATCATGAATGTGGTTCACCAAGGTAATATTGAACTATGGTAACTCTAGGCTTACCCTATTATTTATTATGGTTATGTTGATGAGGATCCTAGAAAAACACTGGGTTAAAACTTAAAATATGTGGTGTTCTATTGAGAACTATGGGATTTGAGATGCAGATTAGGAGCCAATGAGCTCAAAGGTTTCCCTTGTAAGAGCAAGATTGAGGTTGTGATTTAAGATCCTGGGGTACACGTGTAACAAACCAATAAAAAAAATGCAGATTAGGACTTCAACAGCAGTGGTTCATATTATTAGCAGATAACCTTTACCTCTATTAACTAATATAATTTATCGTCGTATGTAAGCCACCATAAATAGTAATCCACCTTTTCTTTACATTTTGTTCATCAAGTATCAACATTGCTGTCACTTGTCAATGCATACAGATCATTTATCCTATCTCTCTTACCCCCAAAGTCATTCCAAATTGCAAGGCTAAAGTTATTTTGAAAATTCTGTACATGTAGGAGGTATTGTGAGTAACACGTTGAGGCCAACTATTCCAAGTTACTGTGATCCTCAATGGAGAATGCTAATGGAGCAGTGTTGGGCCCCTAATCCTGCAACCAGGCCATCCTTCACAGAAATTACTAGTCGTTTACGCGTCATGTCTGCAGCAGCTAGCCAAGCCAAATCACACGGTCAAAAGTCATCTAAGTAATGGTTCAGTGGCTTCTTATGCCATTTCCACTGTGAGCTATTATACGATAAATTTATTAATTTAATTTTACACACTAGAGAGATTGTATATTACATTAGTCACAGGAATAATTGGCTCCCATATTTTTTTTTTTCGCAATATGGAATAGCCTCTCTTTTCAAGGAAATCCCTTATAATCATTTTCGTTTTCCACAAAATTCACAAATTTTTTTAATAGATGTTATAGTTCCTTAATGGAATTGCAAAGTTTCCATCTCTCTCAGCTGTTGCTGGACAGGCATTTTTTAACTAGTTGTTAATGTCTCTGTATTTTCTGGAAAGCAGTGTTTGTGTCATTGTGTTATATCGGAAATTGTGTGATTTGATTGGATTGCATTGTATAAGTGTATTGCGTGATTGTTTGTTAAAATTCACATTAGGTGTTTAGCATGTGAAAAATAAATCTTGGGTATATAAGTGATTATAAGTCCTAATTCTAACTTGACTAGTCCTTGGGGATGTAAGGCACCTTCTCCCTAGTCATTAGAGTTTGGTTGGTTGAGGTTAGCTTTTGAGGTACCTAACTGAGATATAGAATGATTTTATCAAGAATGTTTGATGGAGGATGAGGTCAACTAGCACTTCCTTGTCCCATAATCATGGGATGGTGGGCGAGAACATGGTCCTCATAAAAAGTTTTCTAAAATAGTTTATTAATAAATGGCCTAAGGCTGCTAGTAAAACCCATAAAATAATAATAATAATAATAATAATAATAAGAAAGAACTATGGGAGTTTGACTGGAGAGATTAGACTTGTTGAATATTCATCTCAGCTGTTATGCGGACGATGAAAGGTCACATCTAGATCAAGAAAATAATTAGATGTTTACCTATTACTTTTCTTGAGCTAACATTTAATCATGTTCCCTACCATCAGCTTTTTTGGTTTCAAAATCACTAGGACCTATAAATTTCAGTAGTGTACAATAGCTCATAGCAGGACCGCACAATTGGATTAATGTTGTCAAAAGAAACTACATCCTGCAAATACTGACAATTATGAAACAAGTTGCAGTCATGTACATCAAAGCGTGCCCCATTCTTATCAAAAAAGAAAAAAGTGTACGTCCATTTTTTGTTAGTCTTGGGATTATGTTTCATTTTCTATTGATGATCCAAAGCTGAAGGGTTAAGAATGATCATCAGTAATATCAACGTTGCTCTTTGAATTGTGAACCTAACAATTTGCAAAAAGGAACCTGTAAATTAAGTTCAGCTTTGCTTCAATTGGTCTCAATATATGAGTGTATGAATGATGTGTTTTTGCACTGTTACGCCTACTTGGATTTAAATGTTTAAAACCCAAAAAAAAAAAAAAAAAATCAATTACTTTTCACACATGAATTATCTAATATATTGCATGGCGATGTACAAACTGTTGGTTATATATAATGAAAAAATATGGAGCATAAGGAAAGGCATTTTCTCTTAAAGAATCATGGACTACCAAATTTCCAACAATCATTAGGAATATGGAGACCTTCGATCACAAGATGCTCCACCATATTATTTCCTAATTAACTAATGGCCTGGCCAGATTAGATGCAATGTCTTCCAGGAAACTAGGTGGACAAAACATTGTGCACTTGCCATGCAGATGCCAGTATTATAGGCCTCCCTTTCCATCCAAGGAGAAGGCAACCTTTCTCACTAGACAGAGTATAGCCATCACAGCCATAAACTGATACCAACATCTTAGCTTGACTCATGCACTTCATTCCCATTACCTGAAACCCGGCTCGGCCTAATTGTCTTCGCCATTGATCTATCCTTTCGTGCCTCTCAACCCTATTCGCGCCTTCAAAAGCAACAATGTTGCGAATTTCCTCTGCAAAGAGAAACTCTATCTTCATCCTCTGTGCACTATTTCGTGTGAGGCTGGCCTCAAGGGAATCGAAAATTGCAGAATAATAGTGTAGAGACTCAACGAATCTCCCAAGAAAAAAGGGTCCGTTATGGTTTGCATCTTGCTCTACAACTGTAAGCACAGTCGGGCGTAATTTCTTGATTGCTTGTAGGATTGCTTTAAGAGTCCCTCTACTCTCTTTAACAAACTCGTGCAAGTGCATGATGCTATTGACAAATAGTGTTTCCCCTTCTCTCAAGTTTAGGCTCTCTTTGGTTAGAACTGATGGTGTCACTGGCCCTGATATCATGTTGAATTCTAGTGTTAGTCCTAGTGTGCTAGCATCATCCACAAGAATTTTCATGCTTACCTCAAGTTCTGAGAGATAGTGCTCACTGATTAATCCAGTGATTCTGAGATTTGGAGGACCCTCAGGCCTTGATGCAAGGGTTCTAATTAAAGAAGGCCACTGAAGGGTATTCTCCATTCCTATATCCATGATGTGCAAGGAATCCTTCCCTTTTGCTGCTTGACATATAGCTTCATTAGCAGCCATAAAGCCAAAAGCAATGTATGGAGTTGTTTGATAAAGGAGTTGGAAAGCTTCTGATTTCTCCTCCCTTGTGATCAAAGGTTTCTCCTTAGCACCATTTGTGAATGTCCCGTTTGCGTTGGCATTGTGGAGAAGTGATAGCCTAGACTTCAATCCTGTTGCAAAGCAGTAGGAGACTCTTTGCAGTGAATCACCCCAAGGACTTGCTGAAACCCATATTTGGTTGAGTATTGAGTCTGCAAGTAGAGTATCCCTGCACCCAACAGCCTCAGCACAAGCCAACAACAAGTGCACCAAGTGAAGCCCTTGGTTCAAATCACCATGGCTCACCTCTTCTTGCACACTAGGCACCATTTCAGGATCAAGTACTCCAAAATCCTCAAAGGAGCCACTCATTTCCAATCCATCTCCTTCTATCATCATTGAAGCATCACCATAAACATTATTCACCAAAGAAAATGTTTCCGTCTCTTCTTGGAACAGATCGAAATCGTGTTGCAAGTTACTACCTTCTATTTCATAATGATCCATGTTAATACAACTATCAACAAATTTATCTACCTCTGGTGCTGGCAAACAGGGTATGGTAGTGGTATTAGAGGGAGAACATAGTTCAAGCTCATTCAGTAGCTCATCCTCCCACTCACACTCTCCGTGTTCTTGCTCAACTCGTGCCGGACAAAACCTTCGAATGGCCAGATCATGGTCGAGATTATCATGCATGGGGAAGGACGACCAACCATTCAAGGCTGCCATTGTTTGGGGGGGAGGAATGAAATATGGCTAAGAGTTTCAGACTTAACTCTTATGAGCCTTGTTCACAATACAAAAGTGTTTAATATATAGTGTACAGATCCACTATTTAATATTTATTTTTGGCTAATACATTTATTTAGTATATCGAGTAAGAATATTCTCCTTGTTTCCAGGGTGGGACATATGTATTACTATAAAAACAAACAGATTTTATCGAAGAGTTCATTAAGGACAGAATGAAGGTGCATTTCATACTCTATTGTTTAACTTTTATCTTGATTTCTTTCTCAAAAAAAAAAAAAAAAAAAAAAAAAAAAACCCTTCTATCTTGATTTTTTGCATCATTAACTGGTAAATCAAACTCCAATGGGTTGCCTTAGTGGTTCCTAAAACCTCATGATATTCATGAGATTTTGGGTTTGAAATCTCTTGCTAGCATCTTGGGCTACTTTCATGGGGCTCCTTCCTGTAATAACCTGGTGCATGTGGGACGGTAGATTGCACACACTCGAGGGAATAGTCAGATATTTGAAGAAGTTTGGACACTCTCGTTTGTCAAAAAAAAAAAAAAAAAAAAACTAGTAAATCATTGACAATATATTTATTTTTGAAAATTGCTCCTAGTTATTGAATTTTTTCCTAAAATTTTCATATTAATAGTGATATAGAAGTAGCTCCATTTGAAGACGAGTCACATGAATTTTACATTGAAATCTTGCTCTTGAATTGGCAATGTTGCTTGATAAATTAATGGCAAGGGGTTAGGTAGTTTGTTTAGAAGTGAAAGACCATAGACAGTAGTGGCCCGCGACATAATTTGTGAAGGAAGAATTGGGAAGGGTTAGTTGTGATGTTTACCGTGGCACATTGTTACCCATGAAAAGACACTGACTTTCGGTGAACTAAATGTGCTAGTTGAGCCAAGGTCAATATCATTTTATATCATTAAATGTTATTTTACACCTTTTAAGTTTGAAGTCGTTTCTAAACCAATTTTTCAACTTTTAAAACATTCAATCTACAACATCGACTGTTATAATGATGTCAACACGTCATTTAAAAAAAAAAATTGTTCATCACATTTATTGTTCAAAACAAAGTAGCTTTTGGGTCAGTTAATGGCAAATTTTTGGAAGGGACACATTGACATTGTTGTAAAACTTGAGGGTATAAATTGTAAGTTTTCGTAATTAATGGATCGGTTTAAAAGTAACTTCAAATTAATTTAGAGGGTGTAAATATTGTCACAGTTTTTAGATAAGACCATAATTCTTGTGACTATCTTCAGTATTTGATTTAATTAAGCGTGTCAAATGTCATATATTTTGGTTTATAATTAATATTATTACTCATACTTTGAAATGCAATGCACCAAAGAGGATAATAATTTTGTAACTTGAAAAGAAAAAGAATGTAATTCATACATCTTTTGGGAAAGTAGGCGGTCATTTGTCCTATGTTTTGGTGCCTTTATTATCAAACCATTGAAGAATCATATAGAATTACATGAAGGTGGGTAAAAAGAATTTCAATTTGTTACATTCATTATTATATACATGAAAAGATTAGAAAGTCTTAACTGTAAAAATAGCCGGCCTTAAAGACAAAATCTTTGGCCGGTTACCTCAACCAATCTGTGTACAAATTCTTTATTGGTTCCATGTGTTTGTCACACAAGTCATTCTCAGTCCTATAGTCGGCCAACAAGCAATGAGACATTGCAGGTGGCCTAGTCTGTACTAGAAGAAAAAGAAAAGAAAATAATTGGACTGAATTTATAACTAAAAACTTGTAAAGTTGTACATGCACAAACAAATTCTCACCTAGACCATGTTATCAGGATTTAGTTAGTTTTAAACAGTGTAATCTTCCTGAATTTTCTCTATTGTGGTTGAAACTTCCACCAAAATTCATGCAATAGATGTGCGGTTGAACCACTGGCCACACTAGTTTAAGATAAAAAACATACTTCTTCAATGATTTGATGTCCTATTTAAGACCAAAACGGTGCAAGAAAGTGGTAACAAAGACTAGCCCCAAAGTTAGTTTGTGATGTGAAATTGTGGTTCCAATTTGATGTGACTCTTACCAAGATATGGCTATAATGTAATGGGGTCTAGACAAGATTGATGGTCAAGAGTCAGGACAACCTATTATAAAGACGTATTTTCAGGCGCCCCATTAAGCAAGCGTTGATGAAATCATTCAATTGAAAATCATTTGGCAAATAAGTAATGCACACAGTTATGAGTCATGTTGTTTGGTGGAACCTCTTCTATTCTAAGGAGAGATTTTAAGTAAATTTCCCACCTTCTATTATTATTATTATCATTGGAGAGATTTTCATTCTTTAGCAAATAGGGAAGTGAATTTGAAACTAGATTTCAATATAAGAAGAATGAAATAATATCACTAAACCATAAGACTCATAAGTAATTATTGGAGAATAATTTAGAGATTATTAAGTTGGAGCTTCTATTATAAAATTTTCCTTGAAAAAATTGCTTTTAAGCAAGGTGTCAAACTTTTCATTAGGGATGTGCATAAGTTGAGTTGGGTTAGATTAGTTTTTTTTTCCCCCTTTATTTCCCCTTTCTTTCTAATTTATAATTATTTATTTATTTTTAATTTTTAATTCAATTCAACTTCATCAGATTGATGAATCTTCGACCCAACCCAACCCAACCCAACCCAACCCTACCTATGATAACTCTAAAAATTAAACCAACCCAATAGAACCCTATAGTGATTGGGTTAGGTTAGGCAATTGGGTTGTGGTCATTTTGTTAGGCTTATTAAAAAATGTATTTAATTTCATTCAATTATTTAAGCTCTTTATGTAATAACCCTAAGTATTTGTGTCAAAGGGTGTAGGTAAATGTGTGTCTATATAAGAATTGTTTCAACTCAACTGAGATATGCATATTTTTTTAAGTAATTTTAGGATCATAACTAATTCTGCACTTATTTTCACATCTATCTTATCTGGCAAACTATGACTAATTACTTGGCACTTTTTCTAATATAAGAATTACTTGTCACTTCATGTCAACCTGTCTTTTTTTTTTTTTTTACTACTACTTATAATCAATCACATTCACTTCACATCATATAATTGTGAAAATGGATTGAAATTTGAATTCTTTTTCTGTTTCTTTTACTTTGCAAGCCCACGAACTTAATATAGGTTTTGTAACTAACTTTAAAAGCCCAAAGTTCCACCGAAAAAAGTGTTATGCTAACTATTGCCGACAAGAGATTAGAAGAAATATGCCCACAAATCAGAACCATTAAAATATATATATATAGCCACAAATCGCATCACTATTCACTACACGTT
Organism: Quercus suber; assembly: GCF_002906115.3. Lineage (NCBI taxonomy): Eukaryota > Viridiplantae > Streptophyta > Magnoliopsida > Fagales > Fagaceae > Quercus > Quercus suber. The sequence goes on from NW_027069549.1 coordinate 1,545,227, forward strand.
ACCGACAAGTCATTTAAAATATAGCCACAAAATTTTTATCCTTTTTTTTTCTTCTCTCCAGTAAACATGCAATATTAAACCACAAAATTTATGGTATTCTTGTAGTATTCAAGGTTCATAAATAAATTAGTTTGTAATGTGTACAATGCACGAAAAAATTTAATAAAATATAATATTTGTTTTGGGTAAACTAAAACTGAATCATTGTCTAAATTTTAGGAGTTAGATTAATATAATTAATGTTTAAGGATTAAATTAAAATTATCCCATAATTGAAAAACCAAATTTACCCCTACTAAATCAATTTTATTAGTCGTAGAATAACCCAGTGAGTAGTGAAAAAAATAGAGTGTTATGGAATAGGATATATGTCTGTATCCACATCTCTAAATATATTTGTTGATGTCCATTTTGACAAAAAAATTCTACATGCTTACTGCAAGTGAAGCCCAATTATTTCTGGGACTATTACACACATATGTTCTTCTCTACATGGCGTAAGTTCCTGCAATCTTAACGGGGATTTAAGGGAGTGTAGCTTGGAGGGTAATATTAGCCATATTTTGGCTTTTTCATGGATTTTGGTAAGTATAATTAGGCTACTTGCAAAATTTGAGGATCCATGAAGAAGTCACGTGTTGACCACTTTCACGCAAATGGAACCATGTTTGCTCTTCTTTATGTTACTAAATCCGTGGTTGAACCCATGTTTAGCCCACAAATGCCTACTACTTCATTTAGGGTCTATTTGAATATCGCTTATTGCTGAAAACTAAAAATACTGTAGCAAAATAATTTTTAAATGTGTGAATAGTGCCGTGAAACCCAATTTTAAAGAAAAATTTGTTGAATTCCGTACTTGCGGGTCTCGTGAACAATGCATGGGACCCAGCCAAAAAGACGCAGACGTGCAAAACTTGAGGGTGGACGCTATCCAAACTCACACTTATTTACTTCTCACGAGCTTTGTCACATTTAGCAGCCGCCCTAGGTGATGTTTTAGCATAGAAAGCTCAACTAATTAAGTTTAGTCAGCATATTTCCTTAACCATGACTTAACCAGTTCCTATTTTTTACCTAAGCAAAAACAAATCATAAGCTAACCCTTGGTTTTACAACAAATCATAAGCTAATCCTATTCAAATTTGGGCCCGATGGACGTCCCAATTCCAAAGCTATATAAAACCTCTTCATCAAGTTTTGCATTAAAAACTCTCATTACACCTCAACTAACCATACTTCAGTCAAATTTATGAGTAACTAAGCTGCAGAATATTAAGGGTTTTGTGTAAACGTGTGGCAGCATAACAGAGTTATCTTTCTCCCTTATAAATTTTTTATAAAAATATACAAATTCTTAAATGATTGAGCACTTTATTTTAAAATGAGTGATGCTAAACATACCACAAATTTTACTATAAACTTACAAACTAATATGTCACTAATTACATAAAAAAGTAATTCAAACACTTATTAATTAGGTTGTTGAAGTTCATCAATCACAATCATTATCACATTAAATTGTGAACATTTTTTAATGTCTTTAGTATTTTTCTTTTTCATATCTAACATTTTGTAAGAGACCAATAGAAATTTAACCCAATTGGAACCCTTTTTTAGAAAAAAAAAAAAGTTGCAAATGTGTTATATCATCAATGATAACTAATCTTCCCTAATAGTTTGAGATTTTAATTTTTGTAAGCTAATCACCTACAAAGTTACACATCAAATAATATCTATCTATTTCTTCCTCTTAAAAAGAAGATATAAAATTAAAATTTAGGTTACAACTTTTTTTTTATAGAAGAATTTAGGTTACAACTTTAGTTAACTATGGTGGGGTTTGGATTCGCTTTTGCGTTTCCCCGTTTGCATTCTCTCTCTATTTTTTTTTTTTTTTTTTTTTTTTTTTTTTTTTTTTCAGCGTTTATGAACAATAACCGTACTGTTCATGCACGTGATTACATTGTTCACGCACTGTGCGGGAGACAAAATTACTATTCACGCACTATTCATGGGACCCACAACCACTTTATTTAAAAAAATATATATTAAAAATGGGTCTCATGATACTATTCACACATTTAAAAATGATTTTGCTATAATGTTTTCAGTTTTTAGTTTCAGTAAAAATAAGTTATATCAAAACGGACCTTATGTATAGTCATGTATCCAAGTTAAAGTAAGTTTCTTTTAAAAAAAATTTTTAGTTCTTTTTGTTAAAATTTATGCTTCAACTATAATATTTAATCATTTTTTATGAAATTAACCTTAGTTTAGTTAATATTATTCATCAATTTTTGTATATAATACATCAAATTAGTCTTAATTTAATTTGTATTAAATAATTTTATTTAATTAATGTTTACATATAAAAAATCCCACTTAAATTTTTCACCTTAAACCTCAAATTATATTGGGCCACCCTGTAATGGGAAGGTTAACCCCTTCTTCCTTATGGCTAAATCAAAATCACTTTGTCAAACTTTGCTTCCAAAGATGTGCAAGAGGTATAGCCAACCTTGCAAATGGTGCACACCCTTTGCCTTTTGCAAAGACAAGATATTGACTACTCGGTATTGGAATCTTGACCGTTTCCAAACTAATCAAACTAATCTCCAATATAAAATAAGGGGAGAAACCTACACCAAAAATCATCAAGACACTCATCATGCCCAACAGATCCATCATATACCATTCTGTTATCAGCTCAAAACCATTTCATTTCCCAAACAACAACCCAGTGTCTTATAATAAATCATTTGTAGCATGCACGTACTACTCATATTCTCTTATTTCATAATCTTCCCTCCTTTTAAGTTTTTTCTTCTGCTTTAAAATCGTCACTCACTCCAGCAAAATACAAATTTTGCTATAGTTGAATAGGGAATCTTTTCATCGAGATTAGTAACCAAGTGAACCAAGTGAGGTATTAAAGTGATTGAAAATATGGTAAAATTGATTTGATTGAGACTATATGGTCTGCTGGTCTAGATTCGATACCTCGTCTTTGGGTTAATGTCCAATTACTTATGAAAAAAATAAAAAGGAAATATTTTTCACATTTGAATTAATTTAATTTTTTTTATGGCATAATGAATGATATTTCCTACAGCAAAACAAGATTCTCACGGCGAAGATTTTCATTACTAAGATTTCCTAATACTATTTCTAAGATTGTCACTAGATGACAAATTTAGCTTATGAATTCTTTTTTTATTTATTTTTTATTTTTTATTTTTAAGATTAAAGGAAGCTATGAATATAAAATACAGAGATACTCTACACCAAAAAAAAAGTAATTATTATCATCATATTGGGATTCTTAACTTCAGATAATGCTGGGTAAAGATTGGGTTTAGTAATTTTATGCATTGGACTTGTTGAGACGTGGACATATAACAAGTGTTTAACACATGTCCGCATCTCAATAAGTACAAAGTACAATGCACATAAGTACTAGATCCAAACCAATTCCCCAAATGTAGACAAGTCACTTCTTATATAATTGTAACTTAAGTAAAAGCAAACAACACATACTATTGACAAATTATACAATAAAGGTATATAAAGAAAATGTGATAACCCCAACAAGATTGAATATATATATATATATATATATATAAAAGAACTAGATTGAATATTGAATTGAATTACACAATATATTAGTCCAAGTTCGGTTATATAAAAAAATTAGAAAAAGTCTTAATTATTGTTTGATTAGTCATTTTGGGTGCGGTAAAGATGTGACTAATCCTTAATTAGGTTATAATTGTAGGTTTCAGTTATCCCCAAATGTAGACAAGTCACTTCTTATATAATTGTAACTTAAGTAAAAGCAAACAACACATACTATTGACAAATTATACAATAAAGGTATATAAAGAAAATGTGATAACCCCAACAAGATTGAATATATATATATATATATATAAAAGAACTAGATTGAATATTGAATTGAATTACACAATATATTAGTCCAAGTTCGGTTATATAAAAAAATTAGAAAAAGTCTTAATTATTGTTTGATTAGTCATTTTGGGTGCGGTAAAGATGTGACTAATCCTTAATTAGGTTATAATTGTAGGTTTCAGTTGGCTTAATTGGTAAAATCTCTTATGGTTGAATAATAAATTTGGGATTCAATTCCAACTTACACCAAAAAAATTGATTGATGTTTTGATTTAATGATAAAGAGCGTAATTACCAGAAGCAACTGTCATAGATTGTGAAACTCTATAATAAAAAAATTAGGTTATAATAAATGGTATTACATCCAATCTAATATTAATATGTTGCTAGGACATGTGTTGAATTTATAGCAAATATACTCTAGGTCAATTAGGATTAGTATAGTGCAAATGTGACTAATGCTTCATCAGGTACTATTTTCCTTAGAATAGATAAATTATTTTTTCACACACATGTTCCCTACAAGCTTTTGAAAAATAAGATCTTTTTTAGGTGTAGAATTTCTAAAAAAACTTTTGAAAACTTAAATGCAATTATAATAATGTACTATGACAAGACGAATCAGGAGGTAGTTTATGAATAAAATTTCTTTATTTCAAAAGAACAATATCAGTAGTCTTACATTCAATGTATAATAATACAAATCATATTTCTTCGATCATTTTGCAGCAGTAACCTTCTATCCCTTTGGTATATATTAAAAGAATTAAAAACCCTAAAAACCAAATGAAGAACTAATTCGGATAAACAATCTTATTTTTCCCTTGCTACAATCATTGTTACCATATTACTAATTTCCCTCAGTTTTGCCTACATGCATTACAATTTACCATCAGTGGATAATTCATACCTAGACTTTTATATATCAAACTTTTGTTGGGGACTACTCGGAAATGACCTCTTTCCAATTTCATTATAAAAAAGTGTTAAATTTCGTGCTGAAGGATTTTGTTACATACATTTAGGATTAGTTTACCGGCTAGCTGTTTTATAAATGTTGCCAACCACACCTCTATGTTCTTGTTCATGATGGTGCTTGCTACTAGAGTAAGCCACACTAATTCTATATAGTGTAAAATTCATACCTCATTAAAGAACTTGTTACATGCATTATAAATGTGATATGATATATTAAAAAAAATTAAAAATATGAAGAATGAATTAGAACATATATCATATTATAATCATATCATATCATATACTGTATAATAAAAGTTGGGCTTAGAAGCCGTGGTTACACCAAATGGCTTCACCAAATTGCAGAATTTTTTTTTAGATTTTTCAATAAATTCATTCACTTAAGTTTTTAGATAAAAACAAAAAGTTTTTGATCTTTATCAACTTCTTTGGATAAAGTAACAATAAGAGAGAGTTTGGATTGCGCTGAAATGAAATTTCAGCACGTTTGCGTCTCTGTCAGTGGGTCCCGTGCACTGTTCACGGGACCCACAAGTTGTCTACTTCAGCAAAATTTTCATTAAAACTATGTCCCACAGCACTATTCACATTTAAAAATTATTTTATTACAGTTGTTTCAGTTTTCAGTAATAAGCGTATCCAAACAGACCCTAAGTGTTCTAATGAACTTCCTATTTAAAAAAAAAAAAAATTATAAAGTAATAATTTTACTAGCTTACGTTAGTATTATTATTATTATTATTTTTTTTTTGGAATAAACATTTATCTTACATCATCTATTTCCTAATAATAAAGTAACAAATTTAAAACTATTATTTTTCTTCTCAAAAATTTTTTTTTTGGAATAAATAACAAAAAAATAGCTAATATTTATTAACTTTAACGTAAACTAAAAAAAAAAAAAAATTCTAATTACAATCTAATAACATTAACTATTTTTTGGGGATAAAGTAAAAAAAAAAAAAAATGTAATTAACATAAACTTCTTAATTATGTAAACTCCTTTTTCTTTCTATTCATATCTAGTTATCAACTTCTTTACAACTTAAAATTATCTAATATAAAAGTGGGAGTATATATACTGTTTGGTATATTTTTCCCTTTTCCTACCGTACTGTTTCTTGATGTATTCTTTCCTTCCCATACTTACCTTACCTATGAAACTTGCATGTATGTATTTGCCTTCTTCTTTTGTTTTTTCATAAAATTCCCTTCTTTATTTTTTTTTTTCATCAAATTGAATATGTTTTGTGTGTGGGTTGTCTTTTGTTTAAGTTATTTTTGTTAACTTTGATCTAATCTATATGCTTATTATGGTCTTCAGAATCAATTGTATATCTTCCATGAAAACTAACAAATTAATTTTAACAAAAATCTTATTCACTTTTTGAAAGATCTATTTTTCAATATGTGTAAATCCCACAGGTAGCCATGAGACCAAGATTTGAGCATCCAAAACTATGATAATAAATATCACTCCACAAAGAATGGAGACAAAAAATTGATTAAATATAAAAAGGGTGATGTAAAAACAATGGATATTTAAGGTGATGTAAAAACAATGGATATTTAAGGTGATGTGAAATCTCCATGACTTCACTGCCTCCCCCTTATTGTCAAAGTTAATTCAATTTTATGTGAGTATCTTTACTTTAACTCTAATTCTAAATTTTTTTTTTAATGTTTAGAAATTAATATTGTTTGTAATTATTGAATTCAGAGTTTCTTTGTGTTTATCTATTTATGTGTGTGTTATTGTGAATTTTTTTTTTTAAATTTTATAAATTTGGGTAGTTTTAATTTGTAAATTCGGGATGATTGCTTGGGGTTAAAGTAAAAATATTAGGTAAATTTTAAGCATAATTCATGCAATAGTAGGGTGTTAGATGTTGATATTAATTTTATGCTTATTTACATTAATTAACATAAACATCTTTGTTAGGATTGTATCAATTGATAATGGTTGTAATTGTAATTGAGAATTGGGAAGGGTGGTACTGATTGTAATTGTAGTTGAAGTGTTGAAGTTGTTGTAATTGTTAGTAGTACAGCTGGCATTAGTCAGTTAGATATTATGAAAGTTAGTTAGAGGGCGGGAAGGGTATAAAACCAATAGAGCTGGGGCTGTACTGGGGCATTGACTAAGCACTATCCTAATAACTTGGCAAACCACTTCTGTTGAGTAGGAGTACCAATTTTATGCTCTAATAAGTACTTAAGGCTTTGTTGATTAGTTCTTACAATAAAAGGTCTACTAATCAAGTAAGATCTCCACCTCTTGACAGCAACAACCAGAGCTAATAACTCTTTTTCATAGGTAGAAAAGTCCAGATTTCTACCCTTGAGGGCTTGGCTATGAAAGGCAACAGGCCTACCTTGTTGCATCAACACTGCTCCCAGTCCCTTACCTGAAGCATCACATTCTATGACAAATGGCATATCAAAATTTGGTAAAGCTAGCACAGGTGGTTGAACCATGGCAGCCTTTAATTTCTGAAAAGCTTGATCAGCCTCCATAGTCCAAGAAAATGCATCCTTCTTCAATAAGCTAGTTAAAGGAGCAGCAATCTGTCCATAACCTTTAACAAATTTTCTATAGTAACCTGTGAGCCCCAAAAACCCTCTCAAGGACTTAAGATTAGTGGGGGTAGACCACTGTTGCATGGCTGCATTCTTCTTAGGATCAGTGTGAACCCCTGCACTAGTGATGACATGCCCTAGGTACTCCACTTCATTACAAGCAAATTTGCACTTGGACTTCTTAGCATATAGTTTATGTAAGGCTAACACCTCTAAAACAGATCTCAAATGGATCACATGCTCAGATAAAGAAGTGCTATATACCAAAATATCATAAAAAAAAAAAACTAAAACAAATTTTCTGAGATAGGGCTTAAAAACCTGGTTCATTAAGGATTGAAAGGTTGATGGAGCATTGGTTAAACCAAATGGCATGACCAAAAACTCATAATGCCCTTCATGTGTTCTGAATGCTGTTTTAGGCACATCCTCCTCCTTCATCCTGATTTGATGGTATCCGGACCTTAGATCAAGCTTGGAAAAAACAGTTGCTCCATTCAACTCATCTAATAGCTTATCAATAACTGGAATTGGGAACTTATCCTTCATAGTAATGTTGTTCAATGCTCTATAGTCAATGCACATCCTCCAAGGCCCATCTGCTTTCCTTACTAGCAAAACAGGTGAAGCAAAAGGACTAGTGCTGTTTCTGATTGACCCAGTAGTCAACAGCTCCTTCACAATGATTTCAATTTCATTTTTTTGATAGAAAGGGTATCTATAAGGTCTCTGGCATACTGGTTGAGAGCCTTCCATGAGAATAATCTGGTGCTCATGACCCCTCATAGGTGGTAAACCTGTAGGAGTCTCAAAAACCCTTCCAAATTCCGGCAACAACAACTCCACTTCTGCAAGTACACTCTCCTCCAACACCCCTCAACTGCAGAGTAAATTTGAAGCAGCAATCCCTTCCTCACAGATCCCTTAAGTAACTGATGAAAATCTATGAAGGAAGTGCTTGAGGAAGGACTTAAACCTTGCAGCAAGACCTGTTGATCCTTGTAATGGAACTTCATAGTTAACAACTGCAAGTCCCATTGTATTATACCCAAGGTACTCAACCATTGAGTGCCCAACACAACATCACAACCTCCTAATGTTAGCACATGAAATTGAACACAAAATTCCACTCCTTGTATACACATTGGGATACTACTACAAAATCCTTGAGTTCTTACCACAGTACCATTGGCCACTTTAACCTCCAAGATTCTTGAGGTATCAACCTTTAATTGTAAACTAGAGACCATTAATGCATCCAAAAAGTTATGAGTGCTACCTATGTCCACCAATAACACTAGCCCACTACCCTTAATCCTACCTCTAACCCTCATAGTACCCGGTGTAGAAGTCCCAGTTAAAGCATACAATGTAATTCCCACATCTTCTTCCTGTTCAATTGGTTTAGTACTGCAAAATTCCTCATCTAATTCTGTAATCTGAACTCCAGATTGCACCTTAGATGTTATATCAATCCCTTCTAAAAGAAACAGTTTAACATTTTTGCACTTATGCCCAGACCCTCATTTCTCATCACAATTATAACACAACCCTTTCTTTTTCCTATCATCCATTTGAGCAGGAGTAAGTCTCTTAACTGGTATCTTTGGTTTATTGTCTAACATTGCATTACTTTTAGGCAAACCAAGAATTGAAGTGTTACCTGATTCTTGATGATTCCTTATGCTCTTCCTGCTGCTCCACACATATTCTTCTTGAATCTTGGCCAATCCAAAAGCTTCATTCAAGGACTGAGGATTGAGCATTCTTATAGGTAACCTTATTTCATCCCTTAAACCACTCGAGAAACAGCTAAGCTTATGTAATGGAGAAAGGCCTTTGACTCGGGTAGATACAGCTTCAAATTCTGCCTTATACACAGCCACTGTTGAGGTTTGTCTCATCTTGGTCAATACCTCCATAGGATCATCGTAGGCACTGGTTCCAAATCTCACATGCAATACTGGTACAAAAGATTCCCAATCCGCAAACACCCTTGCTTCCTCTACTTCCTGGAACCAAATCAATGCCTCCAAATCCATGTGAAAGGAAGCTATCAATAGCTTCTCTGTAATAGGGGTTTGATAATACACAAAATTCTGATTCGCCTTGTAAACCCAATTAGCAGGATCACTACCTGAGAATCGTGGAAAATCCAACCTCACAGACTTGGCAAACGACGAATTTGAAGAACTTGGAATTGGATTTGATTGCACATTTCTCTGCGGAGAATCTTGATTCACATCTATGGAATTCAATTTTTGTAAAATTACATTGATATTCTGATTCATTGAATTGATATTCTGATTCATCTCATTCATTGTCCTGGTATGAATGCTTTGAATCTTTTGCATTTCTTGGATGTCTCTGTTATGGTGATCAGCAGTAGTATGAAGAGAAGCAATAGCTTCATTCACTGTACTCATGGCCGCAGCTCTTGTTTCAGTCATGGTAGCACAGGAACGATGCTCTGATACCAATTGATAAGAACAGAGAATGGAGTTTGAGTCTCTAGCTGGATTCGAGGTCAGCTGGTCCTCTAGAGGAAGAAGAAGACGAAAACAGAAAAGAATAAAGGAAGAAACTGAATTAGGATAGTGCTTAGTCAATGCCCCAGAACAGCCCCAGCTCTATTGGTTTTATACCCTTCCCGCTCTCTAACTAACTTTCATAATATCTAATTGACTAATGCCAGCTGTACTACTAACAATTACAACAACTTCAACACTTCAACTACAATTATAATCAGTACCACCCTTCCCAATTCTCAATTACAATTACAACCATTATCAATTGATACAATCCTAACAATCTTAGCATGTCTAGTGTTGATATTAATTTGACACTTTGAGATGCAAACGCTTCATTATAATTAAATATAAATGTTATTATGCCGGTATGTTATAATTATTATTTGTTGTTCCTCACCCTACTTCACTTTAATTGTAATTTGAATAAGTAAAAGTTATCTCTTAGTTTGACCGGGTATAGCATTTCTCTTCAATCATTAATTAGTGTTTCTCAATAAAATTATTCATGTTATAAGTTTATGACTAAAATCATGCAAAGCCTAACCCGTTTACTACCAAAAGCTTTTAGAAATTTAAAACTTGCCATAATCTTTAAAATATTTTTACTATTTTATTTGTTATTAAATTTAATTATATTATCAAAAAAATATAATTTTAAAATTTATATATAATTCTTTCATTAAGTCGAGCATCGCATGGACATAATACTGGTAATTATATTATATATAATAAAAGTTGGGCTTAGATGCTGTGGTTGTGTCACATGACTTACAAATTGTAGAAATTTTATTAAAATTTTTAGATTTTTAAAGAACTAAAAATGAATAGTATACTACGAGGACTCTATTTTATTCTTATCATTAAATAAAATTAGATTAACATTATTTTTTATTTGTTAGGATATATTTCTTAAATTAAGGGATAATATTTAACATACAAAAATTTAATTTAGATAATATTTATCATCTAATTAACATTATTTTTTATTTGTTAGGATATATTTCTTAAATTAGGGGATAATATTTAACATACAAAAATTAATTAGATAATATTTATCATCTAAATTTTCAAAATTTTAATATTATTAAATTAATATTATTTTATCAGAATATCAAGCTACAAAACTTGATTATTAAGGGATAAGCATAATCCAAATTCTTCAAGAGGCGATTAATATAAATCTATCCCAAGAAACAGTATATATCTCCAATAATTTGATAATCTCTATCTATTTCAAAAAACAGTATATATCTCCATTAATTTGTTAATTTCAATGTGATGATATTTAATATATATATATATATATATATATATATATATAAATTCCTTATAGCTATCAACCACGTTCTTTTTCTCTCTTTTTAATTTTTTTTTTTTTTTATATTTAAAATTTTTATATGTTACTGTAGGGTCGATTTTTGTAGCCCTAGCTCAAATTTTATGTTGAATCAACATTTTTTTTATTTTTCATTTCACCTTTTTTCGCTTTTTTTTTTTTTTTTTTTTTTCATTTGACCTTTTTTTAATTCCAATTTTTATGGGATAAAAACAAACACATTGATTAGATATCTTTAATTTCAATAAGATTTAAATGAATTATATTTCAAATGGAATTCTACCAATATATATAACCCTATATATCCTTTTTATAGTGAAGCTTATTTCAATATGTGAATACCTAAATCCCATAACAATGCAGGTATGCATTCTTTCTTTTTTTATTATTATTATTTTTGTAGGGTCTATTTTTATAGCCCAAGCCCAAAAGGTATGGGTTAAAGGCCCAACGAACCCAGGACAATGAATTTGTAGAGAGTGGGCGAAAGAGCTGGGTTGGTTATGAATTAAACAATGGTTGGCTATGGTACTTGAGATGGTGATAATATGAAATAATGCTTGAACAACTCCATGAATGAATGTCCGAAGAGATGTTTTATTGAGTGAACAGTAATTACAACATTCAGAGCTACGGTAAAACTTTTCTTTCTTCTCTCTCGTCTTTTTCTTCCCCCCTTCTTATCAGGGACCCTTCTTCTTTATATAGCACCCTTTCCCATCATCTCCATCGTCCACCTGTTCTTCATCTGTGTATCTACTTAAGTACATGTCATGTCGTGTGTCTACTTTAGTTCTTTGTGAGTGGCAGTAGTTGAGGTTACACTGTTCAGGGGTCTTCTCCACTTAAATGCGGCCAGAAAAGCTGTTGCAATGCATTAAATATGGTGGTAGCAGCTTTTCCTTTAGATATTTCCTCGTTCTGATCATCTCCAGACCTACCCAGAACTTATCATTATCATTGGAATTGCTAGGAATGTCATTCGGACCTTCCATACATCAAATTGGTCAAGGCTATTTGTGACCGAGGAGTAAGACATCTTTGGGCCAGTAGTGACCTGTTCGGACGGTACTCCCCCTCTACTTCTGGGCTTCCTGCCTTCAGATGGGCTGTCCCAACCAATTATTGCTCCTCGGAAATATAATACTCCTCAACATGGTGCCCCAGGCCCATTAAGTAGCTCTGGGTTTTTACCCCCCACAATTTTCATTTTGTTTATTTTCTTTAGTGTTATTATTGGTTTTTTGTCTTCATGTGATTTTAATTAATGAATTCAAAACATTCGTAAACATTGTCAAGTTTCTAAAGGCTCCTTCTTTGTTTTTGTATTTTGTTTTTATTAAATTGATTAGGTTTTGTGTATTGGTTGCCTTTTGTTTAAACTAATTTTCTTAGCTTTGATCTAATTTATATGCTTAGGGTTAGGGTCTTAGAATCAAAACATTCGTAAACATTGTCAAGTTTCTAAAGGCTCCTTCTTTGTTTTTGTATTTTGTTTTTATTAAATTGATTAGGTTTTGTGTATTGGTTGCCTTTTGTTTAAACTAATTTTCTTAGCTTTGATCTAATTTATATGCTTAGGGTTAGGGTCTTAGAATTAATGATTAAATATGGTGGGAATTAATAGATTAATTTTAACAAATTTTCTTATTTGATTTTTATGTTATATCAAATTATCAAGATGTTTTACACGTGTATTCTTGAATTATCAACTTTAATTTTAATTTATAATATTATCAAGATTATATTAATTTTAGATTTATCAATTGTTTAGTATGTTTTTTTTTTAAAATAATTATCAATTTAAAATTCAATTTGGAATTATCAATTTAATTTAGTTTTAGGAAGAAATTTTACCCCTTATTTTAGTAAGATAATTATTTACATTTGATAATTTTTTCTTTTATCTTTATTGAATCTATTAAAATATATGATTATTTATACATTTATTTTATAAGCATTTTCATAAAACCGTGCAACGCACGGGCTATAATTAGTAATATAATAAAAGTTGGGCTTAAAAACCGTAATTGTGACAAGTGGTTGCACCAAATTATAGTAATTTTTAGATAAAAACAACTTGTTGGTTATTATCAATTTCTTTGTATAAAATAACAAAAATATTTTAACAAAAACATGCAACCTACATTCAACAAATGCAAAACTTAAAAAAGATATTAGCATTTATATCTTTATTTATTTACGCTATGACAATTTCTATAATCCTACGACTAACATATATGTATTTTAAAAGATAAAATTTTGTAAACTAAATCATTATCTTTTGAAAAAGAATTATTTTAATCATTTGCACTACTTCATTATCTTAAAGACCAATATCAATTTGGTCTCATCTATCATACTGTCTACTTATGCAAAAATCTATATCAGTTATTTATGCCTATCCTTATCTAAAAATAAGGTTATCAACAATTTTTTATTTTCATATTTATTTTCAAGTATATTTACAACTTGAGATTAGATCATAGATTTATAGGGAATAATTTGATGAGATTTTATATTAGAGTTTAAGTTGAAACTCTACTATCTCTCAATAGTAAAGGGTCTGATTTTTTTTTTTTTTTTTTTTTTAAATATTTGCAGCTAAGCAATACTTTGAGGATGCCTATAATGAAAGCTACAAGTTCTCTTTTCCTCTCTAGGGTTATTTAACTCTATCATTTCCTTCTCATTTTATTTTTTTTCTATTTCATTATACACACATATTTTTGATAGGATGAAATTTGATGTCTCCTCCCCTCCTCCCTCGTTTTCAAAGAAAAAAGAAAAGAAAAATCAATTCTCATATAAGTCTCTCTACTTTTATTTTTTTAATGTTTAGTAATTTAGGGTTTTCTTAATTCTTAACTACTAACTATTTGTATCAAAAAAAAAAAAATACTAACTATTAAATTGAGGCTACCATTTAAATAAGTTTTCAATTTTTTTTATTATCCTTTTTAATTATTGAATTCAATATTTGTTTTACATTTAAATATGCAGTGGTGATTACTTGAGCTTTAAAGCTTAATATATATTATTATGCAAACTCGCTTTATATTTTTTTAGGCATTCCTTTTTATATTAGTTACATAGTTATCTACCATCTTCCATTTAATTAATTTTGGACTTATATACAACTAAAAGAGAGACTAGGGATTGCTCTAGCCAAAAAAGCAATTTTTGATAATACATTTTTAACTCTCCAGTGAAAGTCAATACCATTATTTTGGATTGCTTGGATGCATCCTTGTGAGTCCCCTTCCATTATGCTTTCTTCAAAAGGGAGGGATGGAGCTAGCGACACTGCCCATTTCAAAGCTTTAGATGCAATCAACATTTAAAGCTAGTTGTTCTGGATCCTTAAATACAACTAATTAGTTCCATTAGCCTATTATGTGAAGACCAACACGTACCTTCTTCACCAACTATGGATAATTGCTTAAAATTACACTATTGTCTTAATTTTGTTAGACATTATCGCATCAATTTGTGTTTATTCTTGCAATTACATGTAAATATGTGAGTTAAAAGTTTTTGTGGGGGATAAGGGCGTTAGGCCCAAGTTAATGGGCCGAATACCCAGGAGAGGACTGTTTCACATCCGAAGAGAAAGATGCGGAGAATGCAGGGCCCAGAGTGAAGTGGAATCCTCCTGTGGAGAATCATCGCTGTCCGAAGAGGATATCTCCAGTCCGAGAAGGACATCACCTGTCCGAGGAAGATGTCTTACTTTGATGTGATATTGGAGACTAAATGAGTAGAGGAAAAGTCTGATTGATTGTCCGAGGACTCCACCTGATCAAGATAAGCTCAAAACATACCCAGGAACGATAAGGATGAGGAAATATCTGAGGGAAAGGCTGCTGCCACCGTATTCAATGCACTGCAACAGCTTTT
>NW_027069549.1:1569295-1595129 GCF_002906115.3 Quercus suber
GTGTTTGAACAACTTTCTATTAAGTCATGTTTGAATGACGACCTTAGTTGTGTTTTGAACAACTTAGTATTTTTTAGCTATGTTGAATAGCTTTTTATTGAGTCATGTTTGAATGACAACCTTAGTTGTGTTTTGAACAACTTAGTATTTTTATAGCTATGTTTGAATAGTTTTTTATTGAGTCATGTTTGAATGACAATCTTAGTTGTGTTTGAACAACTTAGTATTTTTTAGCTGCGTTTGAACAACTTTTAATTGAGTCATGTTTGAATGACGATGTTGCGTTGTACTCGTGACTTAAAGTCATGGTATTGGAGCGTCTTTAAGTTAACCATTTTTTTGTTTTTTTTGTTTTTTTTATTTTTTTTTTTTTTTTTTTTTTTTTTTTTTTTTTTTTTTTTTTTTTTTTTTTTTTTTTTTTTTTTTTTTTTTTTTTTTTTTTTTTTCTTTCTCTTGTAAGATATTAAAATTGATCAGCTAATCATGGAAACATACATTAAATAAGGGTGGCTTGATGCATTTGAGGGCTTTAGGCTAAAAAACTAAATTGAGACCTTATATATATATATATATATAAAATTTAAATATTAAAGAAATTCTATTATCTTATTTTAGATGCAAAATTACTAATTAACCATGTAGAATTTGTTTTTTGAGAAAGCCTATAGACACAAAGCATTTAACAAAACTTTTCACACTTGATATGATAGATTGATTGTAATAAGTAAAAATGTAATGCTAGTGGTGTCCCTGTGAGAACTAGTAAAAGTTTGCCATAGTAAAAATTTGTCAATCAATTGTTGTGAAATTTTGTGTACTGCTTTTATTTTTTTTCCCTGAGAAATGCTACATTTATAACATTGTCACAACAAATTCTAGGTGTTAATTTGTTAGTGGTTCTAATTTGAACCCACTATTGACATTATTTTTGTGCCCACCAATAACAACCATAAACAGCTTGACACTTAAGATTTGTTGTAGAAAATATTGTGGACGTATTTCTCTCTCTCTCTCTCTCTCCCTTGATTTTCATTTGATAAAAAAAAAAAAAATTATTTTTGGCTAATGTTTGGATTTAATTGATCCCATTACAATGAAAGCAATAACTCTATTGGTTAAAATTTAGAGGTCTTTTTCTACTTGGGGTCTTAGGTTACTGCCTCATTTGCTTATACCATAGAGCCGACCCTGCATCCAAGAAAATTCAAGGGTTAAGATCAATTGAGGCATATTTTTTGAAGAATTAAACAAGTCAAAGATGTTTAAAAATAAAAAAGGCAAGAAAGAAATTTGTTCAAGCCAAAATTGAAAAAATCTTGCACTGTCTCAATATTTTTGTTGTAGCTCTTTGCCTAGATGTCTGATTAACCTGATTCTTGCTGCTACAGTAAGAAGGTTGTTCTAAACACTGTATAGATGTTAATGTGATTGGAATGAGGAATTAGAGAATGATTATTTAGAAATACATGTTTTATGGACAAAATTTTCATTTGCCCTTTTTAGGCAAATTATATAGTTTTATGCCTCATTTCCCAAACTAATTAGGGAAATTCCCCTCTTTTAAAACTCGATTTGTAATAAATTGAGTTAGGCTCTATAGTGCCATTTTTAAGGAGTCTATAGTGACGTTTTAAGGATCTATAGTGATGTTTTGCAACTCAACCTCAATGAAATCAAGAAAGACCTTATATATATATATATATATATAATTTAAATATTAAATAAATTCTATTATCTTATTTTAGATGCAAAATTACTAATTAACCATGTAGAATTTGTTTTTTGAGAAAGCCTATAGACACAAAGCATTTAACAAAACTTTTCACACTTGATATGATAGATTGATTGTGATAAGTAAAAATGTGATGCTAGTGGTGTCCCTGTGAGAACTAGTAAAAGTTTGCCATAGTAAAAATTTGTCAATCAATTGTTGTGAAATTTTGTGTATTGCTTTTATTTTTTTTTTTCCCTGAGAAATGCTACATTTATAACATTGTTACAACAGATTCTAGGTGTTAATTTGTTAGTGGTTCTAATTTGAACCCACTATTGACATTATTTTTGTGCCCATCAATAACAACCATAAACAACTTGACACTTAAGATTTGTTGTGGAAAATATTGTGGACGTATCTCTCTGTCTCTCTCTCTCTGTCTCTCTCTCTCTCTCTCTCTCTCTCTCTCCCTTGATTTTCATTTGATAAAAAAAAAATTTTATTTTTGGCTAATATTTGGATTTAATTGATCCCATTACAATGAAAGCAATAACTCTATTGGTTAAAATTTAGAGATCTTTTTCTACTTGGGGTCTTAGGTGACTGCCTCATTTGCTTATACCATAGAGCCGGCCCTGCATCCAAGAAAATTCAAGGGTTAAGATCAATTGAGGCATATTTTTTGAAGAATTAAACAAGTCAAAGATGTTTAAAAATAAAAAAGGCAAGAAAGAAATTCGTTCAAGCCAAAATTGAAAAAATCTTGCACTGTCTCAATATTTTTGTTGTAACTCTTTGCCTAGATGTCTGATTAACCTGATTCTTGCTGCTACAGTAAGAAGGTTGTTCTAAACACTGTATAGATGTTAATGTGATTGGAATGAGGAATTAGAGAATGATTATTTAGAAATACATGTTTTATGGACAAAATTGTCATTTGCCCTTTTCAGGCAAATTATATAGTTTTATGCCTCATTTCCCAAACTAATTAAGGAAATTCCCCTCTTTTAAAACTCGATTTGTAATAAATCGAGTTAGGCCCTATAGTGCCATTTTTAAGGAGCCTATAGTGACGTTTTAAGGACCTATAGTGATGTTTTGTAACTCAACCTCAATGAAATCGAGTTATAAGTAAAAAAATTGCCTATAACTCGATTTTATTAAAGTTGAGTTAAAAAACGTCACTATAGATCCTTAAAATGTTACTATAGGCTCCTTAAAACGCCACTATAGGGCTCTAGAATTTTTTTTTTTTTTTTTAACTCGATTTATCACAAATCGAATTTTAAAAGAGAGGTATTTCCCTAATTAGTTTGGGAAGGGAGGCATAAGGCTATATAATTTGCCTGAAAAGGGCAAAGGGCAATTTTGCCCCTTGCTTTATACTTTGTATCACTTTGAATAGATTCCATTGAGTGGTGAGTGCGTTGAACCTTGTATCTTTGGTGATTTCTTTTTGTTGGTGATCTTTTTGTATCCCATTGGATTTTTGATAGGTGGTGTGGTGATTTTATTATGAGAAATGATATGTCTACAACATTTTTACAACATTTCTACAACAAATCTTAAGTGGCAGGTTGTTACTGGTTGTTATTGTTGGGACAAAAAAGTAATCTTAGTATTAGTTTCAAATTTGAACCAATAATAACTAACCACCTGTGATTTGTTGTAAAAATGTTGTAAAATTGTTGTAGACGTAGCATCCCTCTTTTATTATACTTGTGTGTAAGTCCCATTTCTTGTTTTCTTCAATTCAAAAAAAATTTTCCCGGTAGCATTGGGTCAAAAAGGGACTGCTCTCCTGCTTGTTGCATCTGTCTCTACACTATGGCCGCTTTGCTTAAGAATAAGATACGTACTGGCATAGCCCACATTTAGAACATATTGTACATTTTGTGAATGTATTAAACTATTAACCGTTGTATTCTAATTATACATCGAGATATGACGGGGATTCACGTGTAATAGGGCCCGGACCATCTTTTCTCTTTATTAAAGTTAAATTATTTCCCATCTTTAATTTACATTCTTCTTTACAAATATGGTCCGAATTTTCCACCTTCTTTTTGGGGTCGGTCAAAAGATTGGCAAAGTAGAAAAGTAGAGGTCAATTTTACGAGGGAGAAAAGGTCATACTATGATGAATTGTTTGTGATTTTCACACTTACTAAACACTTTTCTCCAATACTCAGGATCATCATATAATATAGTTGTGAGTTTTAATTAGCTTAACTAGTAAAGTTTCTAATGGTTGAATAAAAGATCTGGGTTTAATCCCCATTTATATCAAAAATCGATTGATATCTTAGTCTGATGATAAAAAGCATCATCAAAAGCGGACATCATAACTTAAAATTCTTTAAAAAAAAAAAACACATAATATAATTCCTATAAAAAAAGAAAAGAAAAAAAGAAAGTGAAATAGTTGTGGGCCTTGTGGCTAAATATGTGGTTTTAGAATTTTTGGTAAGACCCCACCAAGAAGTAGAGAAAAAAAGGAAAAATGTAGATTTTGAGAAGTAGTTCTTAGAAATTTTAAGAGCACAACAATGTGATACTTCATTTTTTTCACATTTATGATCACTTAAGAATAAGATACTGGCATAGCCCACATTTAGAACACATTGTACATTTTGTGAATGTATTATTAAACTATTAACCATTGTATTCTAATCATACATCGAGATGTGACGGGGATTCACATGTAATAGGGCCCGGACCATCTTTTCTCTTTATTAAAGTTAAATTATTTCCCATCTATAATTTACATTCTTCTTTACAAATATGGTCCGGATTTTCCACCTTCTTTTTGAAATTGGTCAAAAGATTGACAAAGTGAAAAGTAGGTCAATTTTACGAGGGAGAAAAGGTCATACTATGATGAATTGTTTGTGATTTTCACACTTACTAACCACTTTTCTCCAATACTCAAATCAACACATAATATAGTTGTGGGTTTCTAGTTAGTTTAATTAGTAAAGTTTCTGATGGTTGAATAAGAGATTTGAGTTCAATCCCCACCTATACCAAAAACCGATTGATATTTTAGTCTGATGATAAAAAGCATCAACCAAGAGCGAATGTCAAAACTTGAAACTCTTTATAAAAAAAAAAAAAAAAAAGTAATATAGTTCCTAAAAAAAAAAAAAAAAAAACGTGAAATAGTTTTGGGCCTTGTGGCTAAATATGTGGTTTTAGAATTTTTGGTAAGATCCCACCAAGAAGTAAAGAAAGAAAAGGAAAAATGTAGATTTTGAGAAGTAATTCTTAGATATTTCAGGAGCACAACGACGTAATACTCCCTTTTCACATTTATGATAGGATTTACAAATTAAATTCATAATGGCGTTCACATAATGTGAGTGAAGAGAGTACAATGTCATTGTACTCCAAAAATACCTAATCATTTTTGGAAAGGGGAGAGAAGAGCAAAAGAGAGAGAGAAAATAGAGGGAAGGACATAGATTATCGAAGTGATTTAATATAAGTATCTCCTAGTTTCTTTTTTATTTTATTTTATTTTTAAGTATATCTTTATCCCAAAAAAAGGGAAAAATTAAGTGGGATAGGACTCGACTTAACAAATTGGCTAAGTCAGCGGGCTCGTGTTCACATAAAAAAAAAATTAAATAAATAAAAAAAGATTTAAAGAAAAATAATAATATATCTCATGAGAAACAGTTAATTAACATTATCAACATATTACAAAAAATATTTTAAAAATAGTTTAGAGAATTTTATTATTATTTATATATAAAAAAAAAAATAGTTAAGCAGAAAAAAAAAAAAAAAAAAAAAAAAAAAAAAAAAAAAAACTAGGTGTAACTCTAAGAATATTACACTATTTAGGGTCCGTTTGGATACAGCTGAAAACTGAAAACTGAAAACTGAAAACACTATAGCAAAATAATTTTTAAATGTGTAAATAGTACCATGAAACCCATTTTTAATGAAAAAGTTGCTGAAAAGTGAAATTTGTGGGTGCGTGAACAGTAAAATTTGTGTTGAAAAGTCAAATATTGCGGCTACTGTTTAATGAACAGCAACCACAACAGTACTGTTATAGTAAAAAAGCGGCTGAGAAAAGCTGGAAACACGTGAAAAAAACAAAAAAAAAAAGAGTTGAAAACGTAAACGCCAGACGCAATGCGCTGGCCAAACATTCTCTTAATATTTTTTATTAGATGTGAATTTTTGATAAATTCATTTTTGGATTGCATTATTTTTATATATTTTTTATGCTTGCAAAAATTTCAGGAAGATCAAATATTAATAATTATTTTATCAATCAAATATTTGAAGTTTAAGTTTTTGTAATTTAAAATTATGCCCTAAAAATAAGTTTTTCGAACTTAAAATAAATAAAGTTCAAAGAAATTTGACATGCTTGTTAAAATTACATAGATGATGTAATCTAACCATGAAAATTTCAAATTATTTAAACCGTACCATGCACGTTGAGCTTTGTCCTATATATAATACCCCCAATCACAATTATTATAGCTATCTTCCTTTTCCTCATTTTTTGATAGGACCTGCCTCTTCCTCATTGATTCACCATATGGATTCTCAATCCTTATATTCTCTTCCCTTCCTTTGTGTCCTTTTCTTTTGTTGCTTCCCTTACACCACCTCCATGATAAGCTTTTTCTTCCCGGACTTCTCACCCAATGACAACAACATCATAGTTTCTGGTACAGCCACGAAAGCTCAAGTTGATGAGCACCCATCAATACGACTCACCGATAACGTGGATAACGTGGGTGACAATCAATATTTTTCCATAGGCAGAGCATACTATTACAAACCCATCCCACTGTGGGATCCTGTTGCAAATGTCATTACAAATTTCACAACTACTTTTGAGTTCGTAATCAGAACTCGTAATGGGGAGTCATTATGGAGTCACTCTGGTGGTGGAATTGCGTTCTTTATCACTTCAGAAGATTCCGTCGATGCTCCTACGGAGTCCATAGGAGGTTGGATGGGTCTCTTCAATAGCACAACTGACGGCAAATCATCAAGCAAGATGGTAGCGGTGGAGTTTGATACCTGGAATGATACGATATGGGAGGATGATCCTAGTAACAACCATGTTGGTATTGATGTGAACTCCATTGTCTCCGAGGTGAGCCGTCCTTATGATCTGACCCAGCGCGACGGGGATGACATTTTGATGGCAACAGTCTCCTATGATGGAACCTCCGAGATTCTCAGTGTATTTTTGAAACACTTGGATCATCCATACCTACCCTTGAATCTTACTCATAATGTAAAGTTGAGAGATGTTCTCCCAGAAAAAGTGATGATGGGCTTCTCTGCAGCAACTGGAGGAGGAGTCCCAGTCCAAGCGATCAGAAGTTGGTCTTTCAGTTCAACTTTGGATCTGGGTTCAACCCAAAATGGAGGGAAAGGAACTCTAAAGATGTGGTTGGTAGGATTAATAACAGGACTGGTGCTTTTTGTTTCTGGGGTAGGTTTTGGCACTTTACATTTTTGTGAGAAATTCCAAAAGAAAGAAAGTAGAAGAAGATGAAGATCTAATAGAAGGAACTGGACCAAAAATGTTTGCCTACAAGGACTTAGTTGTGGCAACTAATAACTTTTCAGAGGAAGGGAAGCTAGGGCAAGGAGGTTTTGGAGGCGTTTACAAAGGTTTCTGGGCAAAAATGAACATGGAAATTGCAGTGAAGAAGATATCAAGCAACTCTAGCCAAGGAAAAAAAGAGTACATTTCTGAGGTGATAACTATAAGTCGTTTAAGACACCGCAATTTGGTTCAACTCGTTGGTTTGAGCCACGAACAAGAGTTCGTAGTGGTTTATGAGTACATGCCCAATGGAAGTCTAGATTCACATTTATTTGGCAAGAGAAGTCATCTCTCGTGGCCAAGGAGGTCCAAAATTGTTCACGGGTTAGCATCTGGATTACTTTATCTGCATGAGGAATGGGAGCAATGTGTAGTGCATAGAGATATCAAATCAAGCAACGTGATGTTAGATTCAAACTTCAACGCAAAACTTGGTGACTTCGGTCTAGCGAGGTTTATGGACCAGGGGCTCGGCTCACAAACAACGGATTTGGCCGGAACCAGGGGCTACATTGCTCCAGAGTGTGTTATGACAAGCAAGTTTAGTAAGGAATCAGATGTTTTTAGTTTTGGGATGGTGGCATTAGAGATAGCATGTGGGAGGAAAGTAGTGGAGCCAAAGGTAGAAGAATCAAAGATTAGTTTACTCAATTGGGTGTGGGAGCTATATGGAGAGGGAAGGCTTTTAGAAGCAGTGGATGAGACGCTAAATGGGGATTATGACATGGACGAGATGAAATGTTTGATGACTATTGGGCTATGGTGTGCTCATCCAGATCACACCTTAAGACCTTCTATAAGGCAGGCAATTAAGGTTCTTAATTATGAAGCACCATTGCCTTCCCTTCTGTCCAAAATGCCTATGCCATTGTATAATTATTATGCCCCTGGAACGATGACTGCCGACCAAATCCAGTTCTTTTGTACAAGCAAAGAAAGCAGCACATCTGCTACCAAGGACGACTCAAGGGTGTGACACTGAGGGATTATTGCAAAGTTGAATGGCAATTGGAGCACAGGATTGATTGTCTTAGTAATGTTTTTCTTTACCGATACAAATGTGGGATTATGAATTAGAATATGAAGTAACATTCTTTCCAATTGATGATAATGTATGGTATTTATAGATTTTCAACTGCATGACAGACTTCATATTATGATCTTAGTGTCCAATCTATATATCTATATATATAATAATAGGTGAAGCAGAAAGAAAATCCAATTAGATTTCAATTGGATTCTCAATTTTGCGCCACTTGTCCTAATCAAAACTCAAAAAAAAAAAAAAAAAATCTAATTAGATTATAAATTTGACTCCAATTTTGTGTCATGTTTCTTATCTAAATTTTCTAATTTTTGTGCCCAAATAAATGATGCATTAACATTTATCACGAAAGCCAAGAAAACCATAATGATAATGCTTATTAGCCTAAATAAAAACATCTTACCTGCACACTTTTATGGAGATTATAAATTGGACTCAAATTTTGTGTCATGTATCTTATCTAAATTTTCTAATTTTTTGTGCCCAAATAAATAATGTATTAACATTTAACACGGAAGCCAAGAAAAACACAATGATAATATTCATTGGCCTAAGCAAGAACATCTCACCTGCACACTTTTATGGGTGATCTCAATAGAGTTTGGAGCTCTTCTAATTCCACAACCAGAACCAAGGAGTCCAATAAGAAAGACTATAAAAGCAAAACATAATCTCTTCCTAATTTCATATCGTCATCCCATGTCTCCTCCTCTCTCAACCTCTACCAATTAGATCCACATACTACTCTCTCCTCCTTCTTACGGATTTCTCAAAGTAAAGCCAAGTTCAAAAACAATGTTCAATCTCACTCTTCCTTACTTCACACTCTCATACATTAGCTCTTTATTGGCGCCTCCAAGAAGATTCCAAACTCAATGATCAATTTTTATTTTTTAATGTCCCTTTATATGTTTTAAATAATAAAATGTAATATTCTCTTTTTTCTTCATTGTATCATCATTTAAATAATAAAATGCAATATTCTCTTTTTTTTATTCATTGTTTTATCTAATGCTATCCTATGTATGATAAACCAAAAAAAAAAAAAAAAAAAAAAGACCAATAGCATTACTTAAATAATAAAATGCAATATATATTTTTCATTGTTTGATTTAATTCTATCATCCATGTGATAAACCCAAAAAAACAAAAAAATAAAAAATAAAAATTGGCCAATAGTATAATTACAATTAACCAGTCCCGTGCGGTAGCACGGGGTTACATACTAGTTGATGATAATGTATGGTATTTATAAGCTCTTAAGTATACTAGATGAATTGTGTGATCTAGATCTATAGCTTTGTTATTGGTATTTCAAGTGCCGTTAATTGTATAGTTATCTTGTTTCATCGTATTTGCTTAATTTCCTAAATTTACTACTTTCTTTTTTCTATATAATTATATGTCAGCGCAAATTGAATTTCTGCGCTGTTGCCTTTATCCATGTGCATTGCTTTCTTTTCATCATGCTTTATAAAAGTTACATCACATATTCTTTCTTTCGCACTCTAGAGAAAAGAGATGAATGAATTAAATTTTTTGTTGTTGTTGTTGTTGTTGTTGTTGTTTAGCTAAGCAATTTTAAATAAACTAGCCGCTGACCTATATAACACTTGGAAAATTTTAACAATTTATTTAGTGAAAAATGAAAAATAGTACATGAGACTTATAAGCATTAGTCTCAAACTATTTTTAAAATGATGTGATTATTTTCTAATAAAGTATAATTGATACAATATATTAGATTTTTTAAATTAAACTTTCTATATTTGTTTTTTCAAAAGTGTTTAAAATTTGTAAATTTTTTTTTTTTTTTTTTTTGTTTAGTTTTTTTTTTAGGAAACATAATGCATTTTGCATATATTCAATTTTTATATAAGGTGATATATTTTGTGAATAATATAATGTGTGGTTGGAATTTGTTCCTAGTGTTTTTTACAAATGATTTATCTTCTATATATCTTGAATGACCTAAAAATGAAGTAAATATAAGTAAATCTATCGATTATATTAAAACTTTAATAACATAAAACATCTAATTTTGTCAATAACCTATCAACATTACATTTAGAATATGACATTATTGTCAATAAAGCAACTCTTTTTTCTATACAAACCTTTCCTCCCAAAACATCAAACAAACCAAAATGACCAAAGTATCCCACTTGTTATTATTGTAACTTGGTGGGTCTTATATACTTCGTGCCCGCTCTCCATGGTTATCCACCTAGTAATCATTTATCAAAATTTTCTACTAGCTACAATAGTCTCTTTTTCCCAAATTTTCAAAAATAGAGGAAGACATAAAAATAACTTTAGTAAGAGTAGTATAAGTTATTGTACTAAAATAAATAAAGTAATAAAATTAAGAAACTCGTAGAATAACTAAAAAGAATATATGTGACCGGCTTTTGATTAGATCCGTATGGATTCATAACCGACCTCAAAACTATTAGGGTGCGTTTGTTTGGATGTGAAATATGGTGGATGGAAAACTTTGGAGGGAAAATGGGAAGGATAACTTTTTTGAAGTGTTTGGTTCGGTAGGAAGGGAGGAAAATAAATGGTAGAGTTCATGTGTTTTCTCCTCGGGCCTACCAAAAGTTTTCTTCTCAAAATAGAAAGAAAACTAAGGATACATTTGATAGACTGTAGTAGGTACTGTAAGATAATAGTTATTCTTATAGTTTAACTATTCAATAGTTTGGTTATGTTTATATTACAGGGAGTAATCATTCCTTATGAATAGTTATCTTTAAAATAAGGAATAAGTATTCATCTCTAAAAGGGTTGCAATACTTATTCCTTAGTAGGTGTATTAATTTCCAAAATTAATATATTTTCAAATAAACAAACTTTCCATATGTACATAACAATTATGAAAATAAAAAATCATAAGAAATAACTAATCTCTCTTTCAAATTTAAAAAAAAAATATTTTTTTTTTTAGGAAATATAATTATATGAGTAAGATATTTCCTAAAATATATCTTAGGTTTGATTATGCTTTCATTCTACTATTTCAGGGTTTTATTATTGTGTTGTCACCAAACAAATAAATAGTAATAAGTATTACATTATATCATCTTTTATTCTTTGTAATACATATTCCTATTCCTAATAATTACCGTTGCAGTTTACCAAATGTACCCTAAGTGGAGATGATTTTTTTCTTGATTGACAAAAATGCCAATGCTTTCCTTAAGTTGCCTTTATTTTTTTTTTCTTTCTCCCTTAGGCAGTAACATTACCTTTGTTTATGTTTTTTTTTTTTTGGGGGGGGGGGGGGTGAGGATGATGCCTCTTCTTTTTATTTTTTTTTTCTATTCTTTTTTCTTCTTTTGATTTTCTAGGCCAAGGCATGCCTTCTTTTTTTTTTTTTTTCTTCTTCTAAATGTGCCTCCTCTTCCTTTTCTATTCTTTTTTTTTTTTCTTTTGATTTTCTAGGGCTTGGGCGTATTTTTTTTTTTTATAACTAGACATGATTTCTTTTTTGGACATGATTTTTATTTTTTAATAAATTTGGGTGATTGTTCTTTTTTATGATTATTTGTCACTTTTATGTTTTAATTGGGCATCATTCTTTAACAAGAATATATGAGTAAATTTATTCAAACTCATTTTTTTCTATCCCTCAACTTTTCCACTCCCAACTAAACAAAAAGGAGAGAAAATAAAATCTTTTCTATCCTTCCACCATTTTCTATCCTTCCACCATTTTCTATCCTCCCACTTTTCCACCCCTCCAACCAAACCAAACCTTAGATTAAAGTTTGGTTGTTGTGAGAAAAGCCTCTATATCCCAATACATCAGCCAATAGTGAATGCATGTGCAGTGTTGGTGGCAAATGAGTATTTTTTCAAAGCATTTGTTGAGAGTTTGTTTAGGCCCCTTAAACAGATTGTTTAACCTAATATATTAACCAAGTGATTACTTAAATTAATTTTCAAATCTAGGTTAAAACAAAAAAAAAAAAATCATATAATGCAAAATTGTGAAAAAGTAAATAACACCATGATATGATTACCTAGGAAAACCAATGAAACTAACTCATTTTAAGGTAAAAACCTGGGGAGGATTTGACTTAGCTATTCTCAAGGTAAATTAAATCCACTATAAGAGAATTGAAGTTTTTACAAAAGATTTAACCCTAAATCTAATGCTACGTCATGTAGTAATTTACAGACACGACCATGTGCAAGTTTCGAATTCACAGACTTCTTCTCATCTTGGATTAACAGCAACACAAGCACACCCTTGCTTGTGACTTTGAGACTCCACTCAAAGGTTTCAGATCACCATCAGTAGTTGATCTTGAATGCAACAACTAGTTCTACCAATCCTTGATTGTAGTTTTTGCTTCGATAGAATCTTGTGTAATTAGAAGGTATAGAACCTCTCAAATCTCACTAGGAGTAACACACAAGTCTTCCAAAAGTCTCCAAAACAAAGCTAGGGTTTTCTTTTTATATGTGGAGAAGTTTAAGTGAAACCCTAAACTTTTTTGTTGTGATTGGACTGAAATAACCTTCTATAGAAAAACCTTATCTGCGATTTTCGATTGGTCGGGTCTATTTCTCGATTGGTCGAGAAAGGCAGGGCTTGAATTCTTTTTTTTGCAATCAACTGGACTTTGAAATCTTGAAACACACTTATTTAAGCACACTCTAAATACTTAGACTAGACTTGTTTTGCTCTCGGTTTGCCAACACATTACAACCATGATTCTAAACATCTAATCTAAATATTTAGAACCTAACAATCTCCCCCTTTGGCAATCCGTGACAAAACACACATACCAAAATAATGCTTAAATAAAAACCGGCTCAAATACAAGTTATTGTCCAATTACATATCTTACACAAATACTAACTATTATTTGCTAGTATAATCAGCAACTGTTGAGAGATTTAACCTGTAAATTCTTGAAACATTGAAAACAACTCATAAACGCATGTGTGGAAAATATAGTTAAACATTCTAAATAGAATTTAAACCTTGAAATCACAAAAACACAAGTAGATAGTGAACACATCAACATGAATAGCCTCAGAATCATCAACTATCATAATCTCATCACATCAATGTTTAAGTGAAACAAAGAAAATAACTAAAGGTAGAAATACATCGAAACCGAATAAAATAAAATACAATAAAACAAAGTAAAGTAAAGTAAAGTACTCCCCCTAGCCAAAATACATAAATTCCCCCTATGTACATAGATCTACTGTGTATTGCCAAAGGCAATGTCAGTCCTCAAAGGGTGGAGGTGGTGGAAAAGAATTTCTATAATTTGAAAAATTGGCTCTCAATGATGCAACCTCAGTCAATAGCTCATTAAGCAACTGTCCCTGAGTAGCCTAAGTCATCATGATAGATTGCGTCATGGCTCAAAGTGACAATGGTGGAGCTCCTGAAGGATCAACATCCTTAGAATGAATAACAGGATTCATAGCAAGAGTAGGATCCACATAAGTCTCCTCTGTAGCAAATATGGTACCAGAGGTAGTGGAAGCATCTCCTTTAAGTCTCTTAGAAGTCCCAGTGCTTGGCTCAGCACTCTTCATCTGTGCCTGTCTTTGTCTAAGATAGGTAGTTCCTATGGGGGCCATAATATGTACTAACTCTAGGGAAGGAAACTCAGACATCTCTAAATATCTCAAAATCCTAAAAATGAGCAAGGGGAAGAAAAGCTTTTGACCTTTACTCTTACTTCAATAGACATCGATAATAGATTGAATAAACATAGAAGGGAAACACATAAAACCATCAGTAATAAGAGCATAAAGAAAAGCACAACGCTCTATAGGTACGGTATGAACATGAGAGATAGGCTGGATGTTATGACAAGTGATCCGTAAGTATAAAGAGTTAAGCTAAGTAAACTCACAAGAGTTGATTCTTGGTTTTGATCCTCAAGAAACAGGACTACCACAAATAAGGTGTTGGGATTTGTGCCCTAGAATCCTATTATGTAATGCTATGTATTATATTATGTATGACATGATGTATGACTTAATATTGCAATTAACAAAGTTGTTTTATTATTATCTGAAATAATGGTAATATGAATGTTTGGACATTATCATATAGTCAATGAGATGCATAGTATGTGATTTAGTCACAGAAGATATAAATCACAAGTTCTTTGTAAACTTAGAATTTGGTTCGTAGTCGGTGATGAAATTGGGCATTTTATCTGCAAAGACTATAACATATCAACTAAAATGATTTGTCTTGGTCATGGAAGTGGTGACTTCTAGTTGATATATTGATATGTTTTAAGAGTTAAAACATATTGAACAGGACTACTGTGAGATTTATTATTCTCCTAATGACTGTCAATTGAATAATAAATCTCACAACTTTCATTTACATGAACTCTTAATCCTGAGAGAATAATGGACTTGATCATGAAGTGTGGGTTGCTTTGATATATCAGGAGTGAGATCTAAAGTAACGGTCAAAACCTCAGTATGTTGGACAGTCACATTTAGTGTTAATAGAACATATATTCTCAAGATGGAATTCATAGTCTCTTAACAGAGATACAAAATATTCCCTTGAGATAAGTTTAATGGTTTTGTTATTCAGAGAGTTAGGCCTAACCACTTTAGTAAGACTAAAGTATATATATGATGAATAACTTAAAAAGATTAAACCGGGTACTCAAGAATTAAGATGTAGTAATTCACAAAGTGGCAGTCTTCATTCATGACTTTGTATTACTACAAATATTTTATGAAGGGGTTGCATGTACAATAAAGTCTTAGGATATAATTTATTAATAAGGCCTAGAGTGCAATTATATTTATATAGTGGTATTAAATATAATTAATGGTAACTTTGGACTTGTCAAGAGTTGACAGAAAAGCCCAAGGCCCATTGGAGCTAGAGTCTTATTTGTTCCCTTTTGGTCCCACTCCAAGCCACATTCTAAAGCCCAATTGAGAAGGCCCAAAGGTTAGCCCAATTA
The DNA here is from genome assembly GCF_002906115.3 of Quercus suber. NCBI lineage: Eukaryota > Viridiplantae > Streptophyta > Magnoliopsida > Fagales > Fagaceae > Quercus > Quercus suber. The sequence goes on from NW_027069549.1 coordinate 1,584,622, forward strand.
GATAATCAGATATATAGAGAGAAACATATAGATTTAATATAAGAAGAAGAATTGGTATGTATATGAGTGTTGGAAACTCTTCAATTCTCTCTAGAACAAACTCATATATCTGATTGAGAGACCACACATCTTGGGTGTTAGTGGAATTGGAGTGAAGATTGAAAGTCTTCTCAAGAACTCTTGAATTTTCAGTTTTGAATTTCACTGCTTCAAGGTACACAACTTTATTCTCTAATTCTGAAACTTATATGGCACATGTTGACAATTGTAAATGAAGTAGATCTGTCAATTTAATTTTTCCACTGCGTAGACTCTTGTTTCCATTAGAAGGGACATCATATCATCTACAGCAGGAAACTTTGTGTAAGGATAAACGGGTTTACGAACTAAGGGTACTCCTAAAGCCTCAGAAACAACTTGTTTACTTATAGTAAACTCCTGACCACGGATCCAAGTAGTCAAATAATGACCACCGGTAACCTCAGAATAGGCCGAAAGATTAGAGTAAAACTCTCTAATCAAGACAACAAGAGGAAGTTCAGACACCTCACACAAAGAAAACCAGTTCCTAGTCACAAAAGTCCTACGAATGGAAGGATCTAACTCACTTAGAACTATCTCCCTTTCACCCCAAATTGACCTATACTTGTTCAAGGTCTCATAGGTTTCCTCACACTATTCAGTAAAAAACCTAACACCTACAACAGAACCAGATGAAGAGGAAGAACCAAGGGTCCTTTTGGCTCTAGTCTTAAATTTCCCACTAGGTTTAGGAGCCATGTCTAAGAGTAAAAACAACAAAACAAAACAAAAACCAAGGGCAGACTACATAAGAAGGATTAGAGATAAGATAACATGCAATTTTTTTTTTTTTAAAAAAACTATATGATGCATGACATTGATTCTTGCATGATGCATGATCTACTGTTCTTACACAATCCAGAATCATCACAATTTGCAAAATTGTCAAGGTAAATTTAAGAATTATAGAAAATTCCCAATTTGAAAACCAAGCAATTCTCAAATAAAACCTTGTATTGACAAATTGGATATCACAACAAGTATAAAACAGGTTATAATTACTCAATTTATCAATTTCATAAGTTAATTTCACTCAATTTTGCCTAATTTCACAAAATCCCTAAATTCTCAAGAACTTAGAACCCTAATTTCGAAATTTTCAGTAAAAATTAAAAATTTTGAAATTAAAGCATGTGAATCATGTTTAAATGATGCATGAACAAAAAACCCATGGTTTAGAATTGAACAAAAACCCAATTTTCATCAAAACCCCTAAATTTTCTAATGTGCGAAAATCACTAAAAATTCAATGAAAAATGCGTGAAAACATGTAATATGATGAAAAATAAAGGGTATAAAGGTCTTACAAAATATAGATGAAGAAAACCTTGGAAGCTTTGACCACAAAAAAGACAAAAAAAAAAAAAAAGATGAGGAATTAAGAGAGGAATCAAGGAGATAGACAAAAAGGAACTTTTGAAAAAGTCAGATCTGATTCCTATATGTTTCAGAATTTCAAAATCCGATCAGTCTAGAGGAATTAGATAGGAATCGAAAACAACATAAAATTAAGCTCTATCAATCTAGAGGAATCGGACAAGAACCAGGACAACTCGAGACTTTTAATAGAAAATCCAATTTTTCTCATTCACATTTAGATCGATCAAAGAATAGACTCAATCAGTCAAGTTTCAAAGAATAAAAATTTTGAAAAATTCTGGAAAACTTTTTCTATAGAATCATTTGAAAAAACGGTTTTTATGATATGACATACATGTTCATGATTTCAAATGATTTTCAAAATCAAATTATTCAAAAAGTAATTCCACTTTATCAAAATCCTCACTCTTTTCTTTTCTCACACCCCAGAGATGCATTAAACACTTCAAGAAATTTGACTTTGGTAGGCCACAAAAACATCACAACACAATCATATGTACCAAATTTAACAAAGTTTTGCTTGTAGTGTGTGCAACTAGCAAGTGCATGAGATACTCACAAGGTGATATGTAAACAGAGAATAAACACACTTTCTACATTATTCAGCACATAAGTTTGAAAGTGACTATCACCTAAAGAGTTACATCATATGACTCCCACATCTCATAGAAAACACACTTGCAACCATGCAACTTTTTTTTATTATATTTTGAAGCATATTTTTATTTTATTTTTCATTTTTTATTTATTTATTTTTGTTTCTTTTAACTAATGTACAATAACACCTTTAAAAATTTTGCGGTGCAAGTGCTACACCTTACCGAGCACGGCTTTTATAATTTGCACACGGGTATTCATGATTGGCGAGTAACAGTGGTGAGATGGTTATTTATGCCTTTCTCCTAGGATTTTTTAGTCCTTACAATCAAAAGAATGTGACTTCAAAATCAAGAACCATGAACAAGTCACACAATATAAGCACTACATAGCACAAACTAGCAAAGTGTAGTAAAATAAAGCTCGTCAAAGTTAAACAAGATACACAATCATGAAATGTAAATTTCATAGGCCAACCTCAATTACATATCTTGAAGATGTATAATACAAACCCCCCCCCCCCCAAAAAAAAAAAAAAAAAAAAAACAAGCCTAGAATGCAATGTATGAACGTAATGCAAATGCAATCCTAAAGATAAACCATTTTTGGTCACAAGAGATAGAAAGAATTAACACAAGGACCATTTTAGACATACTTACTGTGATTGAGTCTTTTGCATCCAGACATTTTTAGATGCAAACTTGGAATTTTAATTATTCCTAATATTAGCTCTAGCATTGGTATAAAGGTTAAGAACCTTTACCAACTCATGAATAAGTGTAATAGGATCTTGTGCTTTTGATACAGACACTTTTTGTTTGGGAGATTGCTTTAAAGCATGCAGCTTAAAGCAATTTGGTCTTGTATGCCCAACTTTTCCACAAAAGTGACAAAACTACTGTGGTTTGAGTTTTTCTTGTTTCCAAATTGATTAGACTTTTTGGGCTCAAACTCACTAAGGTCTACTCTAGTTCTTTTAGAAATAGGAGCAACTACCTTATGAACCTTAACATCAGTAGAAGTTTGACAAACAGAAGAAGATGATGTAGCAAGTACAAACTTAGGAGGATTCACAATGGTAGAAGATCCATTATCAACAAACCCTAGACTAGTCTTATCATAAACAGACTTTTGAATATGTAACATCTCATCTAGTTTAGAGGTAGAAGTTCTATTTATTTGTTCTCTAGCAACAGATAATTCTAATTCTAAACTCTTAACTTTTTCAAGCAAAGACATGTTCTCAATTTTAACAGAGTTCAGGAGTTTATTAGCATCAAACAATTTCAACAGCAAATTTTTCTTTTCCAGTTCAAGAGTGTTTATCTTTTTCAAACTTAATTCTACACTCATAGCATCTTTAGTTGCTATCTTGCAAAGCTTTTTATAAGCTTCCTATAAATCTGCATTTTTAGAGAATTCCCCATCAGAAAGGTTCTCATTGGCAGTCTCAATTTCACTTACTACAGCAGTAGCAGTGAAAGCCATGAAGTTTCCTTATTAATTACTTTCAGACTCATGATCAGACACTTCATCATCAATCAAAGTAACAGCCATAGCCTTACCTAGTGACCTCAAGAAGGTTGGACATTTAGATTTCATATGACCATAACCCTGACAACCATAACATTGTTGTCCTAAAGAATTGTTTGAAGATTGACCTACTTTTTCTTTCGGTTTTCCACTATTATTGTTCTTAGCAGTTTCATTCTTCTTCACATTCCTAGTATCAACATTGTTTCTGTTTCTTGCCCTCCTATTATTGTTTCTCAGAAAGTTTCTAAAGTTCTTGGCAAGATATGTAATCTCAATAGATGATAGTTCATCATCAAATCCACAATCATGAACATCATCAACAGGTGGCAGTCAACATCATCATAGATTTGGATTTACTAGTCTTAGGTAAATCAGATTCATAAGATTGAAGAGATCCTACTAGTTCATCTATAGGGATAGAGTTAACATCTTTACTTTCAGTTATGAAAGTCACTTTGGGTCTAAAGTCCTTAGTCAAAGATCTAAGAATTTTCCTAATAATTTTAGGTTGATCATAGACTTCACCCAAATTAAAAGCAAAATTAACAATGTCATTCAATTTTGCATAGAATTCATCAAAAGACTCATCTTCAGACATTCTAATGCTTTCAAACCTAGATGTCAATTACTGTAGTTTATTAATCTTTACTGCCTTAATGCCTTCATGCACAGTTTGCAAGATGTTCCATGCAATGTGAGCAATCTCCACATTTAAGATTCTCTTAAACCCTTCCATGGAAACAGCATTGAATATCGCACTCATAGCTTTACTGTTAAAGCTTGCTACTTCCTTTCGTGCAGTAGACCATTCACTAATGTGATTCATATTAGGAATATATGTCATCATGTATTGGCTAATCCTTTGAAAAAAAGCACTTTACTTGTAATTGGGTAGATCTAGGATGTGTTTAATACTTCAAGAAACAAGGTTTCAAGTTCAAGTGTTAAAGTCATGCAAGTCTGTCCAAGAATCAAGTAATGAAGTGCTGGTTTTAAAGCTCTACAGCTACTCGACAGATAGTGTATCTATCGAGAATTATGAAAATCAGATTTTCAGTTCTGATTTCATTCCAATCCGTGAGTATGTGTTTGAGCTTTCTTTTCTCACAACCTTAAACATATATAAGAATTATTTTAAGGGCTGTCACAAGGAGCACAATTGCACAAGTGTGAAGTAAAGTGTTGTTCATGCAAATTGTGACCGAAAACCTAGTTTGCCCTAGTTCATCTTGAAGAAGCTACTATTTTTGTACACTGTAGGGTTTTGTGACTAAGCAACTTTGTGATCTTTATTGTGTGATGAACTGAAGAACTTTGCAGCCAACATCTTTCTCAAGTTGGTGATTAAGTCGCGTATTGGGATTCACACATCTATTGGTTAGTCACGTACTAGGAGTCGTGCATTAACCGGAGAGATTGTCACTACAGAACAAGTCCAATTGGGTATTGGGGTAAGAGTTCAACTATAAGTTGGTATAAGGTACTGGAATTCCTTTACTTGTAACCGCTTGTAATAATAGTGAATTATTGAGAGTGGTGACCTTAAAATCACTCAGTGAGGTTTTTACCTTGGAGGTTTTCCCCATTCGAAAACAAATCACCCTGTCAATTTTATTTTCTGCTGCGTTTTATTTTAGTTGGTGATTTTTTTGTGTTGCCACGTACATTGCATGTTAATTTGAATAATTAATAAACTTGGCTAATTAATCAATTAATTCATCACAAGGGGTCAATACATTTTTGGCCTATCAAGTGGTATCATAGTAGGCACACTCTGATTAGGTTTTTAATCTTTGCTGTGTGATTCATTGACCCTTGTTTGTCATGAATAGAGGACAGTCACTCATTATACCTCCATTATTTAATGGTACTAACTATGCATATTGGAAAGTACACATGAAAGCTTTTTTGCAATCTTTAGATGAGAAAGTGTGGCAAGCTGTGGAGATAGGCTAGACCAAGCCAAAGGAAGTGTTGGCTGATTGGGATGATGCAAAGATCAAGGCGGAAAACTTTAACACCAGGGCATTGAATGCTTTATTTAGTGCGGTCACAAATGAGAAGTTTAAGAAGATATCATCTACAGAAACTGTTAAGGAAGCATGGACCATTCTCTAGACAACCTATGAGGGAACAAAGGTTGTCAAGGACTTGAAACTTCAGAGGCTCACTACTAGCTTCAAAGAGATTAAGATGGAGGAGGATGAGTCATTTGATGAGTTCTATGCCAAGCTCAAGGACATAGTGAACTCAGCTTTTAATCTTGGAGAAACCATTCCCAAACCCAAGACTGTAAGAAAGGTACTCAAATCTCTACCTGAGAGATTTCATGCCAAGATCACCGCGATAGAGGAATTAAAGGATATTGACAAGATTCCTTTGACAGAGTTAGTTGGTAATTTGCAGACCTATGAGTTAGGTTTGACAAGGATTGCTAAGTCGAGTAAGGGCAAGAGCATGGCATTGTAGGCCAAGAGCAGTGACACGGATGAGTCTTCAATCGATGAAGATTTTAAAATGAAGTCCTACATCACAAGGCAATTCAAGAAGTTCATGAAGATTCTTTAAAGATATACATATCTCTAGTATAAATAGCTCTCTAAGTTCCTTTCAATATGAATAAAAGTTCCAAGGCCCATTCGTTTAGATTAACCCCAATAACTGATTTTCTATCCATTATTAATTTCAACAAAATTCCAAGGCCTAAGTAGTCTCCAAAAATTACAATAAGGGAAATCCACAATTTTGAGATTCACCATAGACCATTGAATGCTAGCATCCATTTAATTCTATACCTCAAAATTAAGTAGTGCGTCCAAAGTTCCAATCCTTCCTAAGTTCAAAATTAATTTACAACATATATGACTATATCTTTTCTTCCTCAAGTTTTGTAAGAAAAAGAAATTCCAAAATCTTCATAAATAATCAATTGAGCATTGATATAAGGTCTTTCATAGAACCTCTATCTTAACCATAAATTACCTTCTCAAATAAGCAACATTTATTCACCTTTAATCTCCAAATGATACTTGGGTTGGAACTCATTGAAGAGTTGGGTTCCTTATAATTACATTGCCTACTATTAAAACAAATCTCTAAGTATACATTAGTTAGAAAGGACTAGTCCATGAAGTATCTCAACTCCTTTTTCTCTTCTTCTTTTTTTTTCCTTGCAAATAATAGTCCCAGCAGTCTAGGGCTTAAGAGTACACTGCAATTTATAATCACTAACCATCTGCCAATATAAAACAAAAGGTACAACAATTGACTATAATTCAAATTGTAATAGTCTTTCAAAATAAACTCTCTTGCCATCCCAACTCCTTCAATATACAATCAAAAATATGGTTCACTAGTCCAATTCAGTACTACCACATACTTGTGTTACTTGTGTTCTATCCACTTCATTTTCTATTAAGCCAATCCATTAACTCTTATCAGTTAAGTTCAAAGAATTACATTTCCGGCATCAAAACTTATTTCCCCATGATAATAAACAATCCTCCAAGTCCATAGAAAGAAATTGAGGACCTCAAACTTCTAAGTAAGAAAACATGTCTCAAAAACATTTAGGGACTATCTCACACATAAATTAGGCTATGGTAATCCATGTAGGTCAACCCTAACAAGAACAGTGATCCAAAAGAAGGTCGGTCCTTAACATTAGAATCCAAGGAAGTCCACCGAGATATTACTGAATTCTTTAAACACCCTTAGAATTTATATAATAACATATAATATAATGTGAACTACAATAACCACAAATTAATTTTCCTTCACACTACAACCTTTTAGTTAATTTCCTTACTCCATATAAACTAAAATCAAGGAATCATAGCTCTAACATCAAACCTTAACCCCTGAATAAAGTTATGAAATTTTCAATTCCCTGAAAGCACTCCAAATCTGAATAAGGCATATAGTAAGCTATCATTCAACAATTAAACCTATGAGAATCTCCTACAGATCAAACTAACCTTAGGTAGGTCGACTATATTAGGCAAAACTATCAAATGAGTTTTCAAAAGATCAGTCACAAAACAGCAGGAAGATTTCCTTTATTTGTTCTTTTCTCACTCTCTTTTCCTTTTAATAAGAAGAAGAAGTTTTGGTAACCAATCTAATCAACTACAAAATTTTCAAGAATAAAATACACCCACTTAATACTAGTATAAGATCATAGAAGTACATCAATTAAAATCCTCCCTTTTGTATTTATAAGTCATGTATGCATAACCACATAGACATAAATATCAAACCCTTCAAATATGACCTAATAAATCATCATATGATGGAACCTCACTTACACTTCTCATCAAGTCGTCAAAAGAACACTATCTATGACCTAATAACCTTCATAAACAATAACTAGAATTGTAATGCCTAGGGCGTAGATTTCATTCTAAATCAAAACCTAGCATAAAGTCTACAAGATCATTACCTGGCTCTTATACCATTAAACTGTCATGCCCCGAACTCAACCATAAAGATAGGCAGGCACGTGACAATGACTGTACGCTTATAAAGAAATCACCCTACAAGTATGCAAGGCCTTCTTAGCACTAAAAATTATCCTCAAAATTATATTAAATAAATCCAAAATACCTCAACAATTTCTTTATGAATAGATCTCCAATAATTCAGAAAAAAAAAAACAAAACAAAATCCAAACCTCATGTACATAATAGTAATTGGCCGATATAAGACTATTACAAGATCATCTAATCCCAAAATCACTAAGCTTCTTTCTTACTTACAACACAACAGCAAAACTCCCATAACTAGCTATTCTTCACAATTTGAAACTGGAGGGGAAAAAGGGGGCGAGTTGACAACTCAATAAGTAACCAAAATCCTAATAAGTTCTATCAAGCAATAGATCTGTAAAGTAATAAGATAATGTAATATGAGTTTTCAAAAGTTATAATATACTACGGGTTTTCAAAAATAACTAAGAATTTTCATAGTCTTAAAATAATAAGTTGCAGATAGATCACATACTTTAATCTTACAAATATATTATAGATGGTTTAGAAATTAGTCAATTTTCCATATATCAAAAACTATAACTTACAATAGGTTCCAAAAATACATAAGCAGTTTTAATGACTCAAAATAGTTCAAATACTCAAACATTTTCAAAATCATATCAGTAGTTTTAAGGACTCAAAATAGTTCAAATATTCAAACGTAATTCATATTTTTAATAATCTTATGACTATGGTCACGCTATATCCCCGTGACTAGGCATCAGGGTACCAATGAATAACCCCTATTGGTTTGGGTATCAGAATCAATTCATAGTCAGATTGTCCATAATCATATACATGAAATCATAGTTTCTAACAAAAATATATTTTGATAGGCCACAAACTGAATAACCCCTTGTGATTAAACCAATTAATTAATTAGCCAAGTTATTAATTAATCAATTTAACATGCAAATACGTGGAAGCACAAACAAATCACCAAATAACTAAATATGCAGCGGAAATTAAATGACATGGTGATTTGTTTACGAATGGAGAAAACCCTTACGGCAAAAACCCCATCGGATGATTTTCAGGTCACCACTCCCGAAACTCCACTATTATCAAATCAAGCGGTTACAAGTAAAGGAATCCCAAGTTCCTTACCAACCTACAGTTGAACCCTTACCCCAATACCCAATTGGACTTGATTTTTAGTGACAGTTCCCCCTTTTGATGCACGGCTCCCAAGTACGTGACTAAACAATTTGATGCGCGGATCCCATTACGCAGCTTACTCGTTTGCACGAATTCTAGTACGTGACTAACTCCACAACAACCCTTTGATTGTTGTAGTTGATTTGTAGTAGCTTCACATAGAAACACCAATAAGATCTTCAATGTTGGTGCAAGAGACTTTGCTTGGTCACAAAACCCAAAGGCGTACAAGAAACGCAGCAAGAACTCTTTCTTTTGTAGGAGGAGGCTAGGGTTTCAAAAAGAAAACCTTATGAAGCTCTCTAGGGTTAGGTTTTTCTTTTTCCCACCTCCTTTAAATAGGAGCTTAATGGGCTCTCTTATTCCAAATAGGTTTACACAAACCTTGGACTTTCCTAGTCCAATAAGGATTATACAAACCCATAAACAAATAGCCTTTTACAATAAAAACATTGTGGCTATAATCTGAAAATCTGTAAGCTCGATTGATTGAGACATCTATCGAGCTTTAATGAATCTCGACAAATAGAGCTTTTGTCGAGAAGATATCGAGACCTGTAGATTGCACTTTTCTTGAGCAGTTCTTAAGTAATCTTCATGTCTTCAATTTAACCACTTGTGATGATCATCTTGAACCTACTTAGATTTATCCAAATACAAGAAAAATGCGTTTTGTCAAAGGATATGCCAATTACATAAAAATATGTCCCAAAAAATCTCCTCCTTTGGCAATTCGTGACAAAACCACAAGAGTACATTGAATGTCCTAGAATACATTCTACTCAAGATTACAAAATAAATAAGCCTAGTCTAAAAGATCTGAACCTTGGAAGTTGCTGCAAGAAGAAGGTTCGGAATCTTGACTTTGCTTTAACTTGTCTTTCCTGAAAGGCACTAAACAAAACACATCAAGGTACCATATGGAAAATAATGACAAGTTAAATAAACAAGAAACATGTGTATAAAGAGAGAAAAGAAACAACACATGTGAGATAAAGAGTGAAACACATACATCATCATCAAATATAGAAACAACACATGATGTATGTAAATGGTTACAAAACCAAAAGATACACAACACAAAATATATGTCAATATCAATGTGTATCAAACTAACTCTCCCCCTTAGTTAGTTACATCAAAAACATTCTTCCCTTTAACATGAAGTTCTCCCCCTAAGTCTATTACTCCCCCTGAGGAATGACATTCAATTCTCAAATTTCTCCC
>NW_027069549.1:1596351-1640361 GCF_002906115.3 Quercus suber
TGAGATGAAATTTGATTTTTAAAATTCTCATTCAAATTATTGGCTTCATCCAATTTTGCAATCAAATCATCTTTTTCAAGCTTGACCTTTTTAAATTTAGCTTTTAATTTTGTAGAATATTCAAGAGATTTCATACAAAAATTATAAAGCTTGCAATAGGCATCTTGAATATCATCATCATCATTCAACATAAGATCATGCAAATCAAAAGAATCAAGAGTTTCTATGACAACAGGGGTCAATGGATCAACATAGCAAAGATTAAACCTAATCAGAGTGTGTCTGCTCTGATACCACTTAATAGGCCACAAACTGAATAACCCCTTGTGATTAAACCAATTAATTAATTAGCCAAGTTATTAATTAATCAATTTAACATGCAAATACGTGGAAGCACAAACAAATCACCAAATAACTGAATATGCAGTGGAAATTAAATGACACGGTGATTTGTTTACGAATGGGGAAAACCCTTACGGCAAAAATCCCACTGGGTGATTTTCAGGTCACCACTCCTGAAACTCCACTATTATCAAATCAAGCAGTTACAAGTAAAGGAATCCCAAGTTCCTTACCAACTTACAGTTGAACCCTTACCCCAATACCCAATTGGACTTGATCTGTAATGACATTTCCCCCTTTTGATGCATGGCTCCCAAGTACATGACTAACCAATTTGATGCGCGGATCCCAGTACGCGGCTTACTCATTTGTACGAATCCCAGTATGTGACTAACTCCATAACAACCCTTTGATTGTTGTAGTTGATTTGCAACAGCTTCACATAGAAACACCAATAAGATCTTCAATGTTGGTGCAAGAGACTTTGCTTGGTCACAAAACCCAAAGACGTATAAGAAATGCAGCAATAACTCTTTCTTCTGTAGGAGGAGGCTAGGGTTTCAAAAAGAAAACCTTATGAAAATCTCTAGGGTTAAGTTTTTCTTTTCCCACCTCCTTTAAGTAGGAGCTTAATGGGCTCTCCTATTCCAAATAGGTTTACATAAACCTTGGACTTTCCTAGTCCAATAAAGATTATACAAACCTATAAACAAATTATGTTAGTCTTCAAATAAGGCCCAAGGCCCAATACATTAGGCTGGGCTTTCACCCCCACAATAGGTATTACTTATCAAAAGCCACCTGTTATTATTATAACTTGGTAGGTCATACTTCGTGCCCCATTACATATTCTCCATGGTTATCCACCTAGTAATCATTTATCAAAAATTTCTACCAGCAACAAAAACCCCTTTATCCCAAATTTTCAAAAGTAGAGGAAGACATAAAAATAACAATAATAAAAGTTGTACAAATCAAGAAACTCATAGAATAACTTTAAAAAATATATGTCAACAGTCTTCATTAGATCGTCATGGATTCATAACCGGCCTCAAAGCTATTAAATTAAAGTTTGGTTGTTGTGAGAAAGCCTCTTTATCCCAATACGTCAGCCAATAGTGAATGCATGTGCAGTGTTGGTAGCAAGTAAGTATTTTTCTAAAGCAGTTGTAATTTTCTTTTCTTTTTGATAGTTTCTCTTTTTAGTCAAGGAAATTAAATTACTATGGGGTTGTCTGTTTCCCTTGTGGTGCCTATCCCTATTGCTTAGAAGGTTCATTTAGTAAAATTCCACAAGCCCTAGCATCATATTCACTTTATAATACAGGCATAATAAACTTGGTGAGAAAAAGGTTCCATAAAATATGTAATTCCATTTACTTGTACGTACGATTAAATGCAATAATTCAGCTTCCATACTTACATATGCCTTCTTGCATTGGAAAGTTAAACATATTTACACCAGCCTTTTTGTGTGTATTATATATATATATATATATATGTATGGATGTATGGATGTATGTATGATTAAGAGCTAAACCAAAGATGAGTATGGGAAAGTAGCCTAGCTTGCAAAATAAAGATACAATTGTTAAAATATATATTACCACTGTATTCATGTCTTGATTCAGTATTCTAATACGACTGTATTAGCATGCAGACTACACCTTGCATTACACTGAAAAAAATTATATAATTTTTTTCAGTGTAATGCATGGTGTATTCATTAAGAACATTTAATGACATTCGTTCATGGCAACATTTAGTCTATTAACATCTTTCCAATGCACTGACAAAAAATAAAAAAGATTGAGACTTCTGAAATTCTAAGCTTAAATTTCGAAATCGCACTTAATAAGCTATAGAGTTTGAAATGTAATATGAAGCACAGGCAGAGATCCACAACCTTGCTTCTGAATCTGAATGTGAACATAAAGCAATCCAAGATTATACACTAAAATTTATGTAATACGCACATAGCCACTTGTGGAGATATAGTGAAGAAAGATACAGCCACAAACATTCATTGCTCCTTATCACATCATATAAAATCAAGAGATGTTACCTTGGATCATCCCTTTTAAATATCAATATGTGATAGCAATTTTCTACAAAAAAAAAAAAAAAAAAAAAAGGGTTGATAATATTGTGAACTTCTAGGAAAAATCATTGAAAATGAGAGCTAGGAGAAAAGAACATTCATAAAAAGTGTTAGCGTGCATAGTGTTGTAGGCTTTAGGCCCAACTAGATTAGATTATTTGTATAGCACACATTCTTGTACTACACTCTTACTTGTACTGTACTCATATGCCTCTTATATAAAGACACTCATGTATATTCTTTCACTGAGAAATACAATACACTTATTCAGTATTTCTAACATGGTATCAGAGCCACTACTCTGACCTTTTCTTAGTAGTCTTGTTTTTATTGGTGTGACTCCATTCTCAACATTGCTTCCACCATCACAGCAGCCGCCACAGCCTTTCGCCGTTGAACCTCCGACGTCTTCCAGCCATCGTCTTTGGGTTCTAGACCTGCAGCCACTACCCGTTGCATCACCGCCGCAAATATTGCTCCGATTACGTTTGTGAAGGTACCACAGAGATTGTCTTGCATTGATCTACATACTCGTGGAAGCCTCGAAGCCATCAAAGACTGCACGCGCCCCCACGCGCCACTCAAAGTTTCTATTTTGCAGTGCACGCACTCCACGCGCCTCCCACGTGCCACTACACATCTGGGTTGTTCCTCACGTGCTCCCACGCGCCGCATCTACAGTGCCACACGCCTTCATGCGCTTTCACACGCCGTCTCACGCGAGCCATGCGCCACACGCGTGAAATATCTCTACCACGTCAGCCCTAGCTGACGTCAGCGCCTTGTCATTTGCTGACGTCATCTCCTAGTACTAACGTCATCCGTTGACTTGACAATCCAGAGTTGACTTTGACTAGGATTGACCATTGACTTTTGCAGTTCAGGTGCTTCTTGCCCAGTTTTTTGCGTAGATTTCATTTTTGTAGTCCGTTTTTGCATATTTTGCTTCTAAATGAAGAATAAGGACAGGTCTTCTTCTTAATGCAACAATTGTCGCCGCCAATCCTTCAAACATTTTTTGCAAATTTTACAAACGTTTTGGCCACAATATTGAGACTTGCTATCATCGCAACAAATCATCTGTTTCAATTTCTACTGCTACTGTTGCTAACACTGAGAGTGTCCAACCAATGGCTCTTGTCTCTGCATAGTCTAAGTCTTCAAGACGCACTTTCACCATGTCCACAGATGACCTTAAAAACATCATCACCAATGTCATTCGTATGGTTGGTAATGCACTTATTCCTCTTCTCTCTCAGCTTTATCTGGTATGTCTCCTTCCTCTTGGCTTATGGATTCCGCTTGTTGCAATCACATGACACCTCACTCATCCTTATTTTTTGAGCTTAAACCTGCACCACACCCTCTTAATATTCGCATAGCAAATGGTTCCACAATATCTGGTCCTAATATCGGTTCTGTTTCAACTTCCAACCTCTCGGTTCCTGGGGTCTTTAATGTTCCTGACCTTTCTTACAATTTATTTTTCTGTGGGACAATTAGCTGAGTTGGGTTATCACATTATATTTGATTATTTTTGGTGTATTGTGCAGGATCCGAGGACGGGACAGGAGCTTGGGACCGGTCCCAGAGTTGGGCATATGTTTCCCGTGGACAACCTTCGTCTTCCACTTGTTGCTTCTGTTTTTGTTGCTGCAGCTACTACAGTTTCTTCAATTCCTTCCCTTGCACTTTGGCATGCTCGACTTGGTCACGCATCTTCCTCTCGGGTACAACAATTGGCTTCTAGAGGTTTGTTAGGTTCAGTGTCTACAGAAAATTTTGATTGTATTTCATGTCAGTTAGGAAAACAACTAGCTTTGCCTTTCAATACTAGTGAATCAATATCCATTGATATCTTTAACCTTATTCATTCTGATGTTTGGGGGCCTTCCTCTATCTCTAGTATTGGTGGGTCTCGATATTTTGTTGTCTTTGTTGATGATTACTCTCGATATAGCTAGATTTTTAATATGAAACATCGTTCTGAATTATTGCAAGTATATTCTAATTTTGCAAAAATGGTTGAAACTCAATTTTTCAAACGCATCAAAATTTTTCGATTTGATAATACTCTTGAATACACTCAATATGTTTTTCAAGCTGTTTTGCATTCCTATGACACTGTTCATCAACTAACTTGTCCAAGTACCTCTCAACAAAATGCTAAAGCCAAACGAAAACTTCGTAATATTCTTGACACTGCTCGTGCTCTCCTTCTCTCTGCCAAAGTTTCTGCTCCTTTTTAGGGCGAAGCTGCTCTTCATGTTGTTCATACTATTAATCGCATTCCAAGTCCTGTTATCCAAAATCAAACTCCATATGAGCGCCTTTTTGGGTCACCTCTAGACTATCACCACCTTCGCTCATTTGGTTCTGCTTGTTTCGTTCTTCTTCAGCCACATAAGCATAACAAACTTAAGCCTCGATCAAGGCTTTGTTGTTTTCTTGGCTATGGCGAAACTCAAAAGGGGTATCGATGTTATGATCCTGTCTCTCATCATCTTCGTATCTCCTGCAATGTTGTCTTTTGGGAACATCACCTCTTTGTTAAGCTTTCTCCCTTCCATGGCTCCCTATCTTCCTCCTCTATCTTAGATCTTTTTCCAAATGAGGCACATATTCCTTCTGTAGCTGCTCCTGATCCTCCTGTAGGCTCCTGATTCTCCTGTAGGCTTCTCTGTCTAACTACCAGATATCATTGATCTCTTTCCTAGTTCACCATTTAATGAACAGGTGGAAGATGAACAAGTTGAAAATGAGCTACCTAACCCTAACCTTGAGCTTGGGTCCCTTGCTCCTGCTTCGCCTGAAGATTTTGCATAAGACATTCCTCTTCATCACTCAACTCAGGTAAGATTCATTCCTGCACATTTACTTGACTATCATTGTTACACTGCCCTTGCTACACTACACGAGCCTCACACCTATCGTGAGGCTTCCACTAACCCTTTATGACAGATTGCAATGAAAGAGGAACTTGATGCATTATCTGAAAACCATAATTGGGATTTGGTGACACTCCCCCCGGGAAATCTGTGGTTAGTTGTAAGTGGATCTACAAGATTAAGACTCGCTTTGATGGGTCCATTGAGCACTACAAAGTTCGTCTTGTTATAAAAGGTTTTACACAGGAGTATGTGATTGATTATGAAAAGACCTTTACTCCAGTTGCTGGTATCTCATCTGTTCGTGCCCTCTTAGCAGTTGCTACTGCCAATAAATGGGACTTTTTCAGATGGATGTCAAAAATGTATTTCTTAATGGGGATTTAACTGAAGAAGTTTATATGCAACCTCCTCCTGGTCTCTCTGTTGACTCAAACAAGGTTTGTCACCTTCGACGTGCACTTTATGGACTTAAACAAGCTCCACGAGCTTGGTTTGCCAAATTCAGCTCTACCATCTTTTGCTTAGGTTACATGGCCAGTCATTATGATTCTACTTATTTCTTCGTCGCATTGACAAAGGCACTATTTTACTTCTCTTGTATGTGGATGATATGATCATAACTGGTGATGACCTCAGTGGCATTCAAGAACTTAAGAATTTTCTTAGTCAGCAGTTTGAGATGAAAGATCTTGAACATCTCAACTACTTCTTGGGTCTTGAAATCACTCATTCTACAGATGGATTTTATATTACTCAAGTCAAATATGTCTCTGAACTCTTGTCTCGAGCTAGACTCACTGATAGCAAGACTGTTGATACTTCAGTTGAGCTTAATGCGCATTTGACTCCTTCAAGGGTGAAACCATTGCCTAATCCCTTTCTTTACAGACGCTTGGTTAACATTCTAGTTTATCTCACTGTCACTCGTCCAGACATTTCTTATGTTGTTCACCAGGTGAGCTAGTATTTGTCTGCTCCACGATCAACTCACTATGCTGCTGTTATGCGCATTCTTCGATACCTAAAAGGTACTCTCTTCCATGGTCTTTTCTACTCTGCTCAGTCTCCTCTTATTTTCAGTGCATTTTCTGATTCTGATTGGGCAAGAGATCCCATTGATCGCAAGTCCACCACTGGTTATTGTTTTCTTCTTGGTTTTTCTTTGATTTCTTGCCGAAGTAAGAAATAAACACATGTGGCCCGCTCCAGTACTGAAGCAGAATATCGTGCCCTTACTAATATCACATCTGAGCTCCTTTGGCTACGATGACTTCTCAAAGACTTAGGTGTGTCTACATCCTCTACTACTCCTCTTTATTGTGACAATCAGAGTGTCATTCATATTGCTCATAATGATGTCTTCCATGAACGGAATAACACATCAAGATCGATTGTCATTTTATCCATTATCATCTTGTCCATGGTGCTCTCAAGCTGATCTCAGTCTCCTCTAAAGATCAACTTGCAGATATCTTTACCAAGTCACATCCTAAGGGACGCCTTCGTACTTTGGTTGACAACGTCAAGTTAGTCTCACATTCACCTTGAGCTTGAGGGGAGCTGTTAACGTATATAGTGTTGTGGGCTTTAAGCCCAACTAGATTAGATTACTTGTATAGCACATATTCTTTTACTACACTCTTACTTGTACTGTACTCATATGCCTCATTTGTAAAGGCACTCATGTATATTCTTTCACTGAGAAATACAATACACTTATTCTGTATTTCTAATAGAAAGCCTCTTTTTGACATCAATTATATATATGTCAAGCATAAAAAAACAAAAAAAGTTAAAATAAAAGAACAAGTGACACGTTAGATGTATTATAAATTTTAGTACCATCTTACAAACTAATGTATCAAACTTTTAATTAATTAATTGTCCTGAGTCTCATGCTTTTTGAGATTGTACGTAGTTTTGTGGGATCACAATTCACAAGGAGTGTACCTGCCTGCCTCAGTTGAAATTGTGTGGCACAGATCTTCCATGCCATAATTGCTCTCAACTGCTTTAGTTGAGAAGAGGCCAAAAAGTGAGAGTCTAGGCAAAAGAGAGAGTCCATGCCTCAGTAAGAGTGTGAATTTGAACCGTGGAGCTTGTAATGAACTAACCAATTGGATAATGTCATTATTTGGATAGACTCATCTTTTGTGGGTGCTCTATGCACAAAAATCCTTATGAATTTGATGTTTTTCCTAATGATTGTAGACTTCCTCTAAAAAAGTAAAGCCACATTAATAATATTTTCGCAATAAATTTTAAGTAACAAATTGCTATTGGTAGGTAAAAAGTGATGTCAACGGTGAGCCCAGATTAGAATCAATCACAATCAATAACTTAGGACTTGTGAAATATTGTGAACATAAAATTACTCTTAAAAATTAACCTTAATTCAAGTTCAGATGAGAGATCTCTATCACATAAATAAAGAGTGGGGCAATTATTAAATAAAAAAAGAAAAGAAGAAGAAAGTAGCTATGTTTCATTGATTTGAAATATTCGTTACATAAAAAATGACTCTTGACAAGAGGAAAGAAAAAAAAAATTATATTAGTTACAGCTTTTGATAGCAGAAATCTTAAATATAAAAAGTAAACAATATATCAATTTCTATACTACAAATTTTGGGAATGTAATTCCTAGTTAGAGTTAATTATTTATATATTTTTCGTAGCTCTCGATCATCTGTTCAAGATTTTCTCTAGTTCCATTGAGTCCATCTGTACCTTTTCACTAGTTCTAAAGTGCCAATAGTAATATGGTTGGGTCATTTGCATTCATATCATTGAGTTCCATATATACCAAATAGTTCCAAAAATTTTTATAATCTGCTATAGCTGAGCTATCTTGAAAAACTTAAAAGGTAAAGTGGGAGGAAAATCTCAGATATGTTGGGTTATTGATGAGTAAGGCAACAACAATTATTTTTTAATTAGCTATTTATTTTTAAGACTGAAGAAAGCCGCTTGACAACGTGGCCTTCCTCCTAGGAGATTATTCTTAACTGTAAGTAATCATAATTTTCCACTAAGAAGATAATTTAGTATTTCTATTACACTCTTCCAGGAATCGTCCTAGCAAAACATTGACTTGATTATATGCAGAGGATAGATCCTTCCCAAGTAATTGGTTGTTTGACTGCTATGAGTCAAGCCAATAAATCATTTTTTTTTTCACTCAAAAGTTAGACTAGAAGTAATCAAATTTATTTATTTAAAAAAAAAAAATGGAAGAAGAAGAAGAAGAAGGAAAGAACAAAGAACCAAGAAAATTTTAATTCTTTAACAAATATGGCATGCAAGTGGCCATCACGCTTTTTCTGTCATCTTCTAATTAAGAAAAATTACTAAAAATGAGAGCCGGGAGAAATAAACATTTATTAAAAAAAAAAAATTTAAATCTGTGAATTATTCCAGAAAGGTCCCTAAAAAAAATAGTCCAAATAGAAAATTACATGTAAAGTATAATATACTAATCCATGCAAATGTTGAAAGTAACAAACTATCTACTACATCTTTATGCATCTATTTAAAAAGTAAATAAATAAATAAAGGCCTAATCAAAATATGAATGTGGAATCTTGAATGATCACGTCAATGTAGAAATCTAAGGCATTGAGTGAATGACCCATATTATTATTAATTATTTAGTACGCATTTTGTAAGTTGAAGGAAATTAATAAAATGGATGTAGGCCCACTCTGTCTTTTTAATTCCAAAAATTAGAGTCCCTAATTTAATAGTATATTTCGCTACGTTTCAATTTTCAAACAAGATCACTTTCACGTGTTATCTATTAAAGAATATATATATGATCCTCTTGTTTTTTCCTTCACAAGTTTATTCACCTCTCTCTATATTGTGAGGAAATAAAATATGAACTAAACAATAAGCACAACAATAGTAAATGACTTGACAATAAACGACAAGGGTATCATGACTTATCCCACCCAGTGACTTCACAGATTTATTGTCCATAATTTCAGGCACGTTGAGCTTTTTCCTTTATTTATTTATATATACCTCCAATCACAGTTATTATAACTGTCTTCCTGTTCCTCTTTTTCTGATAGAACCTGCCTCTTCCTCATTGATTCACCTTATGGATTCTCAATCCTTACAGTTTCCTCCCTTCCTTTGTTTCTTCTTTTGGTGCTTCCCTTACACCACCTCCATGATAAGCTTTTCCTTCCCGAACTTCTTACCCAGTGACAACAACATCACAGTTTCTGGTACAGCCACGAAAGCCCAAGTTGATGAGCACCCATCAATACGACTCACCGATAACGTGGATAACTTTGGTGACAATAAATATCTTGCCACAGGCCGAGCATACTATTACAAACCCATCCCACTGTGGGATCCCGTTGCAAATGTCACAATAAATTTCACAACTATTTTTGAGTTCGTAATCAGAACTCGTAATAATGAGTCATCATGGAGTCACTCTGGTGGTGGAATTGCATTCTTTATCGCTTCAGAAGATTCCGTTGATGTTCCTACGGGTTCCGATGGAAGTTACATGGGTCTCTGGCACAACTGCGGGCAAATCATCAAGCAAGATGGTAGCGGTGGAGTTTGATACCTGGCAAGATGCAGCGTGGGGGGATGCTCCTAGTGACAACCATGTTGGTATTGATGTGAACTCCCTTGTATCCATCGCTAACAGTACTTGGAATCTAACCTCCGGGGACATTTTGGTAGCAACAGTCTCCTATGATGGAACCTCCGAGATTCTCAGTGTATTTTTGAAATACTTGAATCTTCCAAACCTACCCTTGAATCTTACTCATAATGTAAAGCTGAGAGATGTTCTCCCAGAAAAAGTGATGATGGGCTTCTCTGCAGCAACTGGAGGAGGAGTTCCAGTCCAAGCGATCAGAAGTTGGAATTTCAGTTCAACTTTGGATTTGGGTTCGACCCAAAATGGAGGGAAAGGGAGCTTTAAGATGTGGTTGATAGGATTAATAATAGGACTGGTGCTTTTGGTTGTTGGGTTAAGTTTTGGCTCTTACATTTTGGGGAGAAATTCCAAAAGAAAAGTAGTAGAAGAAGATGAAGATCTAATAGAAGGAGCTGGACCAAAAATGTTTGCCTATGAGGACTTAGCTGTGGCAACTAATAACTTTTCAGAGGAAGGGAAGCTAGGGCAAGGAGGTTTTGGAAGCGTCTACAAAGGTTTCTTGGCAAAAATGAACATGGATATTGCAGTGAAGAAGATATTAAGCAACTCTAACCAACGGGTTAGCATCTGGATTACTCTATCTCCATGAGGAATGGGAGCAATGTGTAGTGCATAGAGATATCAAATCAAGCAATGTGATGTTAGATTCAAAATTCAATGCAAAACTTGGTGACTTCGGTCTAGCGAGGTTTGTGGACCACGGACTTAGCGCACAAACAACGATTGTGGCCGGAACCAGGGGCTACGTTGCTCCAGAGTGTTATTTTACAAGCAAGTTTAGTAAGAAATCAGATGTTTTTAGTTTTGGGATGGTGGCATTAGAGATTGCATGTGGGAGGAAAGCAGTGGAGCGAGAGGTAGAAGAATCAAAGATTAGTTTACTCAGTTGGGTGTGGGAGCTATATGGAGAGGGAAGGCTTTTAGAGGCAGTAGATGAGACGCTAAATGGGGATTATGACATGGACGAGATGAAATGTTTGATGACTATTGGGCTATGGTGTGCTCATCCAGATCACACCTTAAGACCTTCTTTAAGGCAGGCAATTAAGGTTCTTAATTATGAAGCACCATTGCCTTCCCTTCTGTCCATAATGCCTATGCCATTGTATAATTATTATGCCCCTGGAGCGATGACTGCCGACCAAATCCAGTACACTTCTACAAGCAAAGAAAGCAGCACATCTGCTACCAAGGACGACTCAAGGGTGTGACACTGAGGGATTATTGCAAAGTTGAATGGCAATTGGAGCACAGGATTGATTGTCTTAGTAATATGCATATGTTATGGCTTACCACTCTCAAAAATTAGTATACCTTAGGAAGTATCATTACAATACACCCGTCATCTTGCTTCCTTTTTACTCTTCTTAGTCCTCTCACATTATGTTAATACTGGCAATCTTAAAATGCTTGTAATATCTCATATTCCAATGAAAATGCTACTATTTCTTTGGTGGTAATAAATCAATGCACAAATATTGAGCGATACAACTATAACAAGTTTCAGAATAGTTGAAGTTCGCTTGTGCTTTCATTTTGGGGGCTGCTTGTGGCCTTGTGTCCCAATTATCATATTCTTGATTAGAAACTCAAATAGATCCCTCCATTTCCCAAGATTCCATTTTTTAATTGAAAAAAATGGAGTATTACACATCATGATCGATCTCAAAATTCCTGTCATCAAGATTTAATCTCAGTTTAATCAAGTTTTTCTAGACCTGATTAACTGATTTCATTCAGTTCAGTATCTTTAAAAAAAAAAAAAAAAAAATGGTTGCTGTAGTTTACACTAATTCTTGAGCTATAATTACCAACAGAGTTGTTGCATTATTTAACCATCTCTAGACTTATATATGGCCAGCCTTTTATTACCAAATGACTCATTAGAAAAATGTGTGCTACTTTTCAACGATCTATCAAAATAAGCATAATGTATATGGATTTTGTTTTTGTTTTTGTTTTTTTTTTTTTTTTTGGGAGAAAGTTATGTATATGGTAATTGATAATCCGAACCAATTACCAGATCTATCAAAATCTGTGGTTTGCATTTTTATGTTGCAAACCACACCTCTATGTTCTTGTTCATGATGGTGCTTGTGAAAGTTCAAAATGTGTATAAAACACCCTTGAACGTTTAGACCCCAAATTATAAAAATACAAATTCAAGCTTTACATCATACAATTAATGTGCAGAACAAGATAACAAACTTATAACAGAATTGATAAAAAATCTAAGTCAAATATAAATACATCCACAGTAGTAAATATAAAGTAAAGATAAAGAGAAGTCAAATATAAATACATCCACAGTAGTAAATATAAAGTAAAGATAAAGAGAAGGAAGATGCAAACACACGGACAACACATGATGCGTTATTGAAGAGGAAACCGAAGTCCTCGGCGTAAAACCTCTCCGCCGCCCTCCAAGCGGTAAATAATACACTAAAGAATGTAGTTGGAATACATGAACAGCAGAAAACCCTCCAAGCCTAATCTACCCAAGTACCTAAGCCCTCTAAGCTTCTTGCTCCAACGAGATTACGCCGAACCTATTTCTTCTTTAGCTTCCCGAATTTCGCTACTATACCATAGCATCAACCAATGTATATTGGTTCTTTCCAAACTGCTTTTCTTAGCACCAAATAAACCATCTTACAAACGTGGATGTGGTGAGATAAGGTTCTTTCCAAACTTCTTTTCTTAGCACCAAGTAAACCTTCTTACAGACGTGGATGTGATGAGATAAGGATTTGGCTAAAGGCCTCTCAAGAATGTAACAATGGAGAGGAAGAGAGAAGAGGAATTTGTAGAGTCTCTAAGGTAAAGATTGGGGATAAGGCAATCTTGTTTTTCTGTAGGGTTTCTTTCACAAAATTCTCTCTAGAAGCTCTCTTAATTTAGTAGGTATAAGGGTCTATATATAGTGGTGTGTGTTTGGAATAGGAAGAGTCAGTTTTTGCCAAACAGGGCTGATTGGCGGCTTGGCCTCGTGACTGGTCTGAGTCGCGAGTTTAAGCGGAGAGATAACGGCCTGGCCAGCCTGGGACTTTTGTCCTGTAGTGCGACAGCTGGAGCGACCCTTCAGCTCCCCATGTGTGCATCTCACGTGCCTGCAGTTGGTGGCTTGCCAGTCGCGAGTCAGCCGCGAGTCCTAACCGCGAATCTCTACCTTCTTGCACTTACTTGAGCTTTTCTTCACATCTTCTCACATACTACCCTTACAATAATCTCATCTAAATACACGATTACTAAGTGCTTAAATTACGAGCAAATTGGCACGGAATAAAGCCAACAAGATGGTTGATAAATTTCAACCTTACAATCTCCCCCTTTGGCTATTCCGTGACAAAATCCTAAAACAAACTCTAGACTTAACGCGTGAGTTGGGAACAGTTGGATAACTCACTCACACCTAACTCTAGAATCTGTGAAGTTTTAGAACCATAAGAACAAGTAACTTCTAAAACACAATAACACAATAAGTTCATTGTATACAAAAAACTTGTAATGCAAATGGAGCAAGCATAATGCGATCAAGCACAATGGAGTAAAGCAATAAACCATAGCAAGACCAAAAACAGGTAATCACTTCATACAAGTGATCACAGTGTTCATTCACACTTGGAATGAACATCCGGACATTCAAGTTGACAAACACAAGACAAATCACTTGAATGACCAACACTCAACCAATGCACAATACATGAAGTATGTGCATCTAGAAAAAATCATACAGGGGCACAAGAGTGACAGTACTTAAAAAGATATGCATAGCATTAGGTTAGAAGTACTGATATAACAAAACACAAAGGCTGCATAAAGCATGGTACAAACCACAAAAGTCTACAAGTGCATAAAGCATGGTACAAATCAATGTGTTAAAAACATTTAAGAGATATGAGTTTAATCCGAACCAAGACTAAAACCTAAAATAATAACAGATAACCAAACCAAATTAACAAAACTATAACCAAAACAACACATATGATTATGAATCTCCCCCTCAAATAAGCACTCCCCCTCAAGTGCTGTCCAAAAGATCTCCCCCTTTTTAATTGGAATGGCCAAAGGGTCACTGTTGTAACTTGGTGAAAATGCCCTCAACTTGAGCTGCTAAAACATCGATCTGGTCTTGCATGACTGCCATTCTCTCTGACTGCTCTCTCTGGCCTTCTCTGAGAGTCTTTTCCAATTCCTCAAGGCACTTGTGGAGGTTTTCAAATAGCATCTCCAACCTATCAGGTTGAGGGGCAGACTATGCTTGTGTAGTGCTAGGTTGCTATGATACATGAGTGGCATGTACATGTGAATCTGGCTCAAGAGTAGAAGGAGTAGCAGGAGAGAAATGTGCACTCTTTGGAGTTTTGGATGAATGACTTCTACTAGCTTGTAGAGTGGAGATAGAGATTGGTCGAGGACGAGCAATTATTTTCCCAACTAATGAAGGAGTAACACCATCACTTAGAATGAATTTCATAATAAGACTGCAAAATGAAAGGCACCCTCGTGCTACTGTTCGAGTCGCTGTCTTTCTTATGATATAGAAAATATGGGCACAGATGTCAATGGTGGTGCCTGTGATGAGATCACATAGAAATTGAGTCCTTCCAAGGTTGATATACACCGTGTTGGTCAACAGATAGAGGTTGGTAAACATGATCAGCTTCAATGTCGTCAACTCAGGTGAAAACTTGGTAGTACTTATGGATGTCCCGGCACTGGAGATGTCATGGCCAGGACCAAGAACTTGGAGAATGTCCTGAATCACTAGAGTGCGATCATCGTAAGGAGTTAGGTCAGCATTCTCAAGTCTAGTGATTCTGAGAAGTTCAGCTATGGTTTCCGGACTAATGATGAACTCCGATCCTCTTACCATACAGTGTAGTTCAGTTTCAAGATCAACTGTGTTGGCGAAACACTCCTTCACTAGTTCCATCATTGGATCAATAAAATTTCCAAATAATTCTGCCCAATCTTTTGCCTCGAAGATCCTAGGGACAAAAGTGGTTTCCAAAGTGTCAAATCTGACCTCCTGTTCCACTATAGGAGTTGCCCAGTCAAAAATGCTTGGGTAAGCATGTAGGTGCTGAGGAGTTCTGAATAACTCACTATTGAGTTCAGTAGATGGCTGTGATGAGGAACGTGTTTGTTTTGCAACAGGTAATGATCCCTCTTCTATCATAACCTCTTTTCCTTTGGAGGATCGTCGAGACATCTGTAAAAGAGCAAACACACAGCAAAGTACCAAATCCATAGCACACTCATTTTGTTAGATCTAGGCAAAAGATGAGAGTACAAAGACCAAACAGATTTAGAAGACATAGAATCACAGAACGAGAACTAAGTCAATAGAGTGACAGAATAAGCATTTCCAAACACACAGAGAGTAATAGGCATTACAGCACACTCTGTCAAAAATGAGTAGCAAAGTGTCACAGACAACAAGCATTTCAACACAATATCATGAAAGTGATATGCACAGACAGAGTCAATCAAGGTAAGAACACTCAAATAAGTCAAATCATCATGTGAAGCCATACTGAACAAGTCATTAGCAACAAAAATCTATTCAACAAACCCAACTAAAAGACCAAAATATTCACAACTACAATAATAGTCAATCAGATGACATTTACTAAAATGAACAACCCAAAACTAAACACCCAAAAACACAAACCATTTTCAAAACACACAGATTCAAGAAAAAAACTTAGAACAGGAAATCCGAAGTAAATGATAGAAGAACTATACCTTTTTCTTGAAGATTTGAGAAGAAAAAAATACAGAAATGGAGGTATCACAAGAGTGAACACGAAGTGTTTGAAATAGTGATTTGGGGAAGTCAATGAACAATCCCTAAAGTTCGAGGAAAAACTGAAAAACAATTTTAAAAACTGTCTTTAAAACGCAAAACACGTGTTTTTCGCGACTGGATCAAGTCACCAGTAAGTCGCTAGGGTAAGCCACGAAACACTGTGAAACCAAGATTCTTGAAAATTCTTCTAAGTGTTTTTTGCGACTGGAAGATCTACCCAAGAGGGAGTCGCGAGCTGAGCTGCAAAAATCTCTATGTACTTCTCGCGACTAGACCTTCCACCCACGAACAAGTCGCCACACTGAGCCGCAAAATATGCAACAACACAAATTTTGAAAAATTTTCTAAGCCTTTTTGGTGACTGGGATGCTGACCTGCCAGTGACCCGCGAAAATCTCGGAGAGAGTTCCGCGACTGGAGCATGCGAATAGGCTTACCCGCAACTGAGTCGCCAAAACAGGGCAACACTATTTTTGAAATTTTTGACGTTCTGTAAAAACAAAAACACTTTCCAAAAACAAGCTAAAACACTCAAAAATCTTTTTGTGTTTGAACAACAAAGATTGAGCTTGTGAAAACACATTTAATCAAGTACAATCACACAAATGAATATGGCATTCATTAAACATAGACTTGTGTGTTGTGTGTGGATATCAAAAATGAGATAATCCTTAGTCTAATGTGAAGCTTTAATGATCAATTTAATCAAGGCATACACATCTAGCACTAGATAATGTGACCTATCTCAATTATAGAAATATGCATATATGACCACCCACAAGCACTTGATAATAATTCTTTGAAGCTTTTCATTTGTCTCCATATTCAACATATCATTTGCACTTTTCAAGCAAAGAAAATCTCATAGATGCCTAAAATTTTTGATATTTCAATTGATGAGTTAGTCTTTGGCTTTTTGGGCATCATACATTTTATTATGGTCGCTTTCCCTTTTTCCTAGTCAAATACTTGTATGTACGACAGGCTTTTGCAACTCTATATCTCTTTTCATTTGGAGATTTACATTTATAGAACTCTTTTATGCATAAAAATAAAAAGTGGGAAGATATATAGGCATGAGTCTATGCATGTCTTAAGATCAACAAAACCATTCACTAATTATTCATGACAAGGTTAAAGATCTATTTACAACAGTCACATAGATTTCAGAATTTCTTCTACAATGATATGAGTGCATGAGAGACAAGTTAAGCTCATTAAATGCATAAAGCCATTAGTACAAAGGTACAAGGCAAAACATGTTTTGAGACAAAACTCAACAAAGTCAATCAAACTTTTTGGATTTTCTACTTTTTATGTGTTTTTGGATTTTTGACACAAAAGTAGTAAAAGATTGATAAAAAACATAACAAAAAAATGTAAAAACATTTGAACTAAAGACAAACACACACACAAAATAACAACCTAAATACTAGCAAGAAGCACACAACGAAGCATATTCACAAACATGGGAAGTATTGATGCATGGACATGTTGTAATGCTTATGCATGAGTACCCTTCGTCACCCACACGTCACGTGCGTTTGGGGTGATATCCTTGACGGATTGGGTATAAGAGTTAGGACTTTCAAACCTTCGGGTGAAGCTTTCCAAGCAATTGGTGAAGGCACCGATAATCTTCATTACGTCCATCATTCCTAGATCATGGTTTTGACTTCTTGGTTACTCACCACCCCAAGACCTCTTGTCATTTCTTCTTCCTCGTGACTGAGGTGCGCTTGCATTGTTGTCTGCTCTTAGCTAGTTGGGTCTAGTATGTCCTAGCAATCCACAATAGTGACACACATATTCTATTCTAGGACCCCATTATGATCTTGAGAGAGATCTTGCTCTACCTTTAAATCTGGCTTCTAATTGATTTCGGAACTTATTAACCACTCGTTGCTTAGCCAGCTTCTTCTTCTTCTCAACCTTAACATTCTCAGGGACGGGCTCTTCCACAATTGACTCTATGGCCTTCACAAATTTCACTTCTTTGGTAGCTTTGGTCGATGAGCTACTCCCTCCGGTATATCCTAACCCGGACTTGTCAGAGAAATGTTTTTGGGATGAAATAACATCTTCCAGCTTCTTGGAGGAGACCCTTTCTATCTTGGCTTGTGCTTGCACCACCTCTTACTCAAGAAATCTTACTTTGATATAAGCTTCCGATAGCTCACCATTTAGTGTCTCAATTTCACACTTCGCCTCCTTGTATCGTTCCAGAAGACTTTTGTAATCTTCCTTAACCCTCTTTATCTTTTTAATGGCTGCATTAGCCACCTTAGGATATTCACCGGTCTTCTCAAGGAGTGAGTTGTAAGTCTCTTGCAACCCCACTGCTTTTTCAACTTCCTCATCTTCAAACTCCTCAACTATTCCAATAAACTCCAAATCAGAATGTTCCCAAAGCTCCTTTATAAGTGTACCCAAATCATCTGATGACTCCACATATGCAATGGTCATGAATGCGGAGTAGTTTCCTTCTCCATCACAGCTATCTTTAGAGTCAGAGTTTGATGAGTTAGTATCACTTAAGGTAGTAGCATAGACCTTTCCTTTTGACTTCAAATAGTTGGGACATTCCTTTTTGAAGTGTCCATGTCCATTACACTCGAAACACACAATGTTCAAAGGAGATTGAGAATCCTTCCCCTCTTACCTCTTAAACTCTTTCCTTTCACCTCTTGAAAATGGAAACTTCCTTCTGTTGAATGGTTTCCCATTGTTCTTCATCTTCAAAAATTTGCAAAAAATTTTCACAAGATATGCTACTTCTTTCTCTACTCCATCTTCTTTGGAAGGATCATCCATTCTTTCGGTGATGGTTTTAAGAGCAAGCGATTTACTTGTCTTGTGGGAAGGCAGTCCAAGGTCATTTGTTTGAAGTGACCCAATGAGCTCTTAGATCTTAATCTCATCCAAATCCTTGCTTTCCTCTATAACTATGACTTTTGCTCGAAAGCTCTCCAGTAAGGACCATAAAATTTTTCTCACCACCTTAGTATCTTCAATCTTCTCACCAAGATTGAGCTTCGTAATCACAATTTCATTGAGCTTCCTATAAAATGAATCAAAGGATTCATCTTCACCCATCTTGAGCTCTTCAAACTTGGTGGTAAGCATTTGGAACTTTGTGTCCTTCACCTTCTTAGTCCCCTCATAAGTTGTCTCCAAAATCTCCAAAGCTTCCTTGGTCACTGTCATGTGAGATATCCTGTGGAATTCATCTAGAGACACACTACAGAATATAGCATTTAAGGCTTTACTGTTAGCATTGGCTGCCGCAAGAACTGCCTTATCCCAAGTAGATTTAGCATCCTCTGGCCTAGCCCAACCTATTTCAACGGTATCCCACACAGTGTCATCAATAGAGCATAGAAATGCCCTTATTTTAACTTTCCAAAAGGCATAATTATTACCATAAAAAAATGGTGGAACATTGAGAGATTGAGACCTATCCATCTTAACAAGGGGTCAATGATCACACTCAGGTATTAAAACCACAACAAGTGTACCCGCTCTGACACCAATTGAAAGTTCAAAATGTGTATAAAACACCCTTGAACGTTTAGACTCAAAATTATAAAAATATCAATTCAAGCTTTATATCAAACAATTAATGTACGGAACAAGATAACAAGCTTATAACATAATTGATAACAATCTAAGCCAAATATAAACACATCCACAGCAGTAAATATAAAGTAAAGATAAAGAAAAGAAAAATGCATACACACAGACAACACACGATGTGTTATCGAAGAGGAAACCGAAGTCCTCGTTGTAAAACCTCTTCGCCGCCCTCCAAGCGGTAAATAATCCACTAAAGAATGTAGTTGGGATACATGAACAGCAGAAGACCCTCCAACCCTAATCTACCCAAGTCCCTAAGCCCTCCAAGCTTCTTGCTCCAACGAGGTTACGCCGAACCTATTTCTTCTTTAGCTTTCCGGATTCTGCTACTATACCATAGCATCAACCAATGTATATTAGTTCCTTCCAAACTGCTTCCCTTAGCACCAAATAAACCTTCTCACAGACGTGAATGTGGTGAGATAAGGATTTGGCTAAAGGCCTCTTAAGAATGATAATGGAGAGGAAGAGAGAAGAGGAATTTGTAGAGTCTCTAAAGTAAAGATTGGGGATGAGGCAATCTTGTTTTTCTCTAGGGTTTTTCTCACAAAATTCTCTCTGGAAGCTCTCTCAATTTAGTGGGTATAAGGGTCTATATATAGTGGTGTGTGTTTGAAATACAAAGAGTCAGTTTTTGTCAAACAAGGCTAATTGGTGGCTTGGCCTCGCGACTGGTCTGAGTCGCGAGTTCAAGCTGAGAGATAACGGCCTGGCCAACCTGGGACTTTTGTCCTATAGTGTGACAGTTGGCGCGACCCATCAGCTCTCTATGTATGCATCTCACGTGCCTGCAGTTGGCGGCTTACCAGTCGCAAGTCAACCGCGAGTCCTAGCCACGAATCTCTGCCTTCTTGCACATACTTGAGCTTTTCTTCACATCTTCTCACACACTACCCTTACAATAATCCCACCTAAATACAGGGTTACTAAGTACTTAAATTACAAGCAAATTGGCATGGAATAAAGCCAACAAGATGGTTGATAATTTCAACCTTACAATCTCCCCCTTTGGCTATTTCGTGACAAAACCCTAAAACAAACTCTAGACTTAACGCGTGAGTTAGGAATAGTTGGAAAATTCACTTCCACCTAACTCTAGAATCTGTGAAGCTTTAGAATCATAAGAATAAGTAACTCCTGAAACACAACACAATAAGTTCATTGTATGCAGAAAACTTGTAATGCAAATAGAGCAAGCATAATGCGATCAAGCACAATGGAGTAAAGCAATAAACCATGGCAAGACCAAAAACAGGTAATCACTTCATACAAGTGATCACAGTGTTCATTCACACTTGGAATGAACATCTGGACATTCATGTTGATAAACACAAGGCAAATCACTTGAATGACCAACACTCAACCAATGCACAATACATGAAGTATGTGCATCTAGGAAAAATCCTACATAGGCACAAGAGTGATAGTATTTAAAAAGGAATGCATAGTATTAGGTTAGAAGTACTGATATAACAAAGCACAAAGACTGAATAAATCATGGTACAAACCACAAAGGCCTACAAGTGCATAAAAGCAAATCCTAGAAGCTTACAAAAGCAATATGGGTACAAACCTTAAACATAAACCTTAAAACCTACAAAGTAGCAGGTACAAGCCAACACAAAAATAAAGATGTGCTGAATAAAAAAAAATGGATACTGAAATATGATAGAAGCTAAAGATAGACAAAAGCAATAAACAAAAGCCTGTTAGCTGAAATCTCCCCCATTTGTTAAGCTCCCCCTGCCAACAGCATCTCCCCCTTTTTGCCATAAAATAGCTAGTCTTCATCATCTTCTAGCTTTCTCTGAATTTGATCCAGTTGAGCTTGAATAGAAGTGAACTTCATATCCCACCAAATGTTGAGATGGTGCAAGATGGATGTAAGTCCTGACATCTTTGTACTCAGCTAATTGACAGATGCTACAATAGAGTCCAACTTCTCGTCGGTGGGGAATGAACTGGAGTGTGAACCACTGCAGGACGCTGAAGCTTCTGTTTTGATTCCTTTCATGCTATGGCCAATGCTAGCGTTGAACGTGCGCATGTTGATTAGACATGGTTTTAGGCAAGGAAAATCATTTTTAGAGGAATGGATCCCTTTCAGCTTCAAAATCCTTGAAATGAGGCAGCAAAAAGGAATGCAAATCCTTGACTCTGTTCATAGAACAGTTTTGCGAAGGATATGAAAGATATGAGCACATATATCAATCTCAACATCAGAAATCAGATCATGAAGGAACTGTGCACATCCGAGGTTCATATACCTTGTGCTGGATAAGTGATACAAGTTGTAAAACATGACAATCGTAAGCACCCTCAATTTTGGAGGAAGAGATGAAACACTGACTGAATTCCCATTTGAGGAAAAGTCCAAGTCTTCTCTAAGAACTACCCGAAGTAAGTCCTCATCTGGAGGTAGGTCATTATAGACAGGAGAGATTCCAAGTATTGGTCGGTTCATGTGAAGAACCTCCGCGAGATATGTAGGAGAGACGAAGAAACTTTTTCCTCTAACCCAACACTTAAGTTTGTTTCCTTCAACAATTGCATTGGCAAAAAATTCCTTTACCAGATTTTCATATGCATCATCAAGGTTGGAGAGAAGATAATTCCAATCCTTGCGGGCAAACCATTGAGGAATGTCAGTGTCAAAGAGAGAATGTTGGTCAACGACTCTTTCAATCAGTGGTGTACCATTTTGAAGTAATTTTCATAAGTCTGAAAAGCAGCATACGATCAGAACTTGTTAGGATCGAACACACCGAATGGGGAACAAGTCTTTTTTGGTCTAGGGGAGAAATCATCAATTTCAATGACAGGTTCCTTCCCTTTACTGCTACCTCCTTTCACAGTTGATCTCTTGAATGGAGACATTTTGACACTACAACATGATTTAACACACACAAGAGACACCAGACAAGACACCAAACATTATTAGCAATGTGTCAGTTTCACACCATGGATACTGAAGAAAACCCTAAACATTTGAGATTTAGGTTCAAATCATAACAATGAGTATATGTATACACCCAATAACTAAAGTAGGTACACAAGATAGAGAAAATCAGTGTATAGGCCATCACAAACAGACATTAAATCCAGAAAATCAGAAACCCATGTTCAAACATGATAAATCACAGACCGCAATAAATCTCCATAAATCAGAAAAAATGCCCAAAGCAGTAAGTATGAAGGAAAAGAAAGAAAACTCATACCTTTTTGATGAAGATTTGAGAAGAAACAATGTATAAATGGAGGATTTTCAAAGAATTGCTCGGAGTGTTTATGAGAGAGAAATGGGGAATACAATGAACAGTCACAATAAGTACGAGGGAAAAACAAAAAAAAAAAAAAAAAATTTAAAAACTAACCTAGAAATGCAAAACACGCGTTTTTCGTGTCTGAGATAAGTCGCCAGGTTAAGTCACGAATCACTAAGAAACCAAGATTCTTGAAAAATCTTCTAAGTTTTTTTTTTTTTTTTTTTGCGACTGGAAGATCTACCCGTGAAGGAGTCGCGAGCCAAGCCGCGAAAATCTCTGTGTACCCCTCGCAATTGGACCTTCCACCCGCGAACAAGTCGCCACACTGAGCCACGAAATATGCAAAAACACAAATTTTGAAAAAAATTTCTAAGTCTTTTTTGCGATTGGGATGCTGACCCGCTAGTGACCCGCGAAAGTCTCAGGGAGAGTTTCGCGACTAGAGCATGTGACTAGAACAGCCCGCAACATAGTCGCCAAAACAGGGCAACACTGTTTTTCAAATTTTTGACATTTTTGTAAAAACAAAAATACTTTCCAAAAACAAACTAAAACACTCAAAAATCTTTTTATGTTTGATCAACAAAGATTGAGCTTGTGAAAACACATTTAATCAAGTACAATCACACAAATGAATATGGCATTCATTAAACATAGACTTGTGTGTTATGTATGGATATCAAAATGAGATAGTCCTTAGTCCAATGTGAAGCTTCAATGATCAATTCAATTAAGGCATACACAACTAGCACTAGATAATGTAACTTATCTAAATTATAGAAACATGTATATATGACCTCCCACATGCACTTGATAACAATTCTTAGAAACTTTTCATTTGGCTCCATATTTAACATATCATTTGTACTTTTTGAGCAAAGAAAATCTCATTGTGAGATAAATCCCTGAATTTTTTGATATTTCAATTGATGAGTTAGTCTTTGACTTTTTGGGCATCATACATTTTATATTGGTCGATTTTCCTTTTTCCTAGTCGAATACTAGTATGTGGGACAGGCTTTTGCAACTCTATATCTCTTTTCATTTGGAGATTTACATTTAGAGAGCTCTTTTAAGCATAAAAATAAAAAGTGGGAAGATATATAGGCATGAGTCTATGCATGTCTCAAGATCAACAAAACCATTCACTAATTATTTATGACAAGGTTGAAGATCTATTTACAATAGTCACATAAATTTTAGAATTTCTTCCACAATGATATGAGTGCATGAGAGACAAGCTAAGCTCGTTAAATGTACAAAGCCATTAGTACAAAGGTACAAGGCAAAACATGCTTTGAGACAAAACTCAACGAAGCCGATCAATCTTTTTGGATTTTCTACTTTTTATGTGTTTTTGGATTTTTGACACAAAAGGAGTAAAAACTTTGATAAAAAAATATCCACAAAAAAATGAAGACAAACATAAGACATACTATCTTGCCCTCTACTAAGTCCCGAATGAAGTGATAGCGGATCTCGATATGCTTTGATTTGGAGTGCTGAACTGGATTCTTTGACAAGTTTATGGCACTAGTGTTGTCATAGAACACACACATAGTGTCTTGAGAGATTCCATAGTCATGCAATAACTTTCTCATCCATAACAATTAGGCACAACAACTTCCTACTGCAATGTATTCAGCTTCAGCCGTTGATAGGGATACTGAATTTTGTTTTTTGCTCATCCATGAAACCAAGTTATTTCCAAGATAGAAGCACCCACCAGAAGTACTTTTCCTATCATCAATGCACCCTGCCTAGTCAGCATCTGAATATCCCACCAAACACTCATTTGAATCTTTTGTATACCAAATCCCATAGTCAGATGTGCCATTTATATAGCGGATGATTCGCTTAACTGCTATTAAGTGGGATTCTTTAGGAGCAGCTTGAAACTGTGCACATACATCGACACTGAATGCAATATCTGGCCTACTTGTTGTGAGATAGAGAAGACTGTCAATCATACTTCGATAAAGTGTTGGATCAACGTCAACACCGGCTGCATCAATACTTAACTTAGCTGGGGAACTCATAGGAGTAGAAGTATGTTTCTTAGAGTCCAGACCAAATCATTTGACAAGATTTTTGGCATACTTCTCTTGAGAAATAAATATCCCATCTCTCCGTTGTTTCACTTGAAGCCCTAGGAAGTAGTTCAACTCTCCCACCATGCTCATTTCAAATTCCCTTTTCATTTCTTTCGAGAACTCGGGAGCTAGTTGATCAATTGTGGATCCAAATACAATATCATCCACATACACTTGAGCAAGAAGGAGGGATTTCTCATCTCTTTTAACAAATAATGTTCGATCTGCTTGACCTCTTTTGAACCCACGATCCAATAGGTAAGTAGTGAGACAATCATACCATGCTCTTGGTGCCTACTTCAACCCATACAAAGCTTTCTTCAATCTTAGTACATGACCCAAAAAGTGAGGATCTTCAAACCCCTTTGGTTGTTCAACAAAGACTTCTTCGTTTGGAAAGCCGTTTAAGAAGGCACTCTTCACATCCATTTGATACAACTTGAGATCCATGATGCATGCTATGGACAAGAGAATTCGAATGGACTCTAGTCTTGCTACCGGAGCAAACGATTCATCAAAATCTATGCCTTCCACCTGAGTATACCCTTGAGCCACCAATCTAGACTTATTTTGAATAACTTCACCATCTTCATCTGTTTTGTTCTTAAAAATCCACTTGGTTCCAATCACATGTGTATCTTCAGGCCTTGGAACCAATTCCCACACATCATTTCTAACAAATTGGTGTAGCTCCTGGTGCACAGACTCTACCCAATTCTCATCTTTCAGTACTTCTTCTACCCTTTTAGGTTCAAATTGAGCAAGATAGTAGTCGTATGTTACATGGTTAGTAGTATACTTTGGCCCTTTTCTTAAACGACATCCCTCGTTCACATCCCCAATAATATTACTTGATGAGTGATTAAGAGTCATTCTTGATGAGGGTTTCTTGGAAGTTGAGAGTTCCTCATCACGAGAAATTAGGGTTTGAACTTCTGGAGGAGTGAGTGGACTTGAGATTTCTTGTGTTGATCAAGTCTCTCTTCTTGATATATGAGGTATGGACTCATTTCTGGGAGTTTCTTTCTTAGCATCATCACTTAGGGACATATCATCATCATCCTTTTTCTCCTTGAGTTTGAGCCCCTTTCCATCATCCTCAATTTCCTTTTCTGATATGGTGTCATCTATGACCACATTGATTGAATCCATCACTGTCTTAGTATGCTTGTTGTACACTCTATAAGCTTGGCTATTTGTGGAGTAACCTAGGAATATTCCTTCATCACTCTTAGCATCAAATTTTTTCAGATTTTCCCTGTCATTTAGAATGTAACATATGCTCCCAAATACTCTGAAATACTTCACCTTGGGTTTCTTTTCTCTCCATATTTCATATGACGTCTTCTTCGTCCTAGCTCAGAAATAGATTCTATTACATATGTGACATGATGTGTTCACAGCTTCAGCCTAGAACCTTTGAGGTATGTTTTTGTTGAGTAGCATGACTCTTGCCATCTCTTGGATCACCCGGTTCTTTCTTTCAACCACCCCATTTTGTTGTGGAGTCTTTGGAGCTGAAAATTCCTTCTTGATACCATGCTTTTCACAAAACGTTTCAAATTTAGCATTCTCGAATTCCTTCTCATGATCACTTCTGATTTTGACTATGGGAACTCCTTTTTCATTCTGTAGTCTCTTGCATAGTCTTTGCATTTTATCACATGCTTCGGACTTCTCTCTAAGGAATTCCACCCAAGAGTACCTTGAGAATCATCAACTACCACCATAATGAATCTCTTCCCTCATAGGCTTTCAGTTCTTGTAGGCCCCATTAGATCAACGTGAAGAAGCTCCAAACATCGTGAGGTAGCAATCACATTCACCTTGTGATGGTTTGCCTTTGTTTGTTTTCCCATTTGGCGTGCTCCACATATAGTCTTCTCCACCTTTCCAAACTTTGGAAGTCCCTCAACTGCCTCAAGGTTAAAGACTTTACATACTTGTTTGAAGTTTGCATGTCCAAACCTATGATGCCAAAGTTTCAACATATCCACGCGAGCACTTCTACACGAAATAGGTGCCGTAGGAACTACTCCATAGCAATTATCAGTAGTCCTATTTCCCTCCAAGACTTGAATCCATTTTTCATCAATGATTATACACCCCTTCTTTGAGAATTGGATAAGAAAGTCTTCATCACATATTTGAGTGATACTTAAGAGATTTGCCTTCAATCCTTTGATGTATAGCACTTCTTTCAATAGAGGTAATCCCGGTGTTTCAACCGTCCCTTTCCCGAGAACTTGAGCATAACTCCCATCACCAAAAGTCACATAATCACATGCTTTCTCTTTAAGAGTCTTAAACAGTGATTTATCTCCTGTCATATGACGAGAACATCCACTGTCAAGGTACCATAAGCATGAGTTAAATACCTTCAATGAGGTGTACACAAACATACAAGCATGGGACAAGCATTCTTGACCATCAAACAGAAATTCATCTTTATTTTCCAAGCTTTTCCCAGATTGAATTTTCTTTTTCAGATTATCAACCTTTTCACACAATGTTCTATTTCTTCTTTTGTATTTCTCAATCAAAGAGTTAGACACACATAGACTATTGTGTAGAATGTGGTTCTTATTTTCAGAGTATTTAAGCATGTGAACGAACATCCTAGCACGTTTCTTGGATTTAATTAACTCTAAGAGTTCATTTTTAGAATACCCTTCAAACATAATCATAGAGTCATTATCATAAACACCTAAACTACAATTCTGCATGACCCTTTTTACAGCTGCATCCATAGCCAAGGGGTCTAGAAAGGTCAAGAAGCGGGCAACCAGGTTTACGATCCTTAATGATACCTTATACAAGAAAGGCTTCTCCATGCCTTACTTGAAGTGTGTTGACGAAAAGGAAGCTAAGTACATCCTGGCAGAAATCCACGAAGGGATTTGTAGAGATCATGTCGGCCCTAGATCTTTGGTAGGTAAGGTTATTCGAACAGGTTATTTATGGCCTTCTATGCAGGTAGATGCAGTGGAGCTCGTCAGGAAGTGTGACAAATGCCAACGATTTGGGAATGTCCAATGACTTCCAATAGAGAGACTGACAGTGATATCATCCACATGGCCTTTCACACAATGGGGGATCAACATCGTCGATCCACTACCCCTAGGTAAAGTTTTTGCAAGTTGCTATTGATTATTTTATAAAGTGGGTCGAGGCAAGGGCACTAGCAACCATCACTGAAGCAAGAATCCGGAGCTTCGTGTGGAAGAACATAATTTGCAGGTTCGGGATTCCAAGGACGATCATATCAGACAATGGACGATAGTTCGATAGCCAAGGCTTCAAAGATTTCTGTTCAAACCTGGGCATTAAGAATCAGTTCTCATCCCCAGGGCATCCACAGGCAAATGGGCAGATGAAGGTGACGAATCAAACATTACTCAAGATTATCAAGACCAAGCTGGATGACATGAAGGGAGCCTGGCCAGAAGAATTACCCAACGTCTAATGGGCCTACTAGACCACAGCAAGAACCCCGATAGGAGAAACCCCCTTCAGGCTCACCTATGGCACTGAAGCAGTGATCCCGGTCGAGGTAAGAGTAGCCAGCATCAAACAAAATGTATTCAACGAAGAAGACAATAATGATCGTCTGTGAATCAACCTAGACTGTCTGGACGAAGTAAGAGAGAAAGCTTCCAGCAAAATGACGGAGTACCAAAAGGGGATGATCGACTACTACAACAAGAGGGTAAAGCTCAAATGACTTGAAATAGGTGACCTCGTCCTGCGCAAAGTCACCACAACGACCAGAGACCCTGCCCAAGGGAAACTTGGCCCCACATGGGAGACACCTTACCGAATCACCCACTACTCCAGGCAAGGCAGCTATCACTTGGAAACTCTAGACAAACAAAAGCTCCCGAGGCCATGGAACATTGAGCACTTGAAGAAGTACCACCAATTAAAGTAACAAATAAATGTATTCATTCAGAAAATTAATAAATGAGTTATTCAGCTAATGTTTCTCTACAAGCAGGTCTATTCAATTATAATTCACAAAAGCTAAGAGCGTCTAGGTAATGAGATTCCGCCTTGATGGATGTAAGTTACTGACGAATACGAAAGAATGACAAGATCCCTAAAAGGGTGTGAGTCACAAAAGCCCAAAAAGTGGCTAAGTAATAAGATTCAGTCTTGACGGATGTAAGTTACTAATGAATACAAAAGAATGACAAGATCCCTGAAAGGGTGTAAGTCACAAAAGCCCAAAAAGTGGCTAAGTAACAAGATTCTGCCTTGACGGATGTAAGTTACTCACGTAATTACAAAGCCAGAACAAACGATCACAGCTAATTACTTTTACTAAATACAAGGCATGGACGAATATCAGATATAACAAGCAAATCACGAACCAAAAAGTCTACAGTCACAAAAACAAGTAAGTATGTAGCTGCAAGTTTAAATTAAAAGCCCAAAGACGACGAACAATTACCATTGTTTTCTTTTTACATCTAAAAAAAACCCATAAACACTAGGTTAAAAATATTGTTCCCATAGCAGATTAAAAGGAAATTGTTTTGAAATTAGATTTACAAAAAGCGCAAAAGACATAACAGGTAACAACCAAAGACAAAAAAAAAAAAAAAAAAAAAAAAAAAGGGAAACGGATTCAGGCGCCAACAACTGAGGGGGCATCACCAACGGGGGCATCGTCAGCAGGAGTGTTCTCAGGAACATCACCTTCAGGAACTGAGGATTGGGCAACCTCATTGATAGCCATCTCTTTGTCCACCTCTTCTAAGTCTAGGCTCTCCATATCAACTCTAGTGGGGTGCTTGACCAGGTACCTCTAGAGAAGCTCAAAACCTTTGAAGTACCAACTGAAAAGCACGGTGTTGTACTCGTCAGTAGTTTGGAAGGCTTCAATAAATCTGGCAGCAATTGTCTTGAGCGATTCCTTGGCACTTAGAAGCTGCTCGTCCTTTTCCAGGGTCAACTGATGTTCGACTCTAAGTTCATCATTCAGGGTCTTGAATTTCTCCTTAAAAGTGGCACACTCATCCATAGAATCAATAAGGTTCTTCTTCAACTTAGAATTTTCCCCCTCCAAAGCTTGCATCTTTGATGTGAGAGATGCCAATTTGGCCTTTTGGGTAAGGTACTCAGAGGCAATATGCAAACTTTCCCCCAACACCTGAAAAGAAATTCAAAACCGTAAGTCAAAACAAAACAAAAAATTAAAGGAGTTGCACAAATACTCTACCTAAACAAGCTTATGGACGTGGCCACTCGCAACATGGTTAAAAGGAACTCTAGAGAAGACCTCTAAATCATCAGCAGTCATGACATTGTGGGCCCTGTCCACCGCCAGCCTCTCGTCTCCCCAAATGGTGGAAGGGTGGGAATCCACCTTTTCCTTCTCCTTGTCTGACAAGCGCGGCTTTTTAGAGACGGGAGTAGGGAGCTCTTCAATCAAGGTTGAAGGAGAGGCAGCCCTCGTCGTTTCGGTGCCAGAAACGATGGGAGTGACGGAGGCAGTTGGAGTGACGAAAGGACCCCTCCCAGTCACGAGCACAGTCTTCTTTCCTATACTCGACAACGGCTTATCTTTTTTCGCCCTTATCTTCGCATACATGTCCTTATTAAATTTGGACGTCATCTCTGCAAGAGAGAAACACTTACTCTTTTTAAAAAGAGGTATGAATGAAAAAGTCAATACTGACGAATCTAACACTTACTCTTTTTTCCTTCAATATCGAGATTGTGCAGGACGAAAGCAGAAGGCTCTAGCCCAAGGCAGTAAAAGGCAAGTGCCCTTGGGTCGACAAGATCATCCCAGCTCTCAATCGTCTGTGCATATTCAATGGCTTTTTGTACTCGCTCTTTATACCTGCTCTTGAGCTTGGGCGTCTCTTAACTATGCAAAACAAGAAGTAAAAAAGATCAATAGTCATAGTAGTAAGCACAACAGAATTCAAAGGACGAAGAGAAATAGTGACACACCTTAAGTCGGGGTTTCCCACCGATGACGCAACCTTGGGAGATCACCCCAAACCTCGCCAAAGGAAGTCTCAAATCGTCCCCAGAGACAAAGAAAAATCTGGATTTCCAATACCTGAAAGACGACGGTAAACCCTTGACAATCCTAGTTCTCCTTTCCCAGGGCACCAATTCATAGTACCCATGCTCCTCAGACACTTTCAAATGATACAAATAGACAAGCTCGTCAACCTTGAGCATGTCCCCGTAATTAGCAGCCAACCATATTCCTATACAACTGATCAATATCCTCCATGAGTTGAGAAGTAATACCAAAGCGGTCTAAGAGCTCCATGAGGAAAGGATGGACAGGAAACCTCAACTCACAGACAAAGGCAGATTCTTAAAAAAAAAAAAAAACCTCCCCAGGAAAGAAGTGACAAGCCCGATCTTCCTTACCAGGCAGACGAACCCTAACTCGCTCTGGGAACTGGAACCTATCCTTAAATCTGCCAAGTGTATTGGCGTCCAGCCCACACACCTCTTTAAAAGTATAAAAAGTCCTAACCTCTCGAGGAGTAGAGACGACTGTGTCTTCCTCCACTGGGTTACCGCTAGACGATAACCCAGTCTCGAGCTCACTGGACCTAATCTCAGACATTATTTTCCTCTTTTTTACCAAATTCTCAAACCAATCAATTAACTGACGCAGCAAGGGCAGCAGATCAACCAATGCAGCAGTTAGGCAATTACCCTCGAAGATGAAGTTCTCAAGGTGTGGGAAAATTCCCAATGACCCCCCTAGTTATGCAAAAAGAAATGAGATTGAGGGGCAAGCTATCCTAACCTCAGAACCACTGACCATGGAAAAACCAGAAAACATAAAAAAGAAGGGAAAAATCTAAAAACCTCGAGGCCCAAAAAGCCAAACACAGAAAAAGGGAAAAAAAAAAGTGGGAGGGGGGGGGGAATCAGAAATCCACCACAAAAAGTATAGACCGAAATGAAAGAAGAAGTGAAGAGAAAAACATACCTCAAAGAAGAGAACCACCGCTCGGCACACCAATTTGGAGGAGGGTTGCAGAGAAAGGTTGGCGAAAAAGATGCCCAGAACAATG
This sequence comes from Quercus suber, assembly GCF_002906115.3. Lineage (NCBI taxonomy): Eukaryota > Viridiplantae > Streptophyta > Magnoliopsida > Fagales > Fagaceae > Quercus > Quercus suber. Next base: position 1,628,240 of record NW_027069549.1, read on the forward strand.
ATTGGAAGTTTTTGAGAAAAGTGAAAAGGAAAAATGAGAAGGGAAGAAGTTTAAAACCAAGACTTAGGAAACTGAAAAACCAGCAGGAAGCCCAATAGTCCCAACAATTGGAGCATTAACTCCACCAGTCAGAATGTGCCACGTAGGCTACAACTCGGAGAACGCCGCCACTACGCATTTAATGTGGAACAAAACCCCAAGAGTCACTTACCATCTGAAACCTTTCATATTCTATGGTCGCCATGCCTAGACGACCACAGAATTGGAGGGCAGCTGACGGGACTGACGAATTTATCTCTCAGAGACGATCTCAACAATTACGAACGAAAGCATCCTCGGATGAATTGAACAAATACCTGCATCATTGATGAAGACAACTAGGCCATTCAATACGGCCAATTACACCCGAAGTGGTTACAGAGCCAGCTGTATGGGCCGTTGGAATGCATTGAAGCCACATTACAAAGCATAAAACGTTACCAAGAAGGACATTAAGGCCACCATAACTACTTCAACGGTCAAGAGCTGCAAAAACATATATAAGGCCCTCACAATATCAACACAAGGTATGAGAAAATACTAAGATAACTTTGCTACCATTTTGTTATTCTGTTTTACTTCATAAAACTCCTTTGTATTAACTTTGGCATCGAAGACGTTGTGGCAAGTACCACACCGATAACTATCCTTGAGAAGACATACACGTGAACTGTGGATTGGCTCCATTTGCTGACTAACGAGCTTATGCTTCATCATATGCTACAAATTTTGGAAATGTAATTCCTAGTTAGAGTTAATTATTTATATATTTTTCATAGCTCTCGATCATCTGTTCAAGATTTTGTCTAGCATGCTCTTGAGTCCATCTGTACCTTTTCACTAGTTCTAAAGTGCCAATAGTAATATGGTTGGGTCATTTGCATTCATATCATTGAGTTCCATATATACCAAATAGTTCCAAAATTTTTTATAATCTGCTATAGCTGAGCTATCTTGAAAAACTTAAAAGGTAAAGTGGGAGGAAAATCTCAGATATGTTGGGTTATTGATGAGTAAGGCAACAACAATTATTTTTTAATTAGCTATTTATTTTTAAGACTGAAGAAAGCCGCTTGACAACGTGGCCTTCCTCCTAGGAGATTATTCTTAACTGTAAGTAATCATAATTTTCCACTAAGAAGATAATTTAGTATTTCTATTACACTCTTCCAGGAATCGTCCTAGCAAAACATTGACTGAAAATTATTTTTAACTATAAAGTCTATAATGATTATATGTAGAGGATAGATCCTTCCCAAGTAATTGGTTGTTTGACTGCTATGAGTCAAGTCAATAAATCATTTTTTTTCACTCAAAAGTTCGACTAGAAGTAATCAAATTTATTTATTAAAAAAAAAAAAAAAAGAAGGAAAGAACAAAGAACCAAGAAGATTTTAATTCTTTAACAAATATGGCATGCAAGTGGGAGAAAATTGCTTTTTGCCCTTTCTAAAAAAAAATCTAGCATTTTGCCCTATTTCTCAAACTAATTAGGGAAATGTCCCTCTTTTGAAAATCGAGTTTCTGAAAATCGAGTTAGGCCCTATAGCGGCGTTTTTAGGGACCCTATAGTGACGTTTTAAGGACCTATAGTGATGTTTTGTAACTCAATTTTCATAAAGTCGAGTTACATGCAATTTTTTTTCTTTTTTTTACCTATAACTCGATTTTATGAAAATCGAGTTACAAAACGTCACTATAGGTTCTTAAAATGTCACTATAGGGTCCCTAAAAACGCCGCTATAGGGCCTAACTCGATTTTCAGAAACTCGATTTTCAAAAGAGGGGCATTTCCCTAATTTGTTCGAGAAATATGGCAAAATGCTGGATTTTTTTTCAGAAAGGGGCAAAAAGCAATTTTGTCCCATGCAAGTGGCCATCACGCTTTTTCTGTCATCTTCTAAGAAAAACCACTGAAAATGAGAGTTGAGAGAAATGAACATTCATTAAAAAAAAAAAGAATTTAATCTGTGAATTAATCCAAAAAAATCCCTAAAAAAATATAGTCCAAATAGAAAATTACATGTAAAGTATAATATACTAATCCATGCAAATGTTGAAAGTAACAAACTATCTACTACATCTTTATGCATCTATTTAAAAAGTAAGTGAAATCTTGAATGATCACGGCAATGTAGAAATCTAAGGCATTGAGTGAATGACCCATATTATTATTAATTATTTAGGACGTATTTTGTAAGTTGAAGGAAATTAATAAAACGGATGTAGGCCCACTTTGTCTTTTTCATTGCAAAAATTAGAGTCCCTAATTTAATAGTATATTTCGCTACATTTCAATTTTCAAACGAGATCACTTTCACACGTTATCTATTAAAGTATATATATGATCCTTTTGTTTTTTCCTTCACCAGTTTATTCACCTCTCTCTATATTGTGAGGAAATAAAATATGAACTAAAACAATAAGCACAACAATAGTAAATGACTTGACAATAAACGACAAGGGTATCATGACTTGACTCAATTATCCCACCCACTTCTATATTGTGAGGAAATAAAATATGAACTAAAACAATAAGCACAACAATAGTAAATGACTTGACAATAAACGACAAGGGTATCATGACTTGACTCAATTATCCCACCGACTGCCTTCACAGATTTATTGTCCATAATTTCATGCACGTTGAGCTTTTTCCTTTATTTATTTATATATACCTCCAATCACAGTTATTATAACTATCTTCCTTTTCCTCTTTTTCTGATAGGACCTGCCTCTTCCTCATTGATTCACCTTATGGATTCTCAATCCTTACATTTTCCTCTCTTCCTTTGTTTCTTCTTTTGTTGCTTCCCTTACACCACCTCCATGATAAGCTTTTCCTTCCCGAACTTCTTACCCAATGACAACAACATCACAGTTTCTGGTACAGCCACGAAAGCCCAAGTTGATGAGCACCCATCAATACGACTCACCGATAACGTGGATAACTTTGGTGTCAATAAATATCTTGCCACAGGCCGAGCATACTATTATAAACCCATCCCCCTGTGGGATCCCGTTACAAATGTTACAACAAATTTCACAACTACTTTTGAGTTCGTAATTAGAACTCGTAATAATGAGTCATCATGGGATCACTCTGGTGGTGGAATTGCATTCTTTATCACTTCAGAAGATTCCGTTGATGTTCCTACGGGTTCCGATGGAAGTTACATGGGTCTCTTCAATGGCACAACTGCGGGCAAATCATCAAGCAAGATGGTAGCGGTGGAGTTTGATACCTGGCAAGATGAAGCGTGGGGGGATGCTCCTAGTGACAACCATGTTGGTATTGATGTGAACTCCCTTGTCTCCATCGCTAACAGTACTTGGAATCTAACCTCCGGGGACATTTTGGTAGCAACAGTCTCCTATGATGGAACCTCCGAGATTCTCAGTGTATTTTTGAAATACTTGAATCTTCCAAACCTACCCTTGAATCTTACTCATAATGTAAAGCTGAGAGATGTTCTCCCAGAAAAAGTGATGATGGGCTTCTCTGCAGCAACTGGAGGAGGAGTTCCAGTCCAAGCGATCAGAAGTTGGAATTTCAGTTCAACTTTGGATTTGGGTTCGACCCAAAATGGAGAGAAAGGGAGCTTTAAGATGTGGTTGATAGGATTAATAATAGGACTGGTGCTTTTGGTTGTTGGGTTAAGTTTTGGCTCTTACATTTTGGGGAGAAATTCCAAAAGAAAAGTAGTAGAAGAAGATGAAGATCTAATAGAAGGAGCTGGACCAAAAATGTTTGCCTATGAGGACTTAGCTGTGGCAACTAATAACTTTTCAGAGGAAGGGAAGCTAGGGCAAGGAGGTTCTGGAAGCGTCTACAAAGGTTTCTTGGCAAAAATAAACATGGATATTGCAGTGAAGAAGATATCAAGCAACTCTAACCAAGGAAAAAAGGAGTACATTTCTGAGGTGATAACTATAAGTCGTTTGAGACACCGCAATTTGGTTCAACTCGTTGGTTGGAGCCACAAACAGGAGTTTGTAGTGGTTTATGAGTACATGCCCAATGGAAGTCTAGATTCACATTTATTTGACAAGAAAAGTCATCTCTCGTGGCCAAGGAGGTACGAAATTGTTCACGGGTTAGCATCTGGATTACTCTATCTCCATGAGGAATGGGAGCAATGTGTAGTGCATAGAGATATCAAATCAAGCAATGTGATGTTAGATTCAAAATTCAATGCAAAACTTGGTGACTTCGGTCTAGCGAGGTTTGTGGACCACGGACTTAGCGCACAAACAACGATTGTGGCCGGAACTAGGGGCTACATTGCTCCAGAGTGTCATTTTACAGGCAAGTTTAGTAAGAAATCAGATGTTTTTAGTTTTGGGATGGTGGCATTAGAGATTGCATGTGGGAGGAAAGCAGTGGAGCCAGAGGTAGAAGAATCAAAGATTAGTTTACTCAGTTGGGTGTGGGAGCTATATGGAGAGGGAAGGCTTTTAGAAGCAGTAGATGAGACGCTAAATGGGGATTATGACATGGACGAGATGAAATGTTTGATGACTACTGGGCTATGGTGTGCTCATCCAGATCACACCTTAAGAACTTCTTTAAGGCAGGCAATTAAGGTTCTTAATAATGAAGCACCATTGCCTTCCCTTCTGTCCATAATGCCTATGCCATTGTATAATTATTATGCCCCTGGAGCGATGACTGCCGACCAAATCCAGTACTTCACTTGTACAAGCAAAGGAGGGAGCACATCTGCTTCCAAGGACGACTCAAGGGTGTGACACTGAGGGATTATGGCAAAGTTGAATGGCAATTGGAGCACAGGATTGATTGTCTTAGTAATATGCATATGTTATGGCTTACCACTCTCAAAATTAGTGTACCTTAGGAAGTATCATCACAATACACCCGTCATCTTGCTTCCTTTTTACTCTTCTTAGTACTCTCACATTATGTTAATACTGGCAATCTTAAAATGCTTGTAGTATCTCATATTCCAATGAAAATGCTACTATTTCTTTGGTGGTAATAAATCAATGCACAAATATTGAGCGATACAAAACTATAACAAGTTTCTTTACAGTTTGGTTGATCTCTACAATTAAACTGATGCTTATTTATTGGGCTACTGCCGGCTTACATATTAGGAATCCAAGTTAGAAAATTGTTTTTGAAGTCACACTAATACCATGTTTGTGGCGAAATTAAGGAAAACCAGTTGAGAAAATAAATTCTGTAGTTTTTCAGAATAGTTGAAGTTAGCTTGTGCTTTCATTTTGGGGGCTGCTTGTGGCCTTGTGTCCCAATTATCATATTCATGATTAGAAACTCAAATAGATCCCTCCATTTCCCAAGATTCCATTTTTTTTTTAATTGAAAAAAATGGAGTATTACACATCATGATCGATCTCAAAATTCCTGTCATCAAGATTTAATCTCAGTTTAATCAAGTTTTTCTAGACTTGATTAACTGATTTCATTCAGTTCAGTATCTTAAAAAAAAAAAAAAAAAAAAAAAAAAAAAAAAAAAAAAAAAAAACCTATAGCTTAGTTTTTTTTTAAAAAATGGTTGCTGTAGTTTACACTAATTCTTGAGCTATAATAACCAACAGAGTTGTTGCATTATTTAACCATCTCTAGACTTATATATGGCCAGCCTTTTATTACCAAATGACTCATTAGAAAAATGTGTGCTACTTTTCAACGATCTATCAAAATAAGCATAATGTATATGGTTTTTTTTTTTTGGGGAGAAAGTTATGTATATGGTAATTGATAATCCGAACCAATTACCAGATCTATCAAAATCTGTGGTTTGCATTTTTATGTAGCAAACCACACCTCTATGTTCTTGTTCATGATGGTGCTTGCTACAAGAGTAAGCCACACTAGTTCTATATAGCGTAAAATTCATACCTCATTGAAGAACTTTTTACATGCATGATAAATGTGATATGATATATTAAGATGCAAAATGACTAATTAATCACGTAAAATTTGTTTTTGAGAAAGCCTATAGACACAAAACAATAATTGGTTGTTTAATTGTTATGAGTCAAGTCAATAAATTGTTTTTTTTTTTTTTTTTAACTCAAAAGACAGACTGGAAGTAATCAAATGTATTTATAAAAAGAAAAAGGAAAGAATAAAGAACCAAAAAAAATTTTAATAAAGTAAGTATGCAAATGATCATCTCTCTTTTCTTGGCAACTTCTAGGAAAAATCACTGAAAATAAGAGCCGAAAGAAAAAACACATTCATATAAAGTCTCTTTGTGAGATCAATTATACAATGTATTTTTACCAATTCAAACTAACAACTATGCTTTTTTTAATTGTAGGAATCAGATGAAGCAAAAGGGGATCAATCTCCAAACACCCTTTTTTTCTTAAAAAAATTGGACAAGCCAACTTATGCGTGTTCAGCATATAGACTCTTGTAGTACCAACTTAATTGGTACCTTACCTTCTTAATAAGTAATAGGTTTATGATTCCAAATCTGCTAATTCTTCACCCGTGATCAATAGTTGATTTCTGAATCTTTAGAGCTAAGCTTCTAGATTTTTTATGAATTAAAAAGTGAACAGATCGGATTATATTGGATTTGGTTCTTTTCAAAGTATGTACTCAATTGCATTTATCTTTGACCTTTTGAACAAATGCCAAACCAAGTATGTACACAGCAAATAGACTCTTGACTTTGCTTTCTTGGTTTCTTTAAACGTGTTACATGGGAAGAACATAATTAGTGCTATGTTAACAAAATAAAAGAGAAGAAAGAGAAAGTTCCGTAGCGGACTAGGAGGTCTAATTATGAAACTTCTTCTTCTTGTCCTAATTATTTAAGCAAAAGCTAAACTTTATAATTACCCAACAAGTGGACAAGAAAGTCCAATTAAGAAACTTCTTCTTCTTAATTATTTAAGCAAAAGCAGAACATGATAATTACCCAACAACTAGACTAGAACTCACCAAGAGAAAGCTACACTTTACAGTCATATTTAAAGGGGATGGAAAATGAAAAGGAAAAGAATGTAGTATTTTTTTTAGTAGTTGGTTGGAAAGAGTAAATGAGGGAATAGTGGAGGGACCTAGATCAACCGAAATGTTTTTACCGAAAGAATACCAGGGAGAAATAGGTTGACAAAAAAAAAAAAAAAAACCCATGTGCATGGCTTTTTCTTATTTTTATTATACCAAATTGATTTTCTCTTTCTTTTTCTTTGTTTTTATTAGGTAGGATTGGGTGCTTTACTGGTGGTCCCCCTCCACATGTCTTCTTGGTTGGAGGTTGCTTTCCCCTTTTTCCAATTGTCCATTATTGAGAGCATCTTCAATTCTTGTCCCACAATCACATAATTGTCTAAATGAGCTAATAGGTGATGACAAAAGCCTACAATTTTAAATGGGAAGCAAGTTCTTGATGATCATGTTGATTTGGTCTTTCTCATTTGGCCTATTGACCATTCTAGATTCCTTGTTCTTCCATCTAGTCATGTATTCGGAAAATGTCTCCCCCACGCCTTGTATGGTAGACTCTAAATCCTTAAAGTCACATCAGCCATGGTATTGAAGATGAATTAGTCCACAAACAACTCCACTAGCTCATTCCACTCCTTAGTTTTGCTTCAGATCAAGGCTATAGTACCACCTTGATGCACCTCCCATGAGTGAGAGGGGAAACACGTGCAAAGTTTGCTTCCCATCTAACCCTTTCATTTCAGCAATGCTTAGGTATCTTCTTATGTGTTGCTTTGGATCCCCAATCTCATCAAACTTTTTCGCATCGAAGATCTTGAACTTGGGTGGCAATGCAATAGGAGCCTTTAAGCTTACTCCCCCCATGTTATAGATGTAGTCATCCATCCTTTATGCCTTACAGAAGGCAAGTTGCATCTTCTCCATTTTTTCCTCATAGCTATGGTATCTGCAATGTGCTTCTGAAATTGCTTGTTTCTTTCATACTCCACTTTGTCTTTTTCGTCCCATTCTCCATCTTCCTCCTCATCATCATGGATTTCCACATATGTGGATTTCTTAAGTTTAGATTCTTCCAATCTCGTGAGACGTCCTTCCATTTTCTTAAGAGTTTCTCCATGTTCGTCCAAAGCCTTAAGGATCCTTTGTACCATTGGGTCTTCCATGGAAGTAGCCATTGTTTTTTGGGGTTTTCTTCTTCTTAGTATGTGTCCTCTATCGTGAACAAGCACCTTTCTTTCTCTCAAATCCAAATGGGAGTGGAGACATGTTTTCTTGACTTTAATAGTGCAATGATTCCTTTAAAAAAAACCCCCATTTTCATTAAGTTCGCTCCCAATTAAAAGGTTCCTTTTACTTTTAGATGTTTCTTAGAAAATTCTTAAGTTCATTTTAATGGAGACCCAATTACAATATCACTCCCTTCCCTCTCATGGATCCTTGCCCTTTTTTAATTGGGCTTCGGTCCATTTACAATAAAGCTCTTATCTTACTCTCATGGGCTTTCATTAGAATGTACTTCGGAATTTTCAATCCTTTGTCTCAAACTTGGGCTTATAATGTATTCATCACCTTTGGACCTTTCATTCTTTATTAATTATCATCATTTTTTCCTTGAAATAGCCCTCTAGCTAGAATATTTTGTAGTCTTCCTTTCAAAGTCTATGAAATTATCATCACTTTAGGCCTAGGCATGCAACAAAGAGGCCAAGATTAGGAAAGTTCATTTTGGCTTTAAAGGATGTTAGATGCTAAGTTCATAGCGTATTTGTTACCTTAGACCAAAGTCCTCTTTTTCAAAAAGGCTTTTTCCACTTGAGCCTAAAATAACAATTAAGTTATGGTCTTATGAACCTTTCAAGTTAAAATATGCCTTTGGATTTAAGGACAAACCTTTTATATGTGAGAATTTCTTTTCTTTTGTCCCACAACATCTTAGGGTATACCATAACTTTAGGGTCATGCCTTCTATTTTACACTTTTATTTGTCCTATTGAATTAGGTGAACACATGATATATGCTTGAACAAACAAGAGATATACAAAGGGTACCCTTCATGGTAGGATCTAGGATCTCTCTAGTATGGGTAGGCTCCCTAAGGCTAAATGGATAAATAATTAGGTCACTCACAACTAGGTGGGCCATGATTCCAACCGAGGGCTTATATGGACCCCATAGTGCATTGGTAGCAAACCTTTAACATACTCAAGACCCATTATAGGCGATGGCATCGATTGTGAGTTGGTGGGATGAACTTCGAAAAATTTGGGCTCGAATGGAGCCTTCCATCTTCCCACTCATCACCAACCAAGGTTAAGGGACAAAAGAACTAGTGATGTTATTGAAAAGTTTTTATTAAGGTTAAGAAACAAGACACATAGAAATTAAACTCATTGTCCCCAGTGAAGTCGCCACTGTGGACACAAGGGAAAGTGTCAAAGTCGCCACTTAGTTATATGGTCTAGGAACCATGAATATAGTGTCCTTTCGAGGAAGAGCTTTTGATCTTACTACTAGAGTATAGGTACGGAGTTTAGGTATGCTCCTGGGAAGGTGTTAGGAACTCAAGATTGCCCAACCCTAAAGTTGGCCTTCCATCATTGTGTCTTATATCCTAACCTTAATAAAAATATGTTCAACACTTGCATCTATACTCACACGCACACTAGCATACATCTAAGCATACAACATGGCATCTTTATCCTAAAACAACATACTTATCAACCTAAAGCAAGAGAGCCAAACATAAAAGAAGCCCTAGCATGTGAAACCCTATCATGTATCGTACAAAGCAACCACCCAAGCACGGCAACAAACATATCATCATAGCAAGGAAAACATATTATGGACAAGGAGATACACATATATCAAAGGAGGATTTAAACAAACAATATGCATGTTCATGTGAATGCATGACTTACCTTACTTACCTTGCCGCATCTTAGTACCTATGGCATCATGAATAGGCATGGAATGCATGTTCACGACATTAAGGCAAGAAACAAACATAAAACCTTAATCTAAGCATGTTAAAGACAAATAAACATGTTAAAAGGTGAACAAGAACTCATGGGGCTTATACATATAAAAAAAAAATTATATATATATATATATATATATAATAAATAAATAAAAGGCTACACAGAACAACCATGTGAATGCAGAAATAAGACAAACAAAAAATTAGGGTTTCCGGGTAACAGCATCACGCACGCTAGAAAAGGTCTACGTACGAAAAATCAAGCCTGTGTGCGCAGGCTAGATCATGCGTATGCAAATCCTTACCTAGAAAACATGAAAACACAAAAACAGAGCAAAACTTTAAAACAACAAACTAGCAACCTATCATACAAAAAATATGAAATGAACTAAAGGGCTAAAATAAACAAACATGTACAAACACAAACTAAGTAGGAAAACGGGATTAAAACACAAAAGAAAAACAAAAAAAAGGAAGAGAAAAAGAAAAAGAAGGGTTAGACTCAATACCATAAACAAAAGCTTTCCAAACTTGATTTTGACCGTTCCCCTCAGTTAAATCTATTCACAAACCAATAAGAGAGTGATTAGCAACATTAAACTAAAAGGATTGGAGCCAGAAAAGGTCTCAATCAAATAAAATTGACTTGATGGTGTTTTGTGAAAAACTCCCTTTTGATTCACTATTTTCTAGTGAATCTCAAGTTTTTTCCATGGGATCTCTATGTGTTTTGAAAATATACCATGTAATACTTTTTATAGTGAAAAAAATGGGATTTGAAACGGCTCCCAGACGATGTAGGATTCATTCCAAACCTCTACAATTATTGCAAAAAAACTTGTCTTTCTTATGCTTTTGAAACCCTAGCTATGTACGTAGGAATGTGCTTGTGTATGCGTACGCATGCATTGGCTCGCATAAACAGGCTGTGACCCACGTATGCAAGCCGAGGGCCACTTTGGTTATTTTATTTCCAAAAATAGATTTTTACTCATTTAAAAGGTTATGTTTTCCATTTTAATACTCCTCAAGTCAATTTATTATCTGATTAGGCTCTAAACTGGCCTTAGGCCTTAGAGTTCAAGCATCATTAGGAAACGAAGGCCTGAGTCGTAAGGGGTACAAAATACAGTGTCTACAATCATGACTTAAGTATGTCAGCCAAAACCCAATCAAATGAGTGCAAGAGACAAAGAATGACTCTAGAGCTTGCAAATGAAATTGAAGCATATGAGAGGCAAATATTAGTAGCCCAGGTCCAAAGGGTATGAACTCAAAATGAGTTTTGTTATTTTTATTATTCTTATTATTTATTTATTTCCATCTCATTACTTGAAAAAAAAAATAATATAATTCAATTTTGGGATTTCATGATGAATGAGTTTAAGTTTTCATTGCATCAAAACTATTCAAATATATTTTTTCTTTTTCAAAATTGATTTGAGTTTAGCATTTGATCATGTTTGTTATAAATTGTTTTATGGTTTCCCTTCTCTAGGCTGCAAGAATGTTACTCTCAATATGTTTGCTATAATATTTTTCTATTTGATAATTAACTTCAATGTGATGTTTTCATTTTGGTCTTTGTTTTATAGCAAGAGTGACATTTATTTTCACCAAAGAAAAATTGCTATTGTTCTCTTTTTCTTGTCATTTTATATGAACTAAATTTCTTTTTTATCTCTATTCCATTTGTCCACTCATTGATAGATGTCAACAATCAAGTCTCGCAACCATTGGAAGCTTTTTATTCTATTGAAGATCATAACAATTAATTGGTAACCATTCTTTTCTTAAAAACTTTTGAAGGGAATAAATGTTTTGCTTTTCTTGGGTAGTGCTTGATAATTTGCTTTTTATGGTTCAATACACATTAGTTATATTAGATTTCCTTTTTCCTATATTAATAATTTGTTATTTACTGTTTAATTAACTGTTTGGTGACCCAGAAATTGTGAAAATGGAAGAGAAAAGAGAGTAGAGTTTGAATCTTTTTTTTTTTTTTTTTTTGTTGTATAGAACTTGGGGCTAACAATTTTTTTTTTATCTTAATTTTTTAAATGAAACTTAAATTCTTCAAAGTACATCAGTTTAAGTAGACTATTGTGCTGTGGCAAGAATTTTTGTGTTTCGGACCTTAGTTGGCCTGTTTGG
>NW_027069549.1:1640434-1653508 GCF_002906115.3 Quercus suber
TTTTTACCGAAAGAATACCAGGGAGAAAAAGGTTGAAAAAAAAAAAAAAAAAAAAAAAACCCATGTGCATGGCTTTTTCTTATTTTTATTATACCAAATTGATTTTCTCTTTCTTTTTCTTTGTTTTTTTTTTTTTTTTTCTCTCTCTTTTTCTGCTTACATTTGTTTTGGATTCTTTGGCTTGTGTGTGTGTGTGTGTGTTTTTTTTTTTTTTTAATTATAAAAAAATGCTAAAATGCAAAACTCATCCTTTAAGTTTCTCCATAATTCATTTCAGTCATCTAAGTTTGCTTTTGTTCATTTTAATCCTCTAAGTTTTAGATTTAATCATTTAAGGCATTTCTGTCAACTTTTGCTAAATTTTAAAATAAAATAAAAAAATGTACTCTTGACTCCTCTATTCAAGCAATGAAGATGTATACCATCATAAGACCTTCTATAGAGTTGTCCCTCACATAGGATGTATTGAGTTGCCATCATCCTAATGGTATGTCGTTCTCTCTTGTCGGCACCATCCGATATGCCCTTAGATCTAAGAATTTCATGATGTCATAGTATCACGGAGCTTCCTCTTCCTCTATGGTCATAACTAAAGCTTCGGTCTTCCTTTTTTGTAGTTCCTCATAACTTTTCTCAATCTCCAGGGGTTGTGTCCACACTCCCTTAGGTATCTCAACCATGGAGGTTAAGGTAGCTAAGGCATCCACAAACTAATTCTAAGCTCTAGGGATGATTGTGTGCTCAATATTGTCAAAGGTCTTGGTTAAGTCCTCTAAGCATTGTTGATAAGGCTTTAAATGTTCCTCCTTCACCTTCCACAACTTTTGCGCTTGGGCTATAACCAAAGTTGAGTCCCTAAAGACTTCGACTTCTTCTACCCCCAATTCTCAAAGAGCTTTCATTCCGGCAATGCAAGCCTCATATTCAGTCATGTTATTAATTGCTTCAAAGTTTAATTTGATTGCCAAAGCATGTAAGACCCCTTAGGAGTGATCAAGAGTATCCCTATCACATTCCCATATTGGTTTACGACTTCGTCAAAGTACATCTTCCATGTCCCTAACTCAACATCCAAAATGTCCTCATCTAGAAAGTCTTTTTTACCATCTTCCCCTTTATAGGATTCTCGGCACAGAAATCTGACATGACACATCCTTTGATAGTTTTCCTAGCCATATACTTCAAATCAAATTTTGCCAGCAAAATCAACCATCTTGACAATCTTTCCCTCAAAGCGGGCTTCTCAAAGAGGTACTTCAATAGGTCCATTCTTACTACCACCCATATTTGGAAGGGTAAAATGATATGTCTCAATTTCTGTATGGCCCAAAGAAGTGCAAAACATGACTTTTCTATAGGTGTTCCTAGTCTCGTAATCACGGAATCTCTTGCTCAAGTAATATATGGCCTTCTCATTCTTCTCATCATCTTCTTGTGCAAGTGTACTCCCGACCGCATCTCTTATGATGGAGAGGTATAGGAATAAGGGTTTTCCATGTTGTGGAGGCACTAGGACAAATGGGTGGAAGAGATACTCCTTGATAAGTTCGAAGTTTTTTTGGCACTCATCATTCCATGTGTGTGGTTCATTCTTCCTTAGGATTTTGAAGATGGGCTCACAAGTGAAAGTGTGTTTGGAAATGAATCAACTAATGTATTGTAGTTGACCCAAGAAACCCCTAATCTCTTTCTCACTTGTGGTGGAGGTATCTCCAATATGGCTTTAATCTTGGATGTGTCGAATTTTATCCATCACTCACTCACTAGGAAGCCTAGCAATTTTCCAGCGGTTACTCCAAATGTGCACTTTTATGGATTCAATCTCAATATATATTCTTTAATCCTCTCTAAGAACTTCTTAAGTTTGTGTGTGGCCTCCTGTATCCTTGGACTTTATTATCATATCATCAACATACACCTCTACCTCATTGTGCATCATATTATGTAGTAAGGTTGTAGTCATCCTTTGGTAAGTTGCCCCAGCATTCTTGAGGCCAAATAGCATTACCGTGTAACAATAGATTCCCCATTTGTAGTTATATATAATAATAATAATAAATAAATAAATAAATAAAAGGCTACACAGAACAACCATGTGAATGCAGAAATAAGACAAACAAAAAATTAGGGTTTCCGGGTAACGGCATCACGCACGCTAGAAAAGGTCTACGTACGAAAAATCAAGCCTGTGTGCGCAGCCTAGATCATACGTATGCAAATCCTTACCTAGAAAACATGAAAACACAAAAACAGAGCAAAACTTTAAAACAACAAACTAGCAACCTATCATACAAAAAATATGAAATGAACTAAAGGGCTAAAATAAACAAACATGTACAAACACAAACTAAGTAGGAAAACGGGATTAAAACACAAAAGAAAAACAAAAAAAGGAAGAGAAAAAGAAAAAGAAGGGTTAGACTCAATACCATAAACAAAAGCTTTCCAAACTTGATTTTGACCGTTCCCCTCAGTTAAATCTATTCACAAACCAATAAGAGAGTGATTAGCAACGTTAAACTAAAAGGATTGGAGCCAGAAAAGGTCTCAATCAAATAAAATTGACTTGATGGTGTTTTGTGAAAAACTCCTTTTTGATTCACTATTTTCTAGTGAATCTCAAGTTTTTTCCATGGGATCTCTATGTGTTTTGAAAATATACCATGTAATACTTTTTATAGTGAAAAAAATGGGGTTTGAAACGGCTCCCAGACGATATAGGATTCATTCCAAACCTCTACAATTATTGCAAAAAAACTTGTCTTTCTTATGCTTTTGAAACCCTAGCTATGTACGTAGGAATGTGCTTGTGTATGCATACGCATGCATTGGCTCGCATAAACAGGCTGTGACCCACGTACGCAAGCCGAGGGCCACTTTGGTTATTTTATTTCCAAAAATAGATTTTTACTCATTTAAAAGGTTATGTTTTCCATTTTAATACTCCTCAAGTCAATTTATTATCTGATTAGGCTCTAAACTGGCCTTAGGCCTTAGAGTTCAAGCATCATTAAGAAACGAAGGCCTGAGTCGTAAGGGGTACAAAATACAGTGTCTACAATCATGACTTAAGTATGTCAGCCAAAACCCAATCAAATGAGTGCAAGAGACAAAGAATGACTCTAGAGCTTGCAAATGAAATTGAAGCATATGAGAGGCAAATATTAGTAGCCCAGGTCCAAAGGGTATGAACTCAAAATGAGTTTTGTTATTTTTATTATTCTTATTATTTATTTATTTCCATCTCATTACTTGAAAAAAAAAATAATGTAATTCAATTTTGGGATTTCATGATGAATGAGTTTAAGTTTTCATTGCATCAAAACTATTCAAATATATTTTTTCTTTTTCAAAATTGATTTGAGTTTAGCATTTGATCATGTTTGTTATAAATTGTTTTATGGTTTCCCTTCTCTAGGCTGCAAGAATGTTACTCTCAATATGTTTGCTATAATATTTTTCTATTTGATAATTAACTTCAATGTGATGTTTTCATTTTGGTCTTTGTTTTATAGCAAGAGTGACATTTATTTTCACCAAAGAAAAATTGCTATTGTTCTCTTTTTCTTGTCATTTTATATGAACTAAATTTCTTTTTTATCTCTATTCCATTTGTCCACTCATTGATAGATGTCAACAATCAAGTCTCGCAACCATTGGAAGCTTTTTATTCTATTGAAGATCATAACAATTAATTGGTAACCATTCTTTTCTTAAAAACTTTTGAAGGGAATAAATGTTTTGCTTTTCTTGGGTGGTGCTTGATAATTTGCTTTTTATGGTTCAATACACATTAGTTATATTAGATTTCCTTTTTCCTATATTAATAATTTGTTATTTACTGTTTAATTAACTGTTTGGTGACCCAGAAATTGTGAAAATGGAAGAGAAAAGAGAGTAGAGTTTGAATCTTTTTTTTTTTTTTTTTTTGGTTGTATAGAACTTGGGGCTAACAATTTTTTTTTTATCTTAATTTTTTAAATGAAACTTAAATTCTTCAAAGTACATCAGTTTAAGTAGACTATTGTGCTGTGGCTAGAATTTTTGTGTTTCGGACCTTAGTTGGCCTGTTTGGCTGATGAGTAACTGTGGATTGTTTAGCTTTTGAGAAATATTTTGGGATTCTAGGAGTGATAAAATTCAAAGACTGAATTCCTTTTAAATTCCATTAGTATCTAGCTTTAAGCTAATTATTGTGTGGATGGAAAAATTAATTGGTTCTTGATTATTGAATATCTATCTATAATATTTTGTACATGGACAATAGTTGGGTTTGTAGTTTTAGATTTTGGATTATGTAAATTTTTTCAACAACTTGATTTTCTTTTTAGAATTTTCTCTTCTTGAATATCTAGAATACTGTGTATACGAGTATTAGACAAAACTTAACAATACTACTATACGTTGAGTTTTAAATTTTGAATTTTGCTATTTTTTTCATTATTAAACATAGTATGATATAAGCTAATGTGATCCAATGAAGGCAAAAGCAACTACTATTTTTGGGACACAGCAACTGATACAATCTGAAAATTTTCCATAGCCATTTAAAATTCATGAGCTAGAATGCTAATAGCCATCTTCTCCAAGGCAAGAACAATCGGTCAAGCTCAACAAGTTTGCCACCAACTTTGACCACAATGTGTTGAAAAATTTTTATAAAATTATAATTATTGATTAAATGGTCATTTAAGTGGAAAGATTAAATTATTTTATTTTTCATATCTTTTTCATCAATTTTCTTTTTTATCAACTTTTGAGATTGTAAATTACTTTCTATTTAACAATTAATTTCATATATATAGTGATATAATGCATGGTTTAACTTTTTTTTTTTTACCACAAACTTAAATGCTTAGGCTAAAGCTTTTTAAATCATAGAATTGATTTTCATGCGTTAACTACTTTTATGACAGACGTTTTGAATTCTTTAAATTCATAAACATTACCTTTACAACTATGAAACACCGGGTAGAAAAAGCTACAATGCAATTAAAATATGGATTTAATTTGGTAAGGGTATGTTTGACCACAATATTTTATGGATGTACGTGGTCAAGTTAGTAAGATATAATATATATGCCTATGTTCTTAACTCACTTAGTCACTAACTTACAATTTGTATATGCACTATTTGCACTATTTTGATTCTTTGTGGGAATTCAAAACATTGATAAAATGAATGTAATGGCAAGTGGGTAATTTGTATATGGACACATTAATAAATGTGTGTGGTGGACTGGACATGGGTGGGATGAAGGGCACATTATTGTTTAACGATTTGATCTTTGACAGAAATTGGTATAAATGAGGATCTATTAAATTTGATCATTTTGATTAAATAAGGTTTTTTTTAAAATATATTTTATTATTTACTCTATTGTAAATAAAGTTTTAAACATGATGATTCTAACCTATTAAACCACAATTTAGTGTTTTTTTTTTTTTTTTTTTTGGTGTTCTTATCATTTTTTGTTGGCAACTAATGTTCAATTTTTGAGGTGACTAGAGATGAGCAGATTACCTTCAATTAATAAATTATGGATTGTATCATATTACAAAATAATTATATATTCCCACGCATCGCGTGGGTCTGCGACTAGTTAATGGTAAAAGTCGAGTCACCTAGCTCTTCAGCACATTCCATGAACAAATCTGTGAGCCTTTTTGGGTGAGGTTCATAATTAGAGCTTTCAGCCCCATTACAGTCATCACGGGTTCACTTGGCTTTGTAAACTTTTGCTACTGCTACCATCAAATTATCGAAATTATGATAGGAAACATCTAAGCCCTCATAAGGAGTAATGTTGTTATTGCTTTTCTCAGCCATAGTTCAGTTAAGATCATTGATGTCTTTCTTGTATGTCATTCACAACCCACACTTCTTTACCATGAATGGGATGACTTTCTTCTCAAGTAGATTATAGGTTTCAATTTTAATTCCAATCTGACTGAATCCATTTGCATCGCATTCCAACAATAATTTTAAGTGTTCCTTCTCATAGTATGGAGGAAGCAAATAATTTAGCCAAATGTGATCTCACTACAAGAAATTTGAGTTTAGGCGGCATTTGTTTTAGCGACGTTTTTAAATCCGCTGCTATAAGTGGTATATTATGACATTTCTGACTAGCGCCGCTAAAACATGTGCATTTTGCAACGTTTTGTAAAAAACATCACTGTAACCCAAAACAATAGCAGTGTTTATTAAAATGTCGCAAAACGTACAGTTTTAGCAGCATTTATTTGGCTTATAGCAATGTTTTTGTAAAACGTTGTTTTCAAAATGTCACTATATGTTCCCTCCAAAACTTTTGGTATTCTCACACAAAGTTTCCCCCATTTTTTCATTTCCCACTTATTTTTTCCTTTTTTTTTCTACACTCTTTTTTTCCTTTTGTTTCTTTTCTTAGTCCATTTGTGTACCCACTTCTCTCTCTCCCTCATAACTCCTCTTCTCACTTTCCTCTCATGCGGCCACCACCCTCCACCCAAGCCTAGTCGCCACCTAGCTTCTACCATAGTCTAGCCACCGCCTAGCCTAAGCCCTAGTCTAGTCGCCTAGGATCTCTCTTCCCTAGATCGCCAATGACACTCTTCCGTAGATCGCCGACCTGTTCTAGCCACCACCCACCACCATCCTCAAAGCCACCACGGCCATCTTCGACCTCCACCAATCCAAAGCTCCCATCATCATCACTATCTTGAAACCATTCCTCCCAAAACGCACCGTTTCGTCCTCAAAGCCGCCGAGTTAACTCAACCCATCTTGCTCTCTCCTCCACCACTTTTGCCAATAAAGGTACCTTTCCCACTTTGCTCCTCATGTTTGATGTTTCATTTACTCTTCCAATGCTTCATTTTCTCTTATTTGTTTTGTGGGTAATAGTGCTGTTCATCATCTATATTGTGTTTGGTTTTGTGTTTGTGGGTAATAGTACCTTTGAGATTTTGTGTTTGTTTTCTAAAATACATACTGGAGTAATGTAATGTGAAGGCAAATAGTTAGTTAGTTACTAGTGGATAATAGTACCTTTGAGATTTTGTGTTCGGCTAATACACCAGTAGGAAGTTATGAACAGAGCTAGAAGAAGTGAAAAAAGAAAAAGAAAAAGAAAAATTGAAGGAATAAGGATCTAATAATTTTTTGAGGTACTTTAGCTTCATTGATTCATTACCTTCAAATCTAAAGTAACAAGAGACTCAATCTTCAGATCTGTTGCAAAGAGAGATAGAGAGTTAAAGGGAACAAAAATGAAAAGGAATAATGAAATATGGTTTCAGCTACCAAAAGGAAAGAAAGAGAAGTGGTAGTTGCTAAGTGTAATATTGAATCTATTAACATTGTTAATTTCTAATGTGTTATTGTGTTCAAATTTTGAATATTAGGAAAAAATCAATGAACTGTTGAGTGAGTCCTTAAATAGTGTGCAGTCATCCGACCTTACTAGTAGTATTGCATGGGCACCATGATGTATATGCTCAAGTGTTTGGTAATGAGCACAATGGTCGTGTTCAAGGTGTGGGATTTGGCCCAACCCCAAGTATGCATCCTGCCAAGAACATTCCTACAATTGCTCAGGTAAGAAGCCAAGAAAAGGATCCTGAAGTGACTCAATTGAAGAATCAAGTGGCTTTTTTTACGGAGAAAGTGAATCGTTATGAAAACTTGGAGGAGGGAGTGACCCAATTGATGCAACTAGTGCAAAATCAACAAAATCATTCTTCAGAAGCTAGTCAGGTACTAAATTTTAATATTTTAAGAATGTATTTGGTGTTTAAATATTTTAAGTATAGCAACTACTATTTTGTTACTCGAAATGATTTCTTTATGAACTTATTAGATATTCTTAATTTGTATTCATGGTGGTTTCAGTTTAGATCATCAATCTCCAACTCCTTATAGATCGTAGGCTTCATCCCATCAAGAAACAAGCATATAGCGGTGTTTTAAGGACTCCATGGGCTATTACATAATTGTTTTGAATAACCACAATTATTTTGGAACTATTGTACTTTGTTTATAATATTGTCATAGTTTGGGTAGTTATTTATTTATTTATTTATTTATTTCATTGAACTACAAGAGTACGTCTTAACAATTGGAGAAGCTTTTGATGGTTAAGTTTCCTTGAACAATATGCTTTAGGTGTGGTACTAAACTCTTCACTAGGGATGTGTATGAGTTGAGTTATGTTAGGCAGTTTTTTTTTTTTTATTTTAGGGAGAGGGGGTATTAATTCAACTTGACTTTAAATCTCTAACCCAACCCAACCTATGACAACTCTAAAAATCAAATCTACCCAACACAACCCACAGTGGATGGGTTAGGTTAGGCAGTTGGGTTGTGGTCATTTCTTAGGCTTATTAAAAAAAATGTATTTGATATTCATTAAATTTTTTAAGCTTATTATTTAATAAATAATTACAATTTATAGAATTAAGTCTAACACTCCAACTTCATTAAAACTAAGTCTTGGGGTTCAAATGATAGTTCAATAATAATGACATCTTTTGTGGTTCCCCATATCTACGGTTGAAATCTCATCTCGACCACCCCCCCCCCCCGCGCCTCCCCACAATATATATAAAACACTAATTCTTAAAATATCCACACACAAAATAAATTAACAAATTAAACTAAGTTTCAAAATCCAAATTTTTTTTTTTCAAATTATTAATAGTGTGGTTGGGCTATTTAAGTGTGTGTTTGGCAAAAATTAAAAAACCAATTTATCTTACTATTCAATTTATTTTTAGTACTATTCATAAGCCTCACTACACTTTTTGGTACTATTCATAGATCTCACTGTATAATTATTTCAACTAACTTTTATATTTATTTATAGTACTTTCAACAAAAAAAATTTCAATTTCAACAAAATAAGCAAATTCTAAATAGGCCCTAAGTTGAAAGTTTAGACAATCCAAACTCAGCCTAACCCAAACTTTAAAAAAAATTGAAGGCTTGACCCAATTCACAATCCGTGAAAACCAACCTAAGATATTGGGTTAAGTTATATCTAGTTGTGTTTATCGAGTTGGTAAGTTGAATGCACGCATGTTCACCCAAATTTTGGGTCCTGAATTTCTAAAAGTTGGAAATACACCTGTTTTGTCTATTGGACGCACAAGATATCGGTACAGACAAATGGAATTTGATATAAAGTGTATTAGTTTGACTTAGGAAGTTGAAGAAATCTTAAGTAGAATCAATAGATACAAAATAATTTGAAAATTATTCTTCCATATTTAAAGAGTTCACTTAGTCTGTCAGTTATTAAAAGCCACAATAGATGAATGTATTTTTTTTCTTTTTTTTCTTTTTTTGATGAGAGGAGCAAAGTCAATAATTTCATCCTCTAGAATTTTAGGATAACACTACGAGTACTTAAAATTCTAACCATTTATGGTTAGGTGAATGGCTTAGATTTTGTCATATTATCAACATTGAAACAAAAATTACTAATTTTATTTAGTTTCCATTTAATATGATGATAACATTGCAAAAATTGATCCATTAATTTAACAGTGAATTGTTAAGATTTAGACACTCCATAATAGATTTATCCTAATAATTTTATATTATAGATTTTAATACTGTACTATATCACACCAGGGAATGTACAATATACTATCAATTGCAGCAATACATACACAATACAGTAAAACAACACCATTGCCCAGGAAATTCAAGGATTTTGGTTTTTTTAGTATTCTATATATCAAATTATCAAATAGGTAAGAAAAAATAATTTTATTCTGAAATCCGATTCANTGGAAGTATTGTACTTTGTTTAATATTGTCATAGTTTGGGTGGTTTTTTTTTTTTTTTTTTGTAGGTAGACAAGTGTTTTGTTCAATTCAAGATGATACATGTATTGGTATTAAACATATATATATATATATATATATATTGAATCTATGGTTAATGTGTTAGTGTGTTAGTTTGGACATTTGTTATTGTGGAATATTGATGATAGTGAGCGGTTTTAGACCCCTTAAACACACAGATTGCGTAGCCTAGATTAATTAGCCAAGTTGTTACTTAGTCAAATTAAGCAATTCTAGGTTAAAACAATCAAACAATCATATCAAGAATAATAATGCAGCGGAAAATAAATAACACAAGATATGATCACCCAGGAAACCACACGGTAAAAACCTGGGGAGGATTTGACCCACCGATCCTCAAGGCTAACCTGAATTCACTATGAAAGAATTGAAGTTCGTACAAAAGGACTACAAGCTACCCACCAGTAGAACTTCCTGACATGATCACGCGCAGGCTCCAAATCCACGGACTACTTCTTTCTTGAATTCTTCAATCAGCTACAAGCTCCCCGCTTGCTTTTCTTTTAAGTTCCAATGGTTGCAACAGTAATGATCTTCAAGATGTTGAAATCATCTCCACCATGAAAACCCTAAGTTTTATGTAAAGGAAAGGGCAAAAATTAAAAAACCAATTTATCTTACTATTCAATTTATTTTTAGTACTATTCATAAGCCTCACTACACTTTTTTGTACTATTCATAGATCTCACTATATTATTTCAACTAACTTTTATATTTATTTATAGTACTTTCAACAAAAAAATTTTCAATTTCAACAAAATAAGCAAATTCTAAATAGGCCCTAAGTTGAAAGTTTAGACAATCCAAACTCAGCCTAACCCAAACTTTAAAAAAAATTGAAGGCTTGACCCAATTCACAATCCGTGAAAACCAACCTAAGATATTGGGTTAAGTTATATCTAGTTGTGTTTATCGAGTTGGTAAGTTGAATGCACGCATGTTCACCCAAATTTTGGGTCCTGAATTTCTAAAAGTTGGAAATACACCTGTTTTGTCTATTGGACGCACAAGATATCGGTACAGACAAATGGAATTTGATATAAAGTGTATTAGTTTGACTTAGGAAGTTGAAGAAATCTTAAGCAGAATCAATAGATAAAAAATAATTTGAAAATTATTCTTCCATATTTAAAGAGTTCACTTAGTCTGTCAGTTATTAAAAGCCACAATAGATGAATGTATTTTTTTTCTTTTTTTTCTTTTTTTGATGAGAGGAGCAAAGTCAATAATTTCATCCTCTAGAATTTTAGGATAACACTACGAGTACTTAAAATTCTAACCATTTATGGTTAGGTGAATGGCTTAGATTTTGTCATATTATCAACATTGAAACAAAAATTACTAATTTTATTTAGTTTCCATTTAATATGATGATAACATTGCAAAAATTGATCCATTAATTTAACAGTGAATTGTTAAGATTTAGACACTCCATAATAGATTTATCCTAATAATTTTATATTATAGATTTTAATACTGTACTATATCACACCAGGGAATGTACAATATACTATCAATTGCAGCAATACATACACAATACAGTAAAACAACACCATTGCCCAGGAAATTCAAGGATTTTGGTTTTTTTAGTATTCTATATATCAAATTATCAAATAGGTAAGAAAAAATAATTTTATTCTGAAATCCGATTCAGATGAATGTGTTTCAAACTCAACTGAGACAATAATGTTTCTTTTTACTTTGCAAGCCTACGAAGTTATCATAGGACCTGTAGCTGTCAGTTAAGTCAACTTTAAAGCCCAAAGCTCCACTCCAAAGTGTCATGCCGACTAGAAACTAGGAGAAATAGGCCCACAAATCAGAACTATAATCTGTAGAAAACACCACATCATGATGAAAACGATAGTCATATAGAAGAATAGCCACAAGAATTTTAATAGAGTAGTTGGGGAGTTGCCTAGAGAGTGTCGGTCTGATTTATTCATCATCTTTCCTTCTTTTTTTAGTTTTTAGTTTTTTTTTCCTTCTTCTACTTTCTTTAGTAAACACCCTTTCTTTAGTAAACATACAAAATTAAATCACAACATTTATGGTATTGTTATAATATTCGACGTTTATAAATAAACTAGTAAGTAATTCGTGCATTGCATTAAAAGATTAAGAAAAATATGATACATTTTTCGGGTAAATTAATATTGAATGATTGATCATGCTGACATTCTAATTTGTGACTCGTTTCTGGCACTAGCCCACGGGTTCTTCCCACTAGCAAAATTTTAGGAGTAAGATTAATATATTCAATATTTTAAGGATTTAAAATTAAGTACATAATTGAAACAAATGCATCTTAATGTATTAAAAAAAATTTGCATATTTATTTTGGTTGATAATTTTTTTTTTTTTTTTTTAAAGATGCTTATTTATAATTTTTTTTTTACTTCGGCCACTAGCATTAAATGTTGGATCCAACCCTAAGCAGAATATTAAGAGTTTGATGTGAACAAGGCAACGGAGTCCTCTCTCTCTCTCTCTCCTCCATTACTGCGGCAGTAATACTGCCTTCTCTGACTTATGTGTCATCTCCATTTTCGCCCCTATATATGTTAGCTTAGGGCCACTAAAGTCAATGATGGCAGGTGACATTACCTTGGTGCATGCTTTTTTCAATGATTTGTAACTGAATTTACACTCACTTTGTTACCCAAAAAAAAAAAACAAGCATCTAATCAACTACCTTGTTTCTTTCAAGACAAGATGCCTTGCTTTCGTTACTATAAGATCGAGCACTAGCATTGGTGTTCTAAATTTTTAGCATTTACTACTCCAAACACCAATAACATCACCATATCATATGTTTTAAATGTCAACAAAATTTAGTTTTTTTTTTATCGTACGCTTTTAATAGTAGAAGCGTACAACCACAAATGCTAAAACTAAAAATTAATTTTCACTCTCTCTGCTCTCTCTCTCTCTCTCTTTTGTCTCTCAAACTCAATATCTATCATCTCTCCTCTCTCACATCAAACTATATATCTCTTATCTCTTGCCGGTGGAGATCGGTTTGGATTTGCTAGATTTGGTGGTATTGGTGATGGTTTTGAATAAAAAAAAAAAAAAATGGCACATGAAAATAAAATAATTGATGTAGAGTGATTGTTCAATTTATATTAAAGTAATAAAAAAAAAAAAATTGTGTTAAAATATGATTGGGAAACAAACCCGATGCTAGATCTCTACAAGGAAGGCCAACCAATTAC
>NW_027069549.1:1655626-1718524 GCF_002906115.3 Quercus suber
ATAAAAACAATTGATTTTTTATAGCCTTTTCTATTTCCAATAAAGTGATATCAATCTTTTCATAAAATGGTTCATTAACAAATGAACTAAGAGCTCCCTGTTAATCGGACCCATTAACAAATTATACAATAAGAGTATATAAAGAAAATGTGATAACCAAGTAGATCAATATTAAATTGAATTACATGTGCATGCATTTAACTGCATAGTATATATAGATCAATTTTGGTTATATAAAAATTAGGAAAATTCTTAATTATATTGATTAGCCATTTTGGGTGTGACAAAGATGTGACTAATCCTTAATTAGGTTAATAAATAGTATTAGAGCCAATCTAATAATAATATGTTGCTAGGACATGTGTTAAATTTAATTATAGTGAACATGTTCTAGGTCAATTAGGATTGGTATATGCAAACATAACTAATGCTTCATCGGTTACTATTTTAATTCCTTGGAATATACTGTATTTTTTTTCACACGTTTCCTACAAGTTTTTGAAAAATAAGATCTTTACTATTGAATTTGAAAACTTAAATACAATTATAATAATCCGCTATGTTATTGATAAGACGAGTCGAGATGTAGTTCATGATAGATTTTTTTTTTTTTTTTTTTTGGCAGCAATAGCATTCTATCCCTTTGGTATATATTATAAACTTATAAAGAACCCAAAAATAAACCAAATGAAGAACTAATTGTTATAAACAATCCCTATCAAAAAAAAAAACAAAATTTCGGATAAACAATCTAATTTTTTCCTTGCCACCATCATTGTTACCAAATTATTAGTACTAATTTCCCTCACTTTTGCCTCCATGTATTATAATTTACCATCAATAGATAATTCATACCTAGACTTTGTATATCAAACTTTTGTTGGGGACAACCCCAACTTAGCTCAACTAGTAAAATCTCTGATGGTTGTATACGAGATTTGAGGTTAAATTCCCGCCTACACCAAAAACTGATTGGTGTATTGGTTTGATGATAAAGAGTTATTATCAGAAGCAGACGCCATATGTTAAAAATCTCTCCAAAAAAAAAAAAAACTTTTGTTGGGGACTAGTCGGAAATGACCTCTTTCACCATAGATAATTCATACCTAGACCTTGTTTTATTTTAATTCATTTCCAATTTCATTATAAAAATGTGTTAAATGCTGAAGGAAATTGTTACACACTCTTAGGATTTGTTTAATAGTTGTTTTATATTGCCAAACTTCTTTTTTTTCTTTTTCTTTTTTTCATGATTGTGCTTGCTACAAGAGTATATGCCACACTAGTCCCATAGCGTAAAATCCATGTGTCATTAATTTTTTTTTTTAGAATACTAAAGGTATGTTTGGTATGTTGTAATCTCCTGTAATGGAATGGTTATTCATATGTAATAGCAATTCAGTCATGTGATTGTATGTTTATTACATGGATTAGTTATTATATTGGAATAAATATTCTTTAAATTGAAGAATAGTTATTCCTCTTTAAAATGGATATAATAGCTATTCCTTAGTGCATACAATAGGTTTTAAAATTAATATATTTCCAAAAATATAAAGTTTCCTTATACATCATTATTTACAAGCTCTCCATATGTAACAACCAAACTTATAAATAGTAACAGTTATTTCATTACAATGTTTTTTATTCTCAGTAATAAAGATTACTATTCCTAATGAAATCTACATTTAGTGTACCAAACGTACCCTAAGTATTTTTAACACACGTACATGGAGAGAGGGGAATAACGTTTAAAAAAAAAAATTACAGTAATGTATATCCAAAAGGGTCTAACTCTTTAATGCACAAAACATGCTTTAAACCTCTTTAACTCATACTCATTTTCCAATGTGAGATTAACCAACAGTTTTTTTTTTTTTTTTTTTAGAATACTAAGTATTTTTAACACACACACGGAGAGTAGAGGAGAATGTTTTTTAAAGAAACTTACAGTGATGTATATTCATGTGTCATTACATGCATGATAAATGTGATATGATATATTAAAAAAATTCATATAAAAAATTTATATATACATATATATATATATATATATATATAAAATAAAAAATGTACAAAATTACACATTTGAACCTTAAAATTTGGGTCTGTTTCTTATTTTGGTCCCTTACTATTGAGATTTTTGTTTCTACACCAAATTTGATTTCATTTTCACAAAAAGTCATTCAGTCCATCTTTTGTTATTGCTTCGATAGTAAGTGCAAACAAATCGACTATGTATTTTTTTCCCCTTCTTTTAACAACCATATTAGGGACATTCTGGGCTTTTGCCCTTAATTTTTTTTTTTNTATATAAAAATAAAAAATGTACAAAATTACACATTTGAACCTTAAAATTTGGTCTGTTTCTTATTTTGGTCCCTTACTATTGAGATTTTTGTTTCTACACCAATTGATTTCATTTTCACAAAAAGTCATTCAGTCCATCTTTTGTTATTGCTTCGATAGTAAGTGCAAACAAATCGACTATGTATTTTTTTCCCCTTCTTTTAACAACCATATTAGGGACATTCTGGGCTTTTGCCCTTAATTTTTTTTTATTTAGCAATTTGCCCCTACTTCAAAAAATATAGGATATGTCCCTGTTTTCATACGACTCTCATAAAATTGAGTTTCAATGAAATACTCGATCGTAGAAAATTTTTTTTTTTTTTTTTTTTTTTTTTTTTTTTTTTTTTTTTTTTTTTTTTTTAAGTTTGATCGGGCATAACTCGATTTTCTACGAATCGAGTATTTCATTGAAACTCAATTTTAAAGTAATCGAGTATCGAAACAGATGCATATCCCTATATAGTTTCGAAATATGGGCAAATTGCTAAATAAAAAAAAAATTAAGGGCAAAAGCCCAGAATGTCCACCATATTAGTTATAAACATGAACAAAATGATCAATAGAAAAAAGAATCCTAAATATAAAAGGTCAAAATGATAACGATTCTAAAATTTAAGAGTAAAAGATATAATTTAATATATATATATATATATATAGTCCAACAACTGTCCCCAATCCTCATGATTGCACAGGTTGGTCACATGGAGACTGCATTGGAATGGTGGGATCCATCGGTTAGAGTTCACAACGTGACCCTACTAACAAAAGCAATCAAACTTGATTATACCCAAAAAAAAAAAAATAGAAAGCAAACCTCCCATAATTTTTTTTCACCTTTGTTCTAGTTGACTCAACGGATAAAATTTCTAATAATTAAATAAAAAATTTGGAATTTCAATTCCTTCCTACACCAAAAATCAATTGATATCTTTGTTTAATAATAAAAAGCAAAAATTATAGAAGCAGACGCCATAAATTATAACTTTATTAAAAAAAGAAAAAATTTCCCCTATTTTTCCCAAAGACCCCAGAACCTTCCTTCTTTAGTTCTTACTTCTCATCTCACCGGAAAAGTTAAATCTACAATTTTTTTAGAAATTTCAAATTGTTGTGACAAAAATGTGATTAATGTCATTAAAAAATAAGCTAAGTGTCAACCCATTATAAGTCAAAATAAAATAAAATTATACCAAACCTATCACAATTCAAATGAGATAAAAAAGAATGTTATGAGATTTTGTTGTATCCATGAACTTTATCAACAACATAATAAGCAGATGTTTGAATTAATCTTTTATAATCAAACCTTAAAAAAAAAAAATAGTCACATTAATTTATAAAGATTATGTAGTAAAATTTGTATTATTGCGTGTTAGCCTAATCTGGTCATTGTGGCTCAATTAACATCTTATGATGTTTTAAACAAAAAATATTCAGGATTTAAAGAAATTAGCTTGGGTCTAGGTGTTCCTGTGCACAAAATGTTTATTTATATTTTACGAATAAACCATCCCTATTTCGAAAAGGAAAATTCTTAGGCCAAAATGGCCAAATACCACTGTTTTTTAAAATATTTTGCAATCTACCACTATTTCTAGAATATGTAGAGATCTACCATTAATTGGGAACTTGAATTTTCCATGGTACTTGAGTTCCATAAAAAATAGCACGACAAATTTAAATGCTACTTTTTTAAAAAATTCGAGTTTCTAGAACTCGAGTTACACAGCAAACTCAAGTTTCACAAGCTCGAGTTATACAACAAACTCGAGTTTCACAAATTTGAGTTTCAAAAGGGTGGTAAATTGCTAAATATTTCACAAACAGTAGTAAATCTATACATATTTTTTCAAACAGTAGTACATGATCATTTTGGCCAAATTCTTAGGTACTTTCAGAGTATAGAAAAATAATGTTATCTCTTCTCACATTCATGATGAATTCTACCATGAATTTAATAAGTAGACTATACCATAAATGTGAGAAGAAAGAACAGCATTCTTCATATACGGCCCTCTTAAAATACGTAAAAATTACTCTTCCGAAAATACCCTCCCACCCAACCCACATGACATGAGCTGTCTATTTTCACATATGTCAATCTGTTTTACGGTGAAGAACCCTCACTTTTTTTTTTTCCTTTCTATACATCATCCACTGACATAACGCCACGTAGAAGCTACCAACACAACCTTTCCAAACGTCAAAACTCGCAGTGCTTGACACGTGTCGAGGTCCCGATGCCCCCAGAACTCTCTCTTTCTCTTTCTCTTTCTCTCTCTCTCTCTCTCTCTCCGAAGTAGACTAAAGTAGTACCATATTTCAAACTCTGTGTGTCCCTCCCTTTTGAGCTCTCATTTTTTTTCTCTCTCTCTCTCTGTCTCTCTTTCTCTCTCTGGTTTTGACACAAAGATCTGGGTGAGAAGATTCAGCTGGAGTTTGATGGGTAACTAAATTTTATGTTTTTGTTTTGTTTTTTTGTTTTCTGGGTTTGGTTTGATAGGTTCTGTTTAGGCCTCTGTTTG
Source organism: Quercus suber (assembly GCF_002906115.3). Lineage (NCBI taxonomy): Eukaryota > Viridiplantae > Streptophyta > Magnoliopsida > Fagales > Fagaceae > Quercus > Quercus suber. Next base: position 1,660,504 of record NW_027069549.1, read on the forward strand.
GTTGCTGAGAAAAAAAGTAAAGGGAAAAAAGAGAGTGTGTGTGTCAAAAAGTTGAAAATTTTGAACTTTGAGTGTTTATATTATGTGGGTTTGGTTTGTTTTAAAGTGATGGGAAGAGAAATGGTGAAATTTTTTAAGATTTGGTAGTTTCTCTGTGTTTCTGTTTTTTTTTTTTTTTTTTNGGTTCTGTCTACCACTTCTATTTTTCTGTAAGTATCTAGTTTCCCCATAGGTTTGGGTCCGAGGACCATGCAATACCTTGGTTCTGTCTAGTACCCAGGTATAATGGTGTGTATAGTTTTACCATAGGCTTGGGTCCGAGGACCATGCAATACCTTGGTTCTGTCTACCACTTCTATTTTTCTGTAAGTATCTAGTTTCCCCATAGGTTTGGGTCCGAGGACCATGCAATACCTTGGTTCTGTCTAGTACCCAGGTATAATGGTGTGTATAGTTTTACCATAGGCTTGGGTCCGAGGACCATGCAATACCTTGGTTCTGTCTACCACTTCTATTTTTCTGTAAGTATCTAGTTTCCCCATAGGTTTGGGTCCGAGGACCATGCAATACCTTGGTTCTGTCTAGTACCCAGGTATAATGGTGTGTATAGTTTTACCATAGGCTTGGGTCCGAGGACCATGCAATACCTTGGTTCTGTCTACCACTTCTATTTTTCTGTAAGTATCTAGTTTCCCCATAGGTTTGGGTCCGAGGACCATGCAATACCTTGGTTCTGTCTAGTACCCAGGTATAATGGTGTGTATAGTTTTACCATAGGCTTGGGTCCGAGGACCATGCAATACCTTGGTTCTGTCTACCACTTCTATTTTTCTGTAAGTATCTAGTTTCCCCATAGGTTTGGGTCCGAGGACCATGCAATACCTTGGTTCTGTCTAGTACCCAGGTATAATGGTGTGTATAGTTTTACCATAGGCTTGGGTCCGAGGACCATGCAATACCTTGGTTCTGTCTACCACTTCTATTTTTCTGTAAGTATCTAGTTTCCCCATAGGTTTGGGTCCGAGGACCATGCAATACCTTGGTTCTGTCTAGTACCCAGGTATAATGGTGTGTATAGTTTTACCATAGGCTTGGGTCCGAGGACCATGCAATACCTTGGTTCTGTCTACCACTTCTATTTTTCTGTAAGTATCTAGTTTCCCCATAGGTTTGGGTCCGAGGACCATGCAATACCTTGGTTCTGTCTAGTACCCAGGTATAATGGTGTGTATAGTTTTACCATAGGCTTGGGTCCGAGGACCATGCAATACCTTGGTTCTGTCTACCACTTCTATTTTTCTGTAAGTATCTAGTTTCCCCATAGGTTTGGGTCCGAGGACCATGCAATACCTTGGTTCTGTCTAGTACCCAGGTATAATGGTGTGTATAGTTTTACCATAGGCTTGGGTCCGAGGACCATGCAATACCTTGGTTCTGTCTACCACTTCTATTTTTCTGTAAGTATCTAGTTTCCCCATAGGTTTGGGTCCGAGGACCATGCAATACCTTGGTTCTGTCTAGTACCCAGGTATAATGGTGTGTATAGTTTTACCATAGGCTTGGGTCCGAGGACCATGCAATACCTTGGTTCTGTCTACCACTTCTATTTTTCTGTAAGTATCTAGTTTCCCCATAGGTTTGGGTCCGAGGACCATGCAATACCTTGGTTCTGTCTAGTACCCAGGTATAATGGTGTGTATAGTTTTACCATAGGCTTGGGTCCGAGGACCATGCAATACCTTGGTTCTGTCTACCACTTCTATTTTTCTGTAAGTATCTAGTTTCCCCATAGGTTTGGGTCCGAGGACCATGCAATACCTTGGTTCTGTCTAGTACCCAGGTATAATGGTGTGTATAGTTTTACCATAGGCTTGGGTCCGAGGACCATGCAATACCTTGGTTCTGTCTACCACTTCTATTTTTCTGTAAGTATCTAGTTTCCCCATAGGTTTGGGTCCGAGGACCATGCAATACCTTGGTTCTGTCTAGTACCCAGGTATAATGGTGTGTATAGTTTTACCATAGGCTTGGGTCCGAGGACCATGCAATACCTTGGTTCTGTCTACCACTTCTATTTTTCTGTAAGTATCTAGTTTCCCCATAGGTTTGGGTCCGAGGACCATGCAATACCTTGGTTCTGTCTAGTACCCAGGTATAATGGTGTGTATAGTTTTACCATAGGCTTGGGTCCGAGGACCATGCAATACCTTGGTTCTGTCTACCACTTCTATTTTTCTGTAAGTATCTAGTTTCCCCATAGGTTTGGGTCCGAGGACCATGCAATACCTTGGTTCTGTCTAGTACCCAGGTATAATGGTGTGTATAGTTTTACCATAGGCTTGGGTCCGAGGACCATGCAATACCTTGGTTCTGTCTACCACTTCTATTTTTCTGTAAGTATCTAGTTTCCCCATAGGTTTGGGTCCGAGGACCATGCAATACCTTGGTTCTGTCTAGTACCCAGGTATAATGGTGTGTATAGTTTTACCATAGGCTTGGGTCCGAGGACCATGCAATACCTTGGTTCTGTCTACCACTTCTATTTTTCTGTAAGTATCTAGTTTCCCCATAGGTTTGGGTCCGAGGACCATGCAATACCTTGGTTCTGTCTAGTACCCAGGTATAATGGTGTGTATAGTTTTACCATAGGCTTGGGTCCGAGGACCATGCAATACCTTGGTTCTGTCTACCACTTCTATTTTTCTGTAAGTATCTAGTTTCCCCATAGGTTTGGGTCCGAGGACCATGCAATACCTTGGTTCTGTCTAGTACCCAGGTATAATGGTGTGTATAGTTTTACCATAGGCTTGGGTCCGAGGACCATGCAATACCTTGGTTCTGTCTACCACTTCTATTTTTCTGTAAGTATCTAGTTTCCCCATAGGTTTGGGTCCGAGGACCATGCAATACCTTGGTTCTGTCTAGTACCCAGGTATAATGGTGTGTATAGTTTTACCATAGGCTTGGGTCCGAGGACCATGCAATACCTTGGTTCTGTCTACCACTTCTATTTTTCTGTAAGTATCTAGTTTCCCCATAGGTTTGGGTCCGAGGACCATGCAATACCTTGGTTCTGTCTAGTACCCAGGTATAATGGTGTGTATAGTTTTACCATAGGCTTGGGTCCGAGGACCATGCAATACCTTGGTTCTGTCTACCACTTCTATTTTTCTGTAAGTATCTAGTTTCCCCATAGGTTTGGGTCCGAGGACCATGCAATACCTTGGTTCTGTCTAGTACCCAGGTATAATGGTGTGTATAGTTTTACCATAGGCTTGGGTCCGAGGACCATGCAATACCTTGGTTCTGTCTACCACTTCTATTTTTCTGTAAGTATCTAGTTTCCCCATAGGTTTGGGTCCGAGGACCATGCAATACCTTGGTTCTGTCTAGTACCCAGGTATAATGGTGTGTATAGTTTTACCATAGGCTTGGGTCCGAGGACCATGCAATACCTTGGTTCTGTCTACCACTTCTATTTTTCTGTAAGTATCTAGTTTCCCCATAGGTTTGGGTCCGAGGACCATGCAATACCTTGGTTCTGTCTAGTACCCAGGTATAATGGTGTGTATAGTTTTACCATAGGCTTGGGTCCGAGGACCATGCAATACCTTGGTTCTGTCTACCACTTCTATTTTTCTGTAAGTATCTAGTTTCCCCATAGGTTTGGGTCCGAGGACCATACAAGACCTTGGTTCTGTCTAGTACCCAGGTATAATGGTGTGTATAGTTTTACCATAGGCTTGGGTCCGAGGACCATGCAATACCTTGGCTCTGTCTACCACTTCTATTTTTCTGTAAGTATCTAGTTTCCTCATAGGTTTGGGTCCAAGGACCATGCAAGACCTTGGTTCTGTCTAGTACCCAGGTATAATGATGTGTATAGTTTTACCATAGGCTTGGGTCCGAAGACCATGCAATACCTTGGCTCTGTCTACCACTTCTATTTTTCTGTAAGTATCTAGTTTCCCCATAGGTTTGGGTCCGAGGACCATGCAAGACCTTGATTCTGTCTAGTACCCAGGTATAATGGTGTGTATAGTTTTACCATAGGCTTGGGTCCGAAGACCATGCAATACCTTGGCTCTGTCTACCACTTCTATTTTTCTGTAAGCAGAGGTTTATCCTCAGACCGCTTTACTGGAGATGATTCATCTTTGGGTCAGATTATGATCTTTACACGTGGCATTGATCTCGCCTCCAGCTCGAGGCCCCATCTTTTTCATTTATGAAGCGCCCTTTGTCCGTTCGTGTTCCGCGCTTGACGCTTCGGTGCGCGAAACGCGCCTGCATTAATGTCCTCGTGAATTAACACGAGTCCAACGGTCTACGGCCTCTTTGGAAATTGGTGGCTTCATTATTAACCCGGCTGATAATTCTCTTTTCGAACTCTGCATGAATTAATTCTCACCAACCCCCATCCCCTATATAAGGTGGGGAGATGGTTTCTCCACAACCCATGGACCTCTCAACACAAACAGAAAACAAAAACACATTCTTTCCAACTTCCCAAGCCCCTTTTAACAACCCCGCCGGAATTGTAACTAGAACTGGCAAAAGCCGGTATGGCCGCAGCTCCCACTGGGCTTTTAGTGCGGCAGAAACTAGGCGTAACCCCGATGGCGCCCTACAAGATGGCCCAGAGGGATGTTGCTAGAGTACCTAACGTCTTTCCTCGGAGCGCACCCCCGACAAAGAAGACGTGCGAATTCACCTCATGGGTGGTGCTCGAGTGTTGCCGTCTCCAACGGCCAACACTCGTGAGGATTGGAGAGAATCAAGGGAACATCATGGGGGAAGGTATCCCGGAGCCCCTGCATCTGCTCCTCTCTTTGTTCCAACTCCGCCTGGCCGAGAAGGGAGTTGTCGGTGGCCTGGAAACATGATGGCCCTCCCCCTTCTCTGCCTCTTGTCAAGCTCTCCCATTCTCTTTATACCAATAAAGGGACGGCTTGACACTTCCCACCGGTTAGTTTTTTCTTAGGGCGGCTCCACCTGGGCCTCTGATTGTAGAAATAGCTGGTAGGATTAGCTTATAAATTTGTATGTGAAACACACCTGCCTGAGCCTCTGATTGTAACTTGTACTTTCTCTATTCATGAAATAATAATATCAAGATCTTTCTTTGTTTTTTCTACTGTCAAATCTTCTATATATATATATATATATTTTAACCTACTGTAAAACGAATACTTAGAACACTCGCCTGGTGCGCCGGCCAGCACCCTAATCCTTCCCACAGACGGCGCCAATTGTAGGGACTCAGTTTGGATCGACCCTGAGTTTGGATGGGTTTTCAGCCCAACAAGCCCAAACAATAAATTTATAGAGAGTGGGTTAAAGGTTTAGGCGCTGGCCGTCGTTCATCAAGCCTGAACTTTTATTTATAAAAAGATACTTAGAGTTTCTATACAACTGGGAGGATGCTTCTCGGCCCATGGCCGAGGAAGCCTTTTTCTTTTCTTTCCCCCCCCCCCTCTTTTTTACTTCACTTGCTTTCCTTATATAGTCTTCATCTTCCTATCTCTTTATTCCATCTGTTGATCACTCATTTGCCCCACTTCTGGCCTTCCGTCCCATCAGAGGCCTTATCAATACTCGAGTGGTTCACTCTGATCAACGTTGCCCTGCTAAGGGGTTATATCCCCATTAATGCGGCCAGGGGGGTTAGGTGAATGCATTAAATGCGAGGGTGACAACTTACTTTGGGCCTGGTCTTTCCCGAAAATCACCCTTGTCAGGCCGAGGATGAGGAGGTCTTCGGCGTGGATTGGGAAAAGAGGTTTTCCCCAATTTAGCCTTGAATAGTCAGTGTTCCTCGGCATGGGCCTTGGGCCTGCTACCCGATGGGCCGAGGCTATTAGGCCCACGGGCCCCACAAAGATTATGTAGTAAAATTTGTATTATTGCGTGTTAGCCTAATCTGGTCATTGTGGCTCAATTAACATCTTATGATGTTTTAAACAAAAAATATTCTGGATTTAAAGAAATTAGCTTGGGTCTAGGTGTTCCTGTGCACTGAATGTTTATTTATATTTTACGAATGAACCATCCCTATTTCAAAAAGGAAGATTCTTAGGCCAAAATGGCCAAATACCACTGTTTTTTAAAATATTTTGCAATCTACCACTGTTTCTAGAATATGTAGAGATCTACCATTAATTGGGAACTTGAATTTTCCATGGTACTCGAGTTCCATAAAAAATAACACGACAAATTTGAATGCTACTTTTTTTAAAAATTCGAGTTTCTAGAACTCGAGTTACACAGCAAACTCAAGTTTCACAAGCTTGAGTTATACAACAAATTTGAGTTTCAAAATGATGGTAAATTGCTAAATATTTCACAAACAGTAGTAAATCTTTACATATTTTTCCAAACAGTAGTACTGGTCATTTTGGCCAAATTCTTAGGTACTTTCGAAGTATAGAAAAATAATGCTATCTCTTCTCACATTCATGGTGAATCCTACCATGAATTTAATAAGTGGACTATACCTAAATGTGAGAAAAAAGAGCAGCATTCTCCATACACGGCCCTCTCTTAAAATACGTAAAAGTTACTCTTCCGAAAATACCCTCCCACCCAACCCACATGACATGAGCTGTCTATTTCCACATATGTCAATCTGTTTTACGGTGAAGAACCCTCACTTTTTTTTTCCTTTCTACACATCATCCACTGATATAACGCCACGTAGAAGCTACCAACACAACCTTTCCAAACGTCAAAACTCGCAGTGCTTGACACGTGTCGAGGTCCCGATGCCCCCAGAACTCTCTCTTTCTCTTTCTCTTTCTCACTCTCTCTCTCCGAAGTAGACTAAAGTAGTACCATATTTCAAACTCTGTGTGTCCCTCCCTTTTGAGCTCTCATTTTTTCTCTCTCTCCACAACTCTCTCTCTCTCTCTCTCTCTCTCTCTCTGGTTTTGACACAAAGATCTGGGTGAGAAGATTCAGCTGGAGTTTGATGGGTAACTAAATTTTATGTTTTTGTTTTGTTTTTTTGTTTTCTGGGTTTGGTTTGATAGGTTCTGTTTAGGCCTCTGTTTGGTTGCTGAGAAAAAAAGTAAAGGGAAAAAAGAGAGTGTGTGTGTCAAAAAGTTGAAAATTTTGAACTTTGAGTGTTTATATTATGTGGGTTTGGTTTGTTTTAAAGTGATGGGAAGAGAAATGGTGAAATTTTTTAAGATTTGGTAGTTTCTCTGTGTTTCTGTTTTTTTTTTTTTTTTTTCTTGTGTTTTCTGAGTAACCAAACAGAGCTTTAGGGTTTATGAATTCATGACAAGAAATGTTTCAGTTGTTGCTGTTTTATGTTGTGGTTATAATTTTGTTTGATTTTGTACATCTTTTGGTGCTATTTAGTTTTAGTTCTATTTTACCTTTACTAATTAGAATCTTGAAAACATGTACTAATAAATAAAAAATAAAAAAAAATTGAGTTTTGCATATTGGGTTTTCAGAATTGATATCGATTTTACATTTAGATTTTTCCCTGGAGGCCCCTTGATGATGTTGGGATTTGATTCTATAAAGTTTTTTTTTTTTTTTGGTTTTGTAAATCTACTTTGTATTTTTCACTGAACCCTGGTTATAGTATATCTGTATATGTTTGTGATTAGGCCCATGCATGTGTAAGTAAGCGTTGAATTTTCTGATTCTGGTGGAGCCTATACTCTGTTTGGATCAGTGGAGCACATTGTGTTGTGTAGTCTAGGGGTTTAGTTAGGTCTCATGCTGATGAATAAGATAAAGCAAGAATGACAGAGCTGTGAAGGTTGAGACTTAGGTGAGCAATTCCTTTCCAGTCTATCTATATGCTCAGCGAACATAGCTAGACTTGGAAAGGAGAAAACCCTCGTTGTGAAAATAGGCAACCCTTGTAGGGAAACTTTCATTTTGTTGGAACTAGAAATAATTTTAATGAAATTGAAAAAAAAAAAAAAAAAAAAAAATTTTTTTTTTTTTTTTTTTTTTTTTTTTTTTTTTTTTTTTTTTTTTTTTTTTCGTGTGTTTTCTGAGTAACCAAACAGAGCTTTAGGGTTTATGAATTCATGACAAGAAATGTTTCAGTTGTTGCTGTTTTATGTTGTGGTTATAATTTTGTTTGATTTTGTACATCTTTTGGTGCTATTTAGTTTTAGTTCTATTTTACCTTTACTAATTAGAATCTTGAAAACATGTACTAAAAAAAAAAAATTTGAGTTTTGCATATTGGGTTTTCAGAATTGATATCGATTTTACATTTAGATTTTTCCCTGGAGGCCCCTTGATGATGTTGGGATTTGATTCTATAAAGTTTTTTTTTTTTTTTTGGTTTTGTAAATCTACTTTGTATTTTTCACTGAACCCTGGTTATAGTATATCTGTATATGTTTGTGATTATGCCCATGCATGTGTAAGTAAGCGTTGAATTTTCTGATTCTGGTGGAGCCTATACTCTGTTTGGATCAGTGGAGCACATTGTGTTGTGTAGTCTAGGGGTTTAGTTAGGCCTCATGCTGATGAATAAGATAAAGCAAGAATGACAGAGCTGTGAAGGTTGAGAGTTAGGTGAGCAATTCCTTTCCAGTCTATCTATATGCTCAGCGAACATAGCTAGACTTGGAAAGGAGAAAACCCTCGTTGTGAAAAGAGGCAACCCTTGTAGGGAAACTTTCATTTTGTTGGAACTAGAAATAATTTTCATGAAATTGAAAAAAAAAAAAAAAAAGGGGTATTTTCACTTTCTTTGAGGAAATGAATCATGAACTTTTTTTTCTAAATGCCTATTGTACACGTTTGGTTTTGCTCTTAGGAGATGTTTTCCATTTCAGATGTTTTGCTCTGAAAAGACTTGTTTGCGAATGTGTAGCAACTAGAGAGTTAAAACTTTTTCTGCCAGGAAAATAGAGAAAAATGTTTTTTTTTTTTTTAAACTTGTTACTTTCTACCTTTAGAAAGAGAAATGAAAATGTCATATTTCCAATAATTCCTTTGATATTTTAGAAGCACATTTAACTTTCAAGGGGATCCCCCTATAATGGTACTGAATATGCTCTGAAAGTATCATAGTTTAACTATTTAACTTTTGTAGTGGAGAAAATGTCTTCAATTTGCCTTATTGTTTTAATTTCATCAGCTTAAATTTTTGCGAATGGACCCAAATTGTAGTATATTATTCCAGCTCTTCTACAAGAAATTAAACCGAGGCACTTTGTATGCTTTTCCCTACATGCATTTAGCACAAATCCTTAAATGCACACTGCAATTGAGTTGTGTGGCCTGTAGTTTTTACTGGCTAGAGGTGAGTCCAATGGGCTATTCTTTAAAGAGGTGCCCTATGTTTTCAGAAAAAAAGAAACAATAAATATGATTTATAAAGTTGATATAAATTGACATACCTGGATAGTTGATGTACATGGATATATGGATATGAAGAATATATTTGATATTTGAACTTGCCTACTAGGAACAGAAATTGTGCTTGATGTATGGGTAAACCGGGGTCTAGTGTCCCATACAGTATTTGAACTGACTCAAAAAATCTCCATTATTTTGGTGCTTTTGAAGTTTGGAAGATTGTGATGTAGGTGGGGATATAAGATGGGGTTGCCCATTTGTTTGAGTCATGAAGGAGGTGACATATGGTAGTAAGTGGAGACAGGGCATGGGCTCTTTCTTGTTATCCAAAAGTTTCTCCTCCATTGTGAGAATTCGTAGAGAGAATTAAGTTTGTTTAGGTATAAAGTATGTCATTTGATGCTTTAATTAAGTAAAAAAGATTTGCCTTTATTTTGGGTTATGTATCAAGTATGTCACCACCACTCCTTCACAAACTTATTTTATTTTGGGGTAAGTATTTATTATGTAGCTGAAAATTTCTGAATGGCTGAAAGGTTCTATGTCTGAAAGGTTGCCTCTCTATGGCAATTGGTTTGATTTTTGCTTTCTCAGGGATTTTTAGAATTCATTTTTGACCGACAATAGGGTGGCAATTAATGCTTCTGTATAATAAAGGGAAAAAATCAAAATCACATGATGGGTTCCATCGTCAAGCTAGAACTAGGGGGGCACCCATTGTCACTCTGACTTTCTTGGAGGCTTCATTATAGATGATGACAATTAATTGTCTTAGCTTTTGATCTAGTTCTTGGCATAGTTGTCATGTTTGGTGACAATCAGAGAACATAACTTAGCCAAAGGGTCTGGCTTCAGTCCAATTTTCCTTTGAAAATAGAAGAAAACAGGCATATTGGGCATATTGGTAAGGTTGCTTTTTGTCTGTGGGTTGCATGACATGTAATCCCATGAGGATATACATGTAATCAAACACTCATACCAGATACTAGGAAATTAATGAAGGGTTTGTGTTTCAAACTATTGTCCTCTTGAGATAATTAGGAGATGATTATCTGAGCTTTCCTTATGTGGATGCTGTGATGTTTAAGTCATAGAAATGGTTATCTTCCATCAGATAACCACTCCAATGAGCTCTAGCTCAAATGTTACCTCTTCTACTTGTAATAGCAAGGTAAATCTGAGGTTGTGGGTTCAGGACCCACTGGGTTCATAACTTACCAAAGAAAAAATAGTCATCAGACAACTACAGTTTTATCCTTAATCTGATGTAGAATAATCTCATCAGATTTGTAACCATAGTTGCTTCACAATGGCAGAAGGGTGCTGGAATTTGAATTATGAAAAATGCTGTATTGTTGGTCATTAGATTTTCCTGTAAGATTAAATCTGAGTCCACATGTCCTCTCCCTCCATTCTTGTGAAATTTGAACTTTGACTTCTGAATGAGAAATAAAATTTTTATCATTAAAGCAGAATCTTATTAAATGGTCTATTTGTGCCCATGCAATGTAATTTTCTCTTCTCACTAAACTCCATTGTATAATTAGTTCTCAATGACGTGTATCTGAGCTTTTCTTGTGTGGTTTCTTTCAGCATTCTGATTAGGAGGTAATTACAAGAGGTGAAAAATACTAAGTAATTTGCCATGGATCAATCAGAACAGACACAAAAACAGCAGCAGCAACAGCAGCAGCCTGTGGTGGGAGTTGCCACAGGTGCCAACCAAATGGCTTATGCTGCTCCTAACTATCAAACTGCTGCCATGGTGGCTTCTGGAACTCCTGCTGTAGCCGTCCATTCCCCAACCCAGCCCCCGAACGCTTTCTCCAATTCTTCACACCAGCTTGCCTACCAGCAAGCCCAGCATTTCCACCACCAACAGCAGCAGCAGCAGCAACAGCAACTCCAGATGTTCTGGGCTAACCAAATGCAAGAAATTGAGCAAACAAATGACTTCAAGAATCACAGCCTCCCACTTGCTCGTATTAAGAAAATAATGAAAGCTGATGAGGACGTCCGAATGATTTCAGCAGAGGCTCCGGTCATATTTGCGAAGGCATGTGAAATGTTCATCTTGGAACTGACTTTGCGCTCTTGGATCCATACAGAAGAGAACAAAAGGAGGACGTTACAAAAGAATGATATTGCAGCTGCCATTTCGAGGACTGATGTCTTTGATTTCTTGGTTGATATTATTCCAAGAGATGAACTGAAAGAGGAGGGACTTGGGGTCACCAAGGCTTCTATTCCAGTGGTAGGATCCCCTGCTGATATTCCATATTACTATGTCCCACCACAGCATCCTGTTGGACCTACGGGAATGATCATGGGAAAGCCAGTCGACCAAGCCACAATGTATGTTGCACAACAGCCTCGACCACCTATGGCTTTCATGCCATGGCCACAGACGCAAACTCAACAGCAGCAACAATCCCAGCAGCAGCAAACAGACTCTTGAAGACCATGTTCAAGGTAATGTGACAGGTGTTTAGTGGCTTCCTTATGATTGGTAGAGATAATTTCAGTAGTGTCTTTAAGTGAGTGGTGTAGCAGTAGTGTTAGTTGGTAGCTGTAATACTAAACTTAGTGAATGATGCCAAGCATGTGAAGTGATTGTATTATGTATGGGCTTGTATTTGCTCTAATTTAAAAAGTGTCTCAATCTGTGTTTGTGTTTGGCTCTTTTGGGTAGTAGGTGAAATGATGGTTGCAGTGTTGTTAAAAGTGAGGGGCGCACTTAAGCGTAAAGGGCTCTTGGAGCCTAGGCGCAAAGCGCAAGCGTGCGCTTGATTGAAGTGAAGCACACTTTTTTAAAAAATAATTTTAAAATTTTAAAAATTATTATTAATGAGAAATGCAACAATCAAATTATCAAATTATCATATAAATTGAAATAAAACTTTTTATATAATTCATATAACATTTAGATATGCCTTACTTTTGCAATTTTATCACAAAAATAGTGAAGTCATTTTATTTTTTTGGATAAGCTAGATATCAATACTTCCATGTAATATCCTTTCTTAAATCTCCTATATCTATAATGCCCTATGACTAATTAGTAATATTAGTTAATAATTTAATCACTTAATAACTATAACTCTAGAAGAATTAGTTTGCTATGTTCAAAATCAACCACTAAAGTAACTAAACAATTACCACATATATTATATCATACATTATTTTTTTTTCCATGAATGAGATAAGAATATGAGGACATTGCAACATGGTAATTGGTACCAAGGAGCTAGGTGGGTTACTGTTTCAAGGAGAAAAAATAAAAATAGAGAAGATCTGGGAGGTTGTGGGTTGGGTTTTAAGACAAGTTATACTAAAAATATTTTTTTTTATAAGTAATTTACACTAAAATATACAAAATCAATGGTTTATATCAATAATGTCAAGATCTTATAGTTTTAATTCAATTTTGGTTTTTCTTTTTAAAAAAATATAAAAAAAGCTCCAAAAAGCGCGCTTTGAGCTTTTTGAGAAAGCGCAAAAAGCACACCTAAAGTGTACTTCTTTGAATGAGCTTAGCTTTTGAGACAAAAAGTGTTGAAGCCTTAGGACTTCGAGCTTTGAGCTTAAGCGTGCTTTTAACAACACTAGATGGTTGGTTTGCTTGAACAGAAGTTCAAGAAAGCTTATATATTGTTCAAGAATGATCAAAAGAGTTATAATCATGATACGACTAATGGCTGTTGAGTTTCAATATTCAACAGTTATTGATTTTAAAGCCAATTTGCAATGCATTTGATGTCTGTGATTTCTTTCTGTAAATTATTATGGTGGATCTTATTTTGAAACCGTATACTGGCTGCCCTAACCACTAGGGGTTGGATTAAATTGAACTTTCAGGATGTTTCAGGCTGGCGAAACATTTTTTTCACCCTGTGCAGAAAAGGGTGGAATTGTTTTTATAATAGTTCCTTTTTCCCCCTTTTATCAATTTATTTAGTTTTTTTTTTTTTTTTTGTTTAATAAAATGTATGGTAACCACTTGCTATATCTGTATGACAAGAACAATAAGTATTATTTGAAAGTGTTTTATACAGAAAATGATGAACCCACAGCAAAACAAATTTGCAGCTAAGATAATAATATCAGATCCAGCAATTAAATAAGCAACTGCTGCCCCCTAGACACCTACTCCAAAATGGGCAGTTTTTGTTGCACACTTTGTGCGCATTTACACATTACCCAAAACAATTGAAATTAGGACTTTAAGTCGAGTTTTCAGACTTGAAAATGTGATTTTATATTTGGCCGCATAAATGCATGTGCGCAATAGAATTTTTCCTTCCAACCGAAACGCAGCAGCAAAAAAAAGGGCGAGGGTCACATCATCTTCCTAACCTGGTTAGCCTCCGATTGCAGCACCAAAGAAAGATATTGGTTTTACAAACTGGACCGGCCAGTTCAATTGGAAATCGGGCACCAATTTGATCTGGTAAAAATCCTTAAAACCAGTTAAAAACTGAGAACTGTGACCAGGTTCTTTGATCGTACATATTTTTAAAACCATGCATTGGACACATTAGTGAAACATTTTACTAGAACTATTGTGACATACTGGTACAGCCTAGTCGTGATCAGTGTTTCTTAACCATCACATCCATTTTCAATTCCAAAAAAAAAAAAAAAATAGAAGTTGAACTCACAAAGGAACTGACAAGTGCAGTTTTTAACTCAACATCATCGCTCTTCAACAAGATTAAATCTATAGTGAAAAACAGTTCTCCTCATTAAATCTAAGGTGAAATTATTTATATTATGCCATCTTCACATAATGATTGCCTTTTATTATTCGAATAACTTATGATAGCAGGATTGCCTTTATTATTCTTCATTAAGAGTGTCAGGTGCTTAGCAAATGGGCTTGAGGAACCGAGATTTAGTCAGGAGGTGCGAGAGGTCTGAAAGACCATGGCTTCCCTCACGGTAATGGATACTTGAAACATGGCCTCCCTTTTTTTTTTCTTTTTTTTTTTCAAAGAAAAAATGGGGGAGGAAACAAGAAGTAGGCTTGCATGAAAAAGGGCTTAAATATTATTGAAGTGGTAAATACAAAGGAACTTGGACCAACAGACATTATTCAATTCTTGCCACTGTGTCTGATTTCAGTAGAAAATAAATCTTGGAATAACAGCAAAATCGAAGAGCAAAAACATCAAATTTCAATGAGTTCCTTGCACAAATATTTCTTTAAACTTATTAATTATAAGTGGTGTTTCTCCTTATAGTTTGGTACTATTATAATACTATCGTGTGAAAATTGAAGCGTAGCTCCAAAGAGGCGTGAGAAAAAGCCTAATTAAGAATTAACTAAAAAGCTCAAAAAAACCCAGAAAAATTAACTAAACCATAAACTCTATCACAATTGAATCCTTATCTTCACGAGTAACTAAACCTTAAACGCAAAAACAAGAACTAAGAAAAGAAAATATATATAAATCCCAGAAATCTCTTAACAAAATAGTAAAACATTTAATAATAAGATTTTGATTAAAAAGATCATTAACAAGCACAAATTAAAACCCAATGAACTATCTCTCCATCACAATTAAACCATTTTCCTCATGAGTAACTAAACCCTAAACTCAAGAAACACACACACACACACACACACAAAAAAGAACTAATTAGGAAATCTCTTATCAAAATAGTGGAAATCTATTAAGATTTTGATTAAAAGATCCTTAGCAAAGCACAAAGTAATTAAACTAACCTAAAATCATACCATAAAACACTCCATTAGACTTAAATGCTTATCCTCACAAGTAACTAATAAATCTAAAACCTAAAAACAAAGACAAAATCAAGAAAAGACCAAAAAAAAAAAAAAAAAAAACCAAAAAAAAAAAAAAAAACAAAAAAAAAACCAAAAAAAAAAAAAAAAAAAAAAAAACCAGAAATCAATTTAACAAAATAGTAGAAATTTAACAAGGTTATGATTAAAAAGATCATGAATAACAAGTTTTAGTTAAAAACTACTAAACTAACAAAAAATCATACCATAACAAAGACCAAAACAAAATAATCAAGAGAAGACAAAAAAAATATCCAGAAACTCTTAACAAATTAGTAGAAGAACTCTAACAAGATTTTGATTAGAAAGATTATTAATCAATGAATCAATCCTCGTCTACACCCTCAAAAGACCAAGCAAACTCCTCGCGAAGCTTCTCCTCCTCTCACGGCTCGAAATCACTCTCCAGACCAAAGAACTTGCGTACATACTCGACACTCTTGTTCTGGATTGCACTAGCCACGGCCCGGCAGAAGAAATCCAAGGCCTCCTTGAAGTTGAGGTAGTTCGCAGCGAGTATAAGTTCGGTGAGTTCTTGAGGCATCACCTTCCTTAACAATTCTTGCTCGTACTGCTCCATCTCTTTCTTGTTGTCAGCGTTATTGGCCTTGATCTTGAGATGTTTCTTGCAGTAGGTGATGAGTATGGCGAGCGGGTGGCTTTCCACGTTTGGAAGAGGGATCACGGTGGTGGAGGCGGCACTGGTGACGTTGTTGTTGTTTTCATCATCAAAGTACTGCTTGACAGTGCAGAACTTCATGGCCACAGCTTCTTCGACCTCGAATAGTTCATTGTCTGAGGTTTTTAGGGTTATCTTGGTTGAACTTGAAGTGGCGTTTGGGTTATCGCTTTGGTTCGACATTGTTGAAGGGAGAGAGAGATTGATTCGTGGAGAAAGGAAAACAACTTTAGGGTTATGTTGTAGTAGAACTGAAGAAGTAGAACGTTCTTATGGATTTTGGAAACTACTTGCTGATTTTCTGTTTTTACTTTTTTATATTTTGAGAGAGAAGTCGACTTGGAAAAGGATTAGTTTTTTTTTTTTTTTTTTTTTTTGGGGTAAATTTTATGTATGCCTACGTTATATTTGTTTATTAATTCAAATACATAATTATCTTGAATTTAATCATCATTGAAAAATAAAATACTATATTTCTATTTCATAAGAAACTTTATCAGTTGTAATCATACATTTAATTTTATAAACTTAATGTATTGCACCTAATTAAGTTTTATCATTGCAAATGACTTTATAGTTGAATTGACATTTCTTTATACACAAAGTATTTTAGGATCTAGGGGAGAATATGTTCAAGTTTCGGAGTTAACAGTATATTGTAATTATCTCTTAAAAAAAAATAATTAAGTTCTGCCATTTATTTCTTTTTAAAAGAGATGGGGAAGAAGAGTAGCCATATATTATTTTCTATGTTGCATTCGTAGCATCTCTCTCTCTCTCTCTCTCTCTCTCTCTCTCTCTCTCTCTCTCTCTCTATATATATATATATATATATAGGTGTCATAGTATTTCTTTTATATATAAGTAGTATGAGTGTGCTTATTTACATAGTATTTATTAAAAGATATGATTTTTTTTTTTTTGGGGTAATTTTTATGCTAAGTATGTTTTGAAAATTTTAAAAAAAAAAAAAAAAAGCTAAAAATTAAATTATTTAAAAAGTAATTGAAACAAAAAGCAAAAGATAAAAATTTAAGCAAATCCCAAATGCACTTTATATGTAGCAATTATTCAAGATACTATTCAATGATGATAATTAAATTTAAATTAAGAAAAAATTTACAATAGTAATAAATTGAAATACAAAAATTGTTTTTCTAAAATTAATGTGATTGTTTTGCAACTTTAATTTTCAAAGATTTTTGACTTGTGGATTTAAATAAGTTTTTTGTATCTTCTTCTTTTGTTGCTCCATAATAGTCAATGAATAACTCCATTCGAACTCCATAATTGTAGATATTGGTGTGAGTTGTACATTGATTGCAACATCAATTCTTTGTAAATTAGTAGAATAATGCATCATCCCTTTCACTTGATAAGTTACTTTCGTAATCATTTAAAGTGTCATTGATATAAGTCTGTCAATAGATCAATGTGCTAAGAAATGTATCATGATATGTACAAGTAAAAAAAAAAAAAAAAAAAGTAACTAATTGGGAAATCTCTTATCAAAATAGTGGAAATCTAATAAGAATTTGATTAAAAGATCCTTAGCAAAGCACAATGTAATTAAACTAACCTAAAAGCATTCCATAAAACACTCCATCAGATTTAAATCCGTATCCTCGCGAGAAACTAATTAATAAACCTAAAAGCCAAAAACAAAGACAAGTCAAGAACCAAAAAAAAACCAGAAATCTGTTAACAAAATAGTAGAAATTTAGCAAGGTTATGATTGAAAAGATCATAAACAAGCACAAGTCAAAAACTACTAAACTAACATAATATCATACCATAACAAAGACCAAAACACAATAATCAAAAAAGACCAAAAAAAAAATATATATATATATATATATATATCCAGAATCTCTTAACAAATTAGTAGAACTCTAACAAGTTTTTTATTAGAAAGATTATTAATCAATGAATCAATCCTCGTCTACACCCTCAAAAGACCAAGCAAACTCCTCACGAAGCTTCTCCTCCTCTCCCAGCTCGAAATCACTCTCCAGACCAAAGAACTTGCAAACATACTTGACACTCTTGTTCTGAATTGCATTAGCCACGGGCCGGCAGAAGAAATCCAAGGCCTCCTTGAAGTTGAGGTAGTTCGCGTCGAGTATATATAAGTTCGGTGAGTTCTTGAGGTATCACATTCCTCAACAACTCTTGCTCGTACTACTGCTCCATCTCTTTCTTGTTGTCAACATTATTGACCTTGATCTCGAGATGTTTCTTGCAGTAGGTGATGAGCATGATGAGCGGGTGGCTTTTCCACATTTGGGAGAGGGATCATGGTGGTGGAAGTGCCACTGGTGATGTTGTTGTTGTTCATGGCCACAGCTTCTTCGACCTCGAATAGTTCATTGTCCGAGGTTTTTAGGGTTGTTAGTGTATAGCTTAGATTAAATTAGCCCAATGGACTTAGCCCGGTATACTATACTTGTAGGTTACTCATATTGCTTGTATTGCACACATATCTATCCTATATAAGGCTCTTTATTGTACATTATTATTTACACACAATATACAGACTATTCAATCATTCTCTCTTTCACTTTATATTGTTATCATGGTATCAGAGTCATTGCTCTGACCTAGTGGTATTTTTCGGCGTTCTTCCGCTACCCTCACCTTCACCGGTAGCCACCGTCAAAAGCGAGTCACCGCCGTCACACTCAACCACTACCTCTCAAATCTAGTCTATTCATTAATCAAATCATTGAACCACAAATACGACGTGATAGATCAGACTTCCCCGATCAAAACCCAGCCAGAAACTATCCCAAAGGAACCATTACCTCTCGGATCTAGTCTATTCATCAATCAAATCGTCAAACCACAGATATGACGTGATAGATCAGACTTCCCCGATCAAAACCCAGCCAAAAACTATCCCAAAGGAGCTCCCACGCGCCCTTACTCGCTGCCCCAAGTTTTTGCCTGTCAAAGACGCGCTACACGCACTATCACGTGCCGCCACGAATCTCATACGCTTGACAAACTTCCTTCATGCACCTTCAGTCTCACCACGCGCTACATGTGCTCAACTCCTCTAAGTGCCACGTTAGCCCTAGCATGTCATCACCACGTCAGCATCACACGTCATCCAGTGACGTCAACAGACAGGACCGTTGACCAACAGTGTTGATCGTTGACTTTTTTGTTGACTTTTTTACCAAAGTCAAAAATTTTGAACAGAGCCTATCTTGCTCAGTTTTTTGGGTAGATTCTGATTTTGGGCTCCATTTCTTCATTTAAGGTCTCTAAATACCACTTTTTAGTCATTTTTTTCATTATGGCTCAACAAAATGACCGAGATATCATACGTCCTATCACCATTATGTTGGATGGTCCTACTAGCTATCATGCATGGTCTCAGAATATGACTGTCTTTCTCAAGGGTCGAAAACTATGCAGATATGTGACTGGTTCAATTCCTAAGCCAATACCAAACCTTCAGTCCAAAGCCACAACTACTGCAGATGCCTCCAAGACTGCTATTACAGCGGATGATTATGAAAAACGCCTAGAGGAATGGGAGAGTATTCAGAGTAAGATCTTGTCTTGGTTTATCAATACCTCTATTCCTTCCATTCATAATCTTCTTCCTCGTCTTAAGACTGCTAAGGCTGCTTGAAAATTTCTGGCCAATCGCTATAATTGCACTAATGATTCAAGCCTGGAGTTCTACATTAAATCTAAACTTTATCAAATGCACCAAGAGACAGGTCAGTCTATTTCTGACTTTTATTCTTAGACTTCTACTATGTGGGAACAACTCTCTACTGCAGATCCTCCACTAGTGTGTTCTAAGGACATTGAGCTCTTTGTCAAATATCGGGATCACCATAAATTTATGCACTTCATGATGGGTTTACGTGAGGATTTTGAGCCTACTAAGGTTTCTCTGCTTAACCGATCTCCTACTCCTTCTCTTGATGCTGCAGTCAAGGAGCTCATTTCTAAGGAGAATCATCGGCCTACTTATCACATGTCATCATCTGATCATGTATTAGCTATGATAGCTCGTGAAAAATCAGTAGGCTGAAAATTCTGAGCGTTAGCGATCTTGAGGCTGAGTCTTGAGAAAACAAACATAAAATCAGAAGAGACCGATGGAGGTCGGCCCAAAATCCTCCGATGGTAAAGTCAGTGACTATTACAAGTTAAAAGAGAGTATTTCTAAAGTTCTTTGTTTTTTGTGAAAAATGTTTTTCATACCTTTGTTCTTCATTTGGGAATGCTAATATAGTATTCGTAGAGCGGTTACTCATTTAACAATTGTTCCTGTTATTAAGAAATTCAGACAATTATAAGATAACTTCCATAACTACCATGGAAGTTACCTCATTAGGACTTGTGCTATATAACGATTAATGGAGGGTTGGGTTCGTAACGATGCAACCCATCCTTTACGTTTGGAAGAGCTTAAGTCATCAAAAGCCTAAGGTCCAGCAACCTCGTCTGTCCATTACTAAGGACAGACGAGATTTACTTTAAGGATGAGCATAGGAGGGACGAGCGTAAGAGCCCCTTATCCCATTCTTTACATTTTGTCATGGACGGCCCATATGGACAAGATGAGACTTACGCATTTTCTTTACACCATAAAGCTACACCATCTCCACAACCTCCCATTGCTGCATTCACTACTCCTCCACAGATAAACTCTAGGCGTCCCACCTCTCAGTCTTCCAAAGGTACTCGCTGTGAGTTTTGCCGTGCTAAAGGCCATAACATCTCAATTTGTTATAAACTGCAGAAATTTATGCAAGAGCAGAATAAAGCTTCTCTTCCTCAAGCAGCTGCTATATGTCCTTCCGATCCATCAGTACTTGCGGGTCTATCTTTGGCTTCTTCACTTACTACGGCTGATATTGAGGCAGTAATTCAACAGGTTTTATCCCGAACTTCCACTGCCCTTTCTGTCACCTCAGGTAAACAACCTTGGTTTTTTGATACTGCGTGTTGTAACCATATGACTCTTGATGAATCCCAATTTTCTGATAAGGCACCCTTAGAACACCCCATCACCATTTACACTGCCGATGGAACTCCTATACCCGTTAGTCATAAAGGAACAATCTCTTCTCCTTGTTTATCCCTTAGTGGCACTTTTCATATCCCAAAGTTATCCCTAAATTTGCTTTTTGTTGGTCAACTTTGTGAATTAGGCATAGACATTCTATTTACTAATCATGGTATGGATGTACAGGATCTCCGGATGGGTCAAGTGCTTGGGACAGGCCGTAAGGTTGGTCGCATGTTTGAGCTTCATGACTTGAAGATTCCTTCACTAGTTGTTTCTGCAGGTGCTACCACTGCCACCCCCTCACCTAATCTATGGCATGCTCGTCTTGGTCATCTATCCTTATCTCGTCTTCAGTTGTTAGCTTCTCAAGGTCATTTAGGTTTCATTCAGTTTCAAAATTTTGATTGTACTTCCTGTCATTTTGGCAAACAAACAAAATTACCCTTTAATAATAGTGACTCATTTTCTTCTGCACCTTTTGATCTTATACATTCTGATATTTGGGGTCCTGCATCTATTCCCACTGAGGGGGGATCTAGATATTTTGTCATATTTGTGGATGATTTTTCTCGATATACTTGGATTTATCTGCTTCACCACA
This sequence comes from Quercus suber, assembly GCF_002906115.3. Classification (NCBI taxonomy): domain Eukaryota; kingdom Viridiplantae; phylum Streptophyta; class Magnoliopsida; order Fagales; family Fagaceae; genus Quercus; species Quercus suber. The sequence continues at coordinate 1,681,973 of NW_027069549.1, forward strand.
GGTCTGAACTTGTGTCTATTTACCAAACATTTCATAAAATGATTGAAACACAGTTCAATCGTACCGTCAAAGTCTTTCGATCAAATAATGCCCAAGAATATAATGATAAATCTTTCCTATCCTTTTTAGACAGTCATGGGACCCTTACTCAGCAGTCGTGTCCTTACACTTCTCAACAAAATAGTCGTGCAGAACGAAAACATCGTCACATTCTTGATTTTGTCCACACCCTTCTCATTTCTACCTCTCTTCCTGAGCGTTTTTGGGGTGAGGCCGCACTCACTGCTGTTCGAGCTTCTCTATGGTGAAACCCCTGACTACTCCTCTCTTCGAGTTTTTGGTTGTGCTTGTTTTGTCTCTCTTCCTCCTCATGAACGAACAAAGCTCCAACCTCGTGCTCATCTTTGTTGTTTTCTTGGTTATGGTGTATCTCAAAAGGGGTTTCGCTGTTATGATCCCATTTCTCATCGCCTTCGTGTCTCCCGTCATGTTGAGTTTTGGGAACATTGTCCTTTCACGAGTCTTCAGCAATTCCCTATGTCCTCTTCCTCAGAGTCTCCCATTTTTACTGATCTTTTCCTCCCTCTGTATCCTGAACTTGTGGAGGATTCTTCAACATCGGCTACCTCTCCGGTTCTATCCCTGACATATGACCTGCCTGTGTTGGATCCTGTGGCACCACCCTCACCTGAGTCTCCTGTTGGTTCTAAACTTCGTCGTTCCACTCGGGTAAGCATTCCTCCCCCTTATCTCACTGATTATCACTACTCATTTGCTCTTGCCACCCTCTATGAACCTCACATCTATCGTGAGGTTCATACTAACCCTCTTTAGCAGCAAGCTATGAACAAAGAACTAGATGCCCTTTATAAGAATCACACTTGGGATATGGTTGATTTGCCTTTTGGTCAGTCTGTAATAGGTTGTAGGTGGGTTTACAAGATCAAGACTAAGGCTGATAGATCTGTTGAACAGTACAAGGCTCGCCTAGTTACCAAGGGCTTTACTCAGGAGTATGGCATTGATTATGAGGAAACATTTGCTCCTATTGCTCGCCTTACATCTATGAGATGTCTTATTGTTGTGGCTGCTGTTCGTCGTTGGCCTCTTTATCAAATGGATGTGAAGAATGTTTTCCTTAATGGAGACCTCCAAGAAGAAGCGTACATGCAGCTACCCCCTGGCTATCCACACTCAGGCAGTCAAGTTTGTCGCCTTTGCCGTGCTTTTTATGGCCTCAAGCAGGCTTCTCGAGCTTGGTTTGAAAAGTTTAGCTCAGTTGTTGCTCAGCAATGTTTCACTTCGAGTTCTCATGACACTGCTTTCTTTGTCCGAAGATCATCTGTTGCTATCACTCTTATTCTTCTTTATGTTGATAATATGATTACTACTGGAGATGATTCTGCAAGTATCCGCTCTTTTCAGCACTTCCTTAGTTAGCATTTTGTGATGAAAGATCTGGGCACTCTCAGCTATTTTCTTGGGCTTAAGGTTACCTCATCTTCTGATGGATACTATCTCTTCCAAGCTAAATATGCTTCTAATCTTCTCTCCAAAGCTGGTATCACCGACAACAAAACTGTTTCCACTCCCTTGGAATACAATGCAAAACTCACACCCTTAGATGGTGAATATATATCTGATGCTACTCGCTATTGTCAGTTGGTTGGTAGTCTGATCTATCTCACTGTAACTCGTCCGGATATTTCCCATGCCATGGGTATGGTTAGTAAGTTCATGGATGCCTCTCGTTCTGTTCACTATGCTGCCATTCTTCGGATTCTCCGATATGTCAAGGGCACACTTTATCATGGTCTTCACTACTCCTCTCGATCTTCTCTCGAGCTTCATGCTTATTCAGATGCGGATTGGGCAGGTGATTCAACTGATCGATGCTCTATCACATGTTTTTGTTTTCTGTTGGGTACTTCTCTTGTCTCGTGGCGTAGCAAAAAGCAGGATGTGGTTTCCCGTTCTAGTACTGAGGCTGAGTATTGTGCCCTTGCCAACACCACCTGCGAGCTTGTCTGGCTTCGCTGGCTCTTGGCTGACATGGATGCTCCACAGCCCACTGCCACTTCTCTTTATTGTGACAATCATAGTGCTATCTACATTGCTCATAATGATGTCTTCCATAAACGCACCAAGCACATTAAGATCGACTATCACATCACTCGCCAGCATCTCAAGAAAGGCAATCTCAAGTTGTTCTCCATCTCCTCTGCTAACCAGCCTACTGATATCTTCAACAAGTCTCACCCGCCTGGTCATCTTCGAGATCTTATATCCAAACTCCAATTAGCTTCCTTCTTGCCACCTCGAGTTTGAAGGGGGATGTTAGTGTATAGCTTAGATTAGATTAGTCCAATAGGCTTAGCCCAGTATACTGTACTTGTAGATTACTCATATCGCTTGTACTGCACACATGCCTAGCCTATACAAGACTCTCTATTTTATATTATTATTTACACACAATATATAGACTATTCAGTTATTCTCTCTCTCACTTTATATTGTTAACAAGGGTTATCTTGGTTGAACTTGAAGTGGGGTTTGGGTTTTCGCTTTGGTTCGACATTTTTGAAGGGTGAGAGAGAGATTTGATTCGTAGAGGGGAAAAACTAAGGTTCTGTTTTTATTCCAAAATCCACTATATAAATAACCTAAGAACCCTGACTTTACCACAACTTTTCATTAGTCTTCTATAGTTCTACTTCTACTACAACTAAGGCTCTGAGTTTTTTTTTTTTTTTTTTCCTCCACAAATCAATCTCTCTCTTAATCTTAAAGAATGTTGAACCAAGGCGAAAACCCAAACCTCATCAAGATTCAGACAACGAACTATTCAAAGTCGAAGCATTTGTGGCGATGAAGTTCTGCGCTTCCAAGCAGTACTTCGATAGTTTGATGACGAAAGCAATGACAAAGACATCACCAAACGCACCTCCACCATCGTCATCCCTCTCCCAAACGTGGAAAGCCGCGCGCTAGCTCGCCGTGCTCATCACCTACTGCAAGAAACATCTCGAGAGAATGAGAGAGAAGGAATATGAGAAAAATGTGAGTAGGTTCATTATTAGAGCTTAACAAGGTCTTGGAGGTGCTGGTGGGGACTAAACACTATGTGGCAACTGGCAAATGATCGGTTGGATCTGTTATGATAATATAGCTTGCATGTTATGATAAGGGATCTATATGTGATATTTGTTTTGAAGAACATGAAGATGAGTTATCTTTTATCTTTTTCCTTTTGAGCATGCTGCTACAATAGATATCCATTAAACAATGAGTTAGAAAGTTTTTTATTCTATTTTAGAAATCAGAAATGCTATTTAACTTGGAAAAATAACGGAAGTATGTATTTTTTTCATTATATCAAAATTACACATTTCTATTTTACTTCTACATATCATTATACATTTCTGTGTGGTGGACTTGGTGGTGCGGCGAATTAACAAAGTCTCTGACCTTTCAATTTTTCAACTACTATGGTACAAGTAAGCCCTAAATGTGTTGGGATGAAAATTAGAATTTTCTTTCCTTTTTATTTATTGAGGTAATTATTAAAATACATATGTGTTCATTTTAAAGATGTTGAATGTCTAGTTATTGTAATTTTTTTTTTTTTTACATATATTTATCACTAATTGGATTGTATTTTATTTAAATAAAAATTATATTTATTTTTAGACTTTCTTAAAATATATATGTATATTATTGGGTATAGGGGGTCCAAACTAACAAGGTTCTTTAAAATTTTTCAAATTAATTAGGATAATTTCAAATATATATATATATATTTCAGGGGGGGGGGGGGTGGGGAGGTGACCAAGGCCTCCCTCAGTCCTCATTTGGCTCCACCACTAGATGCAAAGAACTTTTTCTAGTTGGATGGTACTACATTATTGACTTTTTTTTTTTATAGCCAAAAACATTTATTCAAAACAGAAACAAAAATAATAATAATAATAATAACAGCTACATATCAACATTAAGGTTCTACTCAAGAATAATTATATCAACAAAAAGAGAAGGAGCAGAGCCTAAAACAAAAATACTAGCTATGCAATTATTAAGAGACCATTTTACAAGAATATGAGTAGCCATTTTCAGATCTCTAGGAACACAGTTGAATTATGGACTCAATATTTTTTAAGTACTTTGATATTATTTTGAACTTTTGGACAATGTGTTTTAAATATTTGATATTGTTATTAACTTTCAAAATGTATGCTTAATAAGTATTTTGATATTATGAGTTTGTTAAAAAAAAAATTGTTTATTAAATTTATTACAATGTTATTCACGTGTTTTTTTTAAGTGGGTTAAATGGATTGAATTTGTATCAACCTAACCTGTTTAATATTTATCGAGTTAAAATGGATTATATTACATTCGTGTCAACCCACCACGACCAATTTATTAAGCAAGTCGTGTTGTGTCAACTCGTTTCATTAACAGGTCATGTTAAGGTTGAAGGATCATAATACGATTATTAAATGGATTGGGTTTGGGTTGAGCCATTTAACCAAATACTCCTACCTCGACACAACACAAATATGACAGGAACTTCCATGTCAACCGTATAACGAGATGTTTAATTCAACAAAAGGCATGCAGGACAATCAAGAAACGAACATTTGAAAAATATATTTTCTTCTATAAAATTTATATGAAAGGGTAACATATATGAACTAGTTCTATGAATGGAAATGGAAGAATATTGAGCATTGCATGTAACTATCAAGTACATGCAGCAATTCATAGCATATTAACATGAAAAATTTGCCCTTTTCAAATAAACTTAGCTAAGTTTGAATCTTTAGTAAATATATACATCAGCTACCATTTTTCTTTATTTTTTATCTTTTGTTTTATTTCTTTTTATTTTTTTCTCTGATTGGAAGTCATTTAATGCATAATTAGACACCAATGACTAGACATAACTTCATAAACCTTATTAGTTCCAAATTGAGTTAAGGTTTAATAGTTCCTCGGTGTTATATGGTTTTAAAAGCTTTAATCTTCCTTGGAGTTTTCACTTTTGAAAATAATTCAGCAATAACTTCTCTTTTATAAATATATATATATATATATAAGAAGTATTTTATTGAGAAAATACTATTTCATGAGCAAAGGACATGAAGAAGCCTAAAGAATTACATAATAGAATTATGTACAAAATATATATATTTTTTTTAGAGAAAGTTTCAACCTATGGCATCCGCTCCTGATGATAGCTCAACTAGTAAAAATTTTTATGATTGTATAAGAGATCTGGAGTTCAATTCCTGCCTACACTAAAAACTGATTGGTGTCTTGATCTGTTGATAACTTATACTACTTATTACTACCCATAGTATAAGTGATTGAGTCTGCATGGGATGGCTAATAATTGACCTAAATATTTTAAGTACATAACCATCCTTCCCACTTTGAAAATATGATGGTGAATCACTAGAGTTTAATACCGAGAGAGTGGCTTAGGTAGTGCTTACTTGTAAAGTTTATGAGAATGGAGTTTGTTTGGTTGCCAAGAAAAACAAAGGAAAATAAGAGAAAGTGAGGGGAAAGTGAGGAGGGGTAAGAAGAGTTAAAAAGATGGTATGAGATTTAGCTAGCTTTTATTAGTCATAGATGAGCTGGAAGTATAATCGGATAATTTAATTGACTTGGAAAGCTTTAATTTGGGCCAATCAGTGGATTTAAACCTTTATGGTAAGTGGACAGTTGTTTGGGTCATGGTCTTGTGGTGTTGAGTTCATTGCTGATGTTTACAAATTTGTGTCTATTATTTCTACTAAGATTTTCCAGTCTTAGGGTATAAAAAGAAGAAAAAAATCAGAATAATTATATAAAGTAAAATCCAGATTTATAATATTGTTATTTTAATTACGAATATCACAACCAACTTGGAAGAAATTCGACATGATTCAAGCTCACATCAGCAATGTTGGGATAGGTTTTAGTTTTGTTTAGATCGATTACAAGATTCAATTCGTTAATTGTGATGTATGGCAATCCTATATAGGAGTAATAGTAGTCCTTTTGCATGATTAGATCAAATTAGTGTAGTTTAGCATACTAGGCTATCATATTGGTATCTTAAAAATTGTGAACAAACTAGTTCAACAAAGGACAGTGAGTACATAACTAATAGACCGATAAGAGCATTAGCATTGGGTTTTGGCTATTTTAGTACCACACGCTCAAATTGAGCTTTACCTCAGTGTTTATTGCTAAAAAAATTTAGTAATTGTGAATGGTAAGTTTGTATTTATAGCAACTATTGTATTTTTTATTCATTTTTATTTTCACTTCTCTCTCTCTCTCTCTCTCTCTCTCTCTCTCTCTCTCTCTCTTATTTTATTATTGTGGGGGAAAAGGGGGTCAGGCCCAAGTTAATGGGCCGAATGCCCACGAGAGGACTGTTTCACATCCGAAAAGAGGGATGCAGAAAAGACAAGGCCCAGCTAGGAGTGGAATCCTCTTGATGAAGGATCATCGCTGTCCGAGGAGGATATCTCCTGTCCGAGGAAGATGTTTTGCTCTGATATGATATCGGAGACTAATCGAGTAGGGGAAAAGCCCGAATGACTGTCCGAGGACTCCACCTGATCAAGATAAGCTCAAAGCATATTCAAGAACGATAAGGATGGAGAAATATCTGAGGGAAAGGCTGCTGCCACCGTATTCAATGCATTGCAACAGCTTTTCTGGCCGCATTTATGTGGAGAAGACCTCTGAACAATGCATCCCAACCTACCGCCACTCACACAGAGATGAAAAAAAGCTGCCTGACGTGACAGGTACTTGAGCAAGTTCATGGATGGGGAGCACGTGGATGATGGAGATGAGGGTAGGAGTGACTATATAATAGAGGGGAGCACCTGTCAATTGGACCCCGGCAGAAGGGGGGGAGAAAAGAGAGAGAAGGGAAACAAGAGAGTGATTAAAACTATCAATGTATACAAACTGATGAATGCACTGTTGAAATGGTGATGATCCATTGTTATTAATCCCTTACTAATTCTAGTTCTTTGACCCATACTCTACAAATTAATTGTCTTTGGGTTTACGTAAAGAATTTGAACCCTACAATTATGTTGCATGTAAAAATAAGAAATAAGATGTTGGGTGTATCGTAAAACAAATAAAGTAATTTTTTAGAGTGTAGAATATGTATTTTTTTAGAAACTCAGATGTGAATGCTCTAAGGAAGATAAACCTATGGAAGCTAGATGTTAAGAGCACTTGCATAAATATTTGTATAATAATAAAAAATGACCACATTTTAACCAACAGAACCCAAAATTCACCCACGTCAAGTCATGCAAAATTGTATAAAAATACATGGTTATTACAATAACCGATTAAAGGCCAATTTGAAATGGGCTAAACTGCAAATTTGGGGCAAAATAGTGAAATTTCCATTCTTGTAGGGATCAAAATGAAATCTTGATAAGATTTTAACCAAAAAAAAAAAAAAAAACCTTGCAAGGCTCCTGTATGACTATATCTAGTTTAATTAAAATTTCTAGTCAACCACAAAACTTTATGTGTAAATTTATATTGGTATTATTCATTTTTCATTAATTTTTTTTATTTATCTCAAAAATAAAATAAAAGAGTGGAAAAATGGTGTTGTGCTTATATATGAAGAAAGAGAAACAATCAAAAATTTGAAAAAAAAATTGATATTTTAATAAAATGTACCGTCAAATAGATAATTTGATGTAAAGTGTTTTGAAGAGTAGGTATGTAAAATGAAAAAATTAAGGTTATGTTTGGTAATAGTTTTTGTTTTCTATTTTCAAAAACTTGTTTTTGGGAATATAAAGAAAAAACAATTTTTTTGTATTTTGAAATCAAAAACATGTTTGGTTAGTTGAAATTAAAAATATAGTTTTTTAAAGAAAAAAATAGAAAATATTAAAATATGTTGTTATTAGGATTTGAACTCTAATACTAACTCATTAAATAAGATAGATTCATTAAATTAAATACTTTTTTTCATTGACTTTTAAAAATTAGAAATTGAAAACAACATTTTGCATAATTTCAATTTCCTTCACAAATTGAGTTTTGAGAACAATTTCTGTTTTCTGTCAATTTTGGATTCCCAAACAGGTTTTTTAGTCTCAAAAATAGAAAACTGTTTTTGAAAACAAAAAATAAGGAAAAAAAAAACAGTTACTTAACTTACCCTAAGTTATACCCTAAGTTTTTTTAATGATAAAATAGACAAAATTTGCAAACTAATGCGAACCCTGGTTTCCAAACAAGATAGTTTGGGCCTAAGGAAGATTTCTTATTGGAATAAACTAGCTATGTTGCTTATTTGGTCAAAAGCCCGTTTAGCTAACAAATTAATAGGCCCAACTTTGTGCCCTATTCCAGTCTTGGGCCTCCAGGCAAAGTTTCATCAGCATTCAGCACAAATACACAATGTTTCAGCCGAGAGAAACAGGTATCACAAAAGTTTTTAGCCTAGGCCATAATTTAGGTGCTCTAATTAAACATAAATTCAAACACATTTTTTTGATGAACTGGAAAGTTATAAATTCAAACACACGTTTCTCTATCTAGAGATATGATTGTATACACAAATATAACACAAGATCTTTTTAAAATTAATGATATCTAAGATTCTAAACTACAACATCTATCTATATATATATATATATATTAACTGCAATAAGATTTGAATCTGACATTCATACATGATGATTACGGTTGCACTTCATCATTAATGAGCTCAAACACCAATTAGTTTCAGTGTAGATGGGATTCAAAACCCAATCCCTTAATTTCAAGTTGCTAATAAGAAACTTACCAATTAAACTAACCAACACCCCCTCTATCATTAGCTCAAAACATCAATTAGTTACAGTCTTGCAATGTCGTCGGGATTCAAAACCCAATCCCTCAATTTTTTTACTATTGATAATAGGATACTATTGATAATAGGAAATTTTATCAATTAAGCTAATTAGAACTTACTTTAAGATATGCTTGAAGCAAATTTTATTGGGAAGAAGGCAAGTGGCAGATATTTAAAGGCTAGTCTCCCATAATTTCTCTCCAATTTGGGAAGAAAACCCCTTTCCACCCTATTTTCTTGCCTTTGCCTTTTCACTCCAACCAAACACAATTCAACAAAAACCCAAATTTTGACAAAAGAAAAGAGAAAATAGCAACTATGAATCTAAAAACCATGATTAAGCAAAATTACCATCAACAATATAAACATAAAACAAATTCTCTCTAATTTCATTAGCATCTAAGCAAATTACCAATCACCAAAATAAACATAAAACACAGTTATAACTCTCTCTCTCTCTCTCCCTATGTTCTTATCTTCTCTTCTTCTTCTTCTTCTTTTTTATGTTCTCTATGTTACCATTTTGTGTGTCAAAGCGAATTTTCAGTCAAATCAATCTTCATCAACGCCCTCGAAAGCCCAGGCGTTTTCTTCGCGCATCCGCGCCTCTTCCTCCGGCGTGTAATCGCCCTCAACCGCGAAGAACTTCCTCACGTACTCCACGCTCTTGTTCTGAATCCTCACCGCCACGCTCCGGCACAGGAAATCCAGCAGCTCCTTGATGTTCAGGTAATTCGCAGCCAATATCAGCTCCTTCACGTCCTCGTTGCTCTCGTCTTTCAAGAACTCCTCCTCGAACTCCTTCCTCTCTTGCTTCGCCACCTTCTCCGCCTCCAAATCTCCCTCTCCCATCGCCGCATCTGCCGCCGCCGCCGGCGACGGCATTTTCGACCGTATCTCGAGGCTCCTCCGGCAGTAGGTGATGACGCGGGAGAGAGCCGAGCCGGACACGTTGGGAAGCGGCATCGGCGTGGTCGCCGAGACGGCGTCGTCTTCGAAGAACGATTTGACGGTAGCGAACTCCATGGCCACCGCTTCCTCCACCTCGAATATCTCCCCGTCTGCGGTCTTCAGCGTGATCGTCCTCGCAGCAGCTCCTGGAGTGGCTTCGATAGGGTTAGGGTTAGGGTTTTGGTTTTCGCCGTTCGCCATTGTTGGTTGCTGATGTGTATAGTTGAGTAGTGAGAGAGAGAGAGAGAGTAAATACGAGAGATACGAGTGAAAAATATTTATAGGGGGCGGATTTGCGTTTGCTTCGTGAAGGTGTCATTTACTTCAATTCAATAATTTAATTTACGAAATTGTATTTTCTACTATTTCTTTATAAATTATTTAAATAAAATAAAATATTTTGGAATGACTTTTAAAATATATATATATATATAAAAGTAGAATTTCAATCCATCAAGTCTGTTATATAATAATGGTTTAATATTATTAGCTTTTTATTTTAATCTAAGTTGGGTTTAAATTCCGAGTTTGTTAGTCGATGATAAAATATTTTACTTTTTGAACTAATTAAAATCTATAATATTCACTAAAATTGTTTATTTATTGTGAAATGAATTTTTCTTTATAAATTATATAAATAAATCAAATAATTTGATATTGACTTAAAAAAAAAATTCAATCTATCACGTCTATAATATAATAATGGTTCATTATCATTGGCCTTTTAAAAAAAAAAAAAGTTGAGTTTGAATACTGAGTTTCTTATTCGACGATAATATATTACTAGTTGGGTTAATTAAAATCCATGATATCCACTAAAATTTTGATTTATAGTGAAATGAATTTTGCTTATTATCTTGGCTTTTTTTTTTAGTAACAAAATTAGTTTTCCTAAAATAAGTTCCTTTTTAGTTTTTGGTCTCACTATTAACATTTTTCTTTCAATGGTTAGGATAGAATTTCAATTTATGGCATTTATTCCGTCTTGATTGCTCTTATCTTCACGTTAAGATACTAATCGATTTGGGTTTAAACCCCAAATCTTTTATTCAACGATAAGATATTTTACTAATTGAGCTAATTAGAACGTTAAATCTACTAAAAGTTATATCTTTCGTATCATATTTAGTAAATAAGATAACTTAAAATTATTGGATACCAAACGGATGCTAAATTATTAAATTGAGAAACTTGCCAATTTTTTAAATTTTTTTATAAAGTATAATTTGAAAATTTCACATATTCAATCCATGCAGCTTACCTAATAAGAAAAAGGTTTTCTTACAAGTAATATAAACTATATAAATAGATTTTTTTGAATGGTTGTTTGAATGGTTGTGATTAAAGTATAACTTGACAATTTCACATATTCAATCTATGCAACTTATTAATAAATCATGTGATTAGTACTATATATTAATGGTTGTTTGAATCACCACACAATGAGTTTAACAAAAATTTCCTCTAAATCAATTTAAAAGTAAACTATGTCTAAGACAAACGACATGCTTTTCAATTTGATCTCTTAGTTTCATTTAACTATTTATGGTCTTTTTGGTATAGATATTGAACCTAAAAACACACTTTTAAAGAAAGAAAAAAATTAAAAAGTTATGTTTTAACATTTGATATCTAAGGTTAAGGTAATGTGCCATGAGGGTCTAGCAATCGATGCAATCCATGTTTTTATAAGATGTATTTTTATAATAATGCTTTAGATAAATATGCTTATGCTTATATTTCAAAGGAATTATGCATGTTTTATGTCAAGTTATACAAATTATATGTAATGAGGTTTGAAAGGAAAATCATGTGGATATGCAAGATGTTCTAAACCCTCTTTTGTAAGTAAAGAATTTTCAAGAAGTGAGAATTATGAAAAGTGTGGAAACTTTAAAAAAGTGTTTTCTTGTAAAAATCATGTGGATATACAAGATGTTCTAAACCCTCTTTTGAAAGTAAAGAATTTTCAAGAAATGAGAATTATGAAAAGTGTGGAAACTTTAAAAAAGTGTTTTCTTGTAAACTCCTCAAAATTTCACTTATATAAGTTATAAATTCAAGAAACGGAAAATTTTAACTTTTCCTTAATTTTTGCAAAAATCACCATTTAAAAAATATATATCAAGAGACTATTTTTTACAATTTTTGAAATAATCTGTTGTGATTGACCCATAATAAAAATAGTTTAACAGTGATACTTTACTCAACAAATTGGCCAACATTTGGTGTTATGGTGATAACTTCGATGATTCTTTGAAAACTTTGGGTGGATGAGTCCAAGAGCCCTGAAAGAAATAATAGAAAAAGGTTTGGTTCGATTCCTTGTACTATTTAATATCGGTATGCTACCAAAACCCAAGTAATACTGAAAGATTAATATATATTGATTTTTTTTATTCAGTGTATAAGTATACAAATATCTTCATGATTTGTTTGTTTATCCCACAAAAAAAAAAATATATATATATATATATATATACTGTCAGCTTAGAAGGGAAAATCACCTTAAGCTCTCCTTAATAAAATAAATAAATAAATATAGACAATATATTTCATTTTTTGGTCATAATCAAAATTGAATGTTCTATAGAGAACAATGTAATATATTGACATTTTCAAAATGGGGGCTCATATAAAACTCTCAATTCTTACTCCTCCGAATAAGTTGTCACTCACTGATTTAGTAGAAATACAAAGGCGAAACTACAATTTTCAACCTATTTTGTAGATTTATCTCTTTTTCTCTTTTTACTCCTTTTCTTCAACAATCCTTTCTCTGCTAGAGTTTTCAATTTTTGTTTCTTGCGTTCTTTTTCTTTCTCGTCAAAGCCGTCATCCATCATCTTCATCACTGCCACGCGTTTGGCCTTGTAAACCTGCATATTAAAGTAGAACATACTTAGTTTGATTTTTAACAGACAAATATAACTTCTCATAAAAAAAATTTTTTTTTTTTTTTTTTTGGGATTAAAAGTAACAGGACCAAATTCCAAATGTCTAAAGTTCTGAGTTACCTAAGATGCAATTGAAAATTCTTATATTTATATAAGAATTTTCAATTGCATCTTAGGAAACTCAGAACTTGGGACATTAAAGTATTGAACTAATATGGGACAAGGTTGGTCTTATCCATTCTAAAAAAAAAAAAAACTGTTATTTATATTTTTTTTCCATAGCTACCTCACCGCCTTGGAATGCTACTTTTCAACCATACATCTGTAGGTATTTAACCTTGGTCCTTGAGGATGACAAAACTATTAGTTTGGACGCATGTGGGACACTGAGCATGCATAATCATCAAGCAAGTTTATAGATAGTTATATGACAATTAAAAAGTTAGAAAATGAACATCAATGCTTTCAAATGAAGTTGAATGGTGATATAAATAAAATGGAGGAAAACTGGAAAGGTGTGATTAGCATAAATTGGAAGAACAACAATTTCTCAGATATTAAAAACTCTTCTTCAAAGAGTAAATCTTATTACCAATGAGACTTCTTTTTGGAGTAGCGTAAGAGAAAAATTCATCATATAAAAGTCACTTATAAAAAGCAATTGGTTCGGCTTGGCTGTTTTTGCTTGTGCATTTTTTTGCTTATGTACATTTTTTTAAAGCCTCACTTTTTCTAGGAAGTAGGAACAATTATATTTTTTCCTAGCTTATTATTTAAGCAAAATAAGCCAATTAAAAGAAGCTATACCAAACCAATTAGAAAGAGTAGCAATGAATTCTTAATGTGACAATCCGGTTACTAATCTAATAAAATCACCAAAATCATTCTGAGAGATCTTACCTTTGTAATATCAGAAAGCACCTCATTCTCTTTACATTCAAATGCTTCCAACTGTTTTCCAATATCAGCTTCTATTTCATGAATGAGAGCAACATCATTCTGCATATAACAAACAATAGAAGTAAAGAAAACAATTTAGAACTGGTCTCATAGACGCATGAGGGTCTTCACTAACTAAGATATATAGTATGCAAATTTTCAGCGAAAATCTGTTAGTTGATTATTCTTGGGACAGTTGTCCGGCAACAATACTCAGACAAGAGTTGAAAGCTATAAAGACAGGAATATGGAAATGCAATAGACTCTTTGGCATTGAATGTAAGGAAGGTCTTGTGCATCTTCATTGTGCAATGGTGAGTGAGAGACCTTGTTATAAGAAGTAGTAGAAGCCCAGAAGTCCAGAAAATTTCAACTCTATTTATTTTAAATAGAGAAAATACCAGTGTGATCTATCTAGCCTCCTAGAAAATTGATGAGAATGTTTCAAGAAGTATTGTATACTCTGGATAAACTTTCAACTGAAGCTAGAGTCCTCCATGTAAAAGATGTAACAAGATGCATGAAATTCGGAGTGATTGAATCACATTTTTTTTCTTTTTTAAAAAAAAAAAAACAGGATTATTCCTACCATGTGACATAGGACAAATTGGGGAATTTGTCTTTGTGTGCTTGTGGGGGGTTTAGGGTTAGGAGAACTTGTGGGTCTAGGGTTTAGAATTGTTGAAGAAAGGGTTGTGAGGTTGTGTTAGAAATTAAAAGATGGTTTGATGATTTTTTTTTTTTTTTTAATGGCTATCTGGTAGAAGAATTATGTGGGATTTTAGGGTTTTGATGGGAAAAAGAAAGGTGTTGTAAGAAAGAAGCAAAAAGAGAATTTTATGGCGGCAAGGGGCTATATGCACAATACTTGTGAACAGTCATTACCACAAGAAAGAGAAGAAGAAGAAAAGAGAGGAGTGAGAGGAAGAAAAGAAACACGCGAAGGCCGATATGCCTCAATGCTCAAAACACTCAATATTATCATTAATCAACTCCCACTTATTTGAGTACAATAACACACTTATATAGACCCTAACCTTATCTTCTCCTACAGAACTATGACCCATACTTGGACTATTAAACCAAACCCTAATTGAATTGAACCAATTCCACAAACAGAGGAAAAAAAAAACATGAACTAAATAAAACTACTTATTAATAAAAATAAAACCTAAGACCCATATCTATGGTGCATCCCCAACAATTGTAGAATTACTAAAATACCATTGACTCTAGAATAACCAAATAAAATATAAAACCATAGGTAACTACTATGGACACTTATTCTTGGGCCTTGCTATGGATGCGACATCACTACGTGTGGCTTCTAATGTACAAAAAGCTTATTTTAAGAACTTAAGATAAATGGTGAGAAGTTAGAGTTTAATAATGAAATCTCCTTAATCCTTAAAAGCAGAAGGGACAGAAGCTGAAGGTGTCACATTCAAAAATCTTCTTTCTTTCTTTCTTTTCTTTTCTTTTTTTTTTTTTTCTTTTTTTTTTTTTTTTTTCCTAAAAAAGGAAGATGGAAAGATTGTCTATATAGGATTTTTTTTCGTTATTTTTTTTTTTTTTTTTTCCTAAAAAAGGAAGATGGAAAGATTGTCTATATAGGATTTTTTTTCGTTGTAGATAAAAAATTATAGTAAGCATATCCCAAAGTACAGCACCCCTAAATGGCACTCAGCAAATAAACAAGGAGAATTGTTGAGGAATTTGTCTTTAAATAGTATCTATATATTCTCTTGAAATCAGTAAACAGGGATGGAGATGCAGAACCTAGCATCCACTGTTGTTTATATAAGACTTTTTTTTTCTATAAATATATTTATAAAGAAGGGCTAGAGGGCTCAACCCACATACACAAGAGGTATGCAAAACGACGCACCCTGAAAAAAGCGGATTTTGGGTCTTACTGCTACTGTGTGTGTGTGTGTGTGTAGCACAAAAGCACTGCAAGTGGCATTTGTGGTACGACAAACAAGAAAGCATCCCAAATTCATAATGACATATAGGAGTTTAGCCATTCATAGAAAGAAATCATTCGTGACATAATTGTTAGTATTAAAATCTTTACCAAAGATACTTTCAGCTTTGATGCAGGATCAAATGATGCTCTGAGAAACAGAAAGAGTTCTATATAGATCTCTATATCAATTCTAGCAATATTTTCACTACTTACCTCAGTGACAAAGCTCACAGCCAGCCCTCCTCTGCCTGCTCTTGCTGTACGCCCCACACGATGAGTATAATCTCTAGTATACCTGCAGAGGGCTGGCAGTTAAATCCCAACATACAGATGTCTAATAGGGAAATTGACAATAACTAATTTTAGTCAAGAGATGTAACCTAGGAATATCGTAATTTACAACAAGATCGACTGTAGGAATATCCAAACCACGGCTGGCAACATCAGTTGCGAGCAATACAGGAACTTGTCCAGATTTGAATCGATGTAGAGCAGCAAGCCTTAGAGACTGAGATTTAAAAGAATGTAATGCTGCTACTTCCTGATCAAGCTCTTCCAGTAATAAACTCAAAAGGTGACAGCTTCTGCATCCACAATGTTAACATGAGAAAATAAATGTCATACTATGGATGAGAAATCAATGCACATTTTTATATTATAAACTTTCTTCACTGAAATGAACAACTAAGATAATGCTTAATTTTTTTTTTTTTTTAGTGAGTAATGAGTTTTACTAAAGATAAAAAGACTTGATATTCACAATGATGAACACCAAATACTAAGATAATGCTTGAAATATCCAACTCATTACATCATTTTTTTAATATTAAGATAATGCTTAATTTTTTTAATAAGTAATGAGTTTTATTAATGATAAAAAAATACTTTTTGTTCACAATTATGAACACTAAATACTAAGATATATTATTTTTTTTGATAGGTATGAAAAAATATATTCAAAAAACTGCTAAATGCAAATTAGCACCAACATAACAAAATTACAAAAAAAGATGGAAAAGCAAAAACATAAAAAGACATTAATTACAAAGAAAGAGAGCTAAGGAATAGAGGAAGAGAGTCACTAGATGTGAGTCCCCAAGCCCTAGCCCAATCAAACAAGGAACCAGAAAAGAGAGCATGCATTTGGTCCTCAGATCTATCCAAATCCTCAAACGTCCGCCAATTGCGTTCCTTCCAAATACAACACATCAAACACAACGGAACTAAGTTCCAAATGTAAGATGAATGCTTCCCCAACCAATTCCACCAACTAAATAGAAAATCTGACACTGAACGTGAGAAGACTCATGAAATCCCAAAAATCCTAAAGACAAAGCACCACAGTCGATAAGCTTTTTCACAATGTAACAGCAAATGATCCACTGTCTCACCATAGCAATGACACATAATGCACCAATCAACAAAATCAAAGCCTCTAAGCCGCAAGTTATCGCCCGTAAGGATCCTATCCCATGCGGCTATCCAAACAGAGAAAGAGACACGCTAAGAAGCCTTAACCTTCCAAATACCTTTCCATGGAAAAACAACGGAAGAAAAGCCATATAACTTAGGGGTGTGCAAACTTATACCGGAGCCGACAAGACCAACCGGCGACGACCTTCCCGCACCGCCACTACCACCGACCAACGGAGCCGATGCCGGCGATCGAAACTCGAAGGGACATCCGACGCCGGTGCGGTGCAGTCATCGGAGCTGCAAATCCCTCACCGATGGGTGCCGAACCGAACCAATATATGTAAATAGTTTAATAGTTTTTCAGACTTTTGAATATAGCTTGCTTCCTGAGCATGGATTTTAATTTTTTTTTACTAAAACGTCGTCGTATTGGGTTTTATTTAAAAAAAAAAAAAAAAGGACACCGTTTGGTTCTAGGTTTTTTAGATTTCCCTCCCTATAAATACACTCTATTCCCTCTCATAAGACTTAACTCTCTCTCTCACTCTCGCCGGACTGACGACTCGTGTCTGAGCTCGCACCAGCTCACCGCGGACTAGTGCCCATAGTCACTGGTAAGCCATCTTTGTGTCTTGGGTATCTTGTTATTTTTTTGGTTGTTTGTAGTACGAACTTTACATGCTGGCTGCTGGGTTTGTGTTTCTTTGTGAATGTTTGCCTTACATGGTAACATGGGTTTGTGTTTCTTGTTATTCTTTGTGTCCTGGGTTTGTGTTTCTTGTTATTTTACATGCTACAAACATTGTACTTTGTTTTATGAGAAAACAGTCAAAACACGTTGTTCTTGATTTGTTGATAAGGTTTAGACATTTAGTTAGCATTCCCATTTAACTTATTTAAGTGCAGTGAGGGTGAGTGGGTGACCCAGACCCACTGACTCTATTTTCTCAACTTTAATGAGTTTCTCTGTTTTGAGTTTTGACTTTATAGTATATATTGCGAGGTAAAAACTAAAATGTAAAAAATAAAACAAAAGGTTGAGATAGTATTAAAAAAATAATAAAATAAAAAATCTTAAATTGATCTAAAGATTTTAGAATCCCAACAAAACAAGATTCCATGAAAATACAAACCTCAAAACCTCATATAAATAAAATAATAAACTCAATCTAACTGGTCCAATTAATAACAGAATCCCTCTTCTTCTTTTTTTTAATGTGTATATATATATATATATATATTTTTTAATGGTAAAGCAGGTGTAGTAAGTGTGTAAAGAAATGTTAAAACCGACCAAACCGATTAAACCGAGCCGACCAAACCGCACCGCTATAGGTCGAAAAACCGACCCTAATCGGTATGCATCGGTTTTAATTATGAGAAAACCAATCCATATCGGTTCGGTTACAAATTTGAGAAAATACCGAGCCTATCGAACCGCGCACACCCCTAATATAACTTATCATAATATGAGCGGATAGTAAAATCCCCGTTTTCTGTCAACTTCCATCTCAAACGACACCATCAATCCCTGAAGGTAAATTGGCTGCCAAGAATCGAAAGAAATCATCCACCACATTTGCCTCCTAGTCATTAGGACCTTGATCGAAACGAACATCCCAAGTTCTCCCATCCCCTGCTCCTTGACATATCAAAGATGATTCTACGGATGCCTCTCTATTTGCAGCAAAATTGTACAAGACTGGAAAAGCCAATTGGAGAGAAAGATCTCCACACCACCTCCCCCATTCTTCTCCAAATTTCAAAGCTACCACCCTCCTCCAAAGCCTATTCTCCTCGATCCCAAAAAGCCAAAGCCACTTTCCTAGCAAGGCTTTATTGAAAGTGATCAATTTCCTAATACCCAGGCCACCATTAGCAATAGGCATACACACCTTATCCCATCCCAATAAATGAGTCTTAGGGTCTCCCCACAGGAAACCCCTTTGGAGCTTCTCAATTTTGTTTGCCACATGTGTAGGGATGGTGAATAAAGATAAAAAAATGTGGGAAGGCTGGATAGTGTGCTTTTAAGCAATGTCATCCTACCTCCTTTCGACAAATATAACTTCTTCCACCCAGATAGCTTCCGTTCGATTTTTTCCAAAATAGGGTTCCAAATAGAAGGGGACTTAAGGGACGCCCCCAACGGCATTCCAAGATAAGTCATTGGCAAGGCCCCAACCCTACAACCCAATATCTCTGCCAAGGCATGCACATTATTTACCTCCTCTATAGGAACCAATTCACTTTTAGCTACGTTAACCTTCAAACCAGTCACAGCCTGAAAACATAGTAACAACAATCGAACATGTAGGACTAGCTCCACCTCTGCATCACAAAATAAAATAGTATCATCTGCAAACAACAAATTTGAAACACTTTCCCCTCTACCCCTCCTACCATCTGCCTTAAAACCACTAAGTAAACCTGCACTCTCCATTCTCTTCACCATCCTACTAAACACCTCCATCATAACTAAAAATAATAAGAGAGACAACGGATTCCCTTGTCTCAAACCTCTGGAGCTACCAAAGAAGTCAGCTAGGGTCCCATTTACCAGCACAGAAAACTGCACTGTAGAGATACAGGTTCGAATCCAGCTACACCATTTCTTCCCAAAGCCCATTTTCTTCAACAACTTCAGAAGTGCCTCCCAATTCACATTGTCATAAGCTTTCTCAACCTCTAACTTACAAATCACTCCCAAAATCTTACTCTTCATTCTACTATCAACACACTCATTGGCAATGAGAACTAAATCAAGAATCTGCCTACCTCCCACAAAACTATTCTGAGATTCAGATATCAGTTGATCTAACACCACTTTCAATCTATTTACCAAAACCTTGGCCAAGATTTTATATAAACTCCCCGCCAAATTGATAGGTCTGAAATCACGAATGTTAAAAGCATCATTCTTCTTAGGAATCAAAGCTATAAAGGTAGCATTAAGAGATTTCTCAAACTTACAATGTTGATAGAACTCTTCAAAGACTACTAAAACATCTCTTTCTACTACTCTCCAGCAATGATGGAAAAAGGCCATAGAAAAGCCATCTGGACCTGGCACTTTATCCCCTTCCATATCTTTGACCACTGATAGAATCTCGTCCTTCTCAAATGTCCTCTCCAACCAGCCCCTCTCCACCTCCCCTATTTGATCAAACTCCAGTCCTTCCACAAAAGGTCTCCACTCCTCAGACTCCTGATACAAAGTTTTAAAAAATTGAACTACCTGAGCAGCCACAACTACTCCTTCCTCATAAATCACCCCATCCACTTCTAAGAGACTTAGATGGTTATACCTTCTATAGAATTGGCCATCTTGTGGAAGAACTTAGTATTATTGTCTCCCTCCTTAATGCATAACATCCTCAATTTTTGTCTCCAGGAGATCTCCTCTAGAGAAATAAGATGCTCTACCTACAATCTCACTTCATTTTTCTCATTTCTCTCTATCTCAGTTAGACCAATAACCCCTTCCTTAGCATCTAATAACTCTAAAGCCCCCAATAAATCTTTCTTCCTACACCCAACATTGCCAAACTCTTGGCGATTCCACAGAATAATGTTTTCTTTCAAAGCTTTCAATTTTTTAGCAAACACATAACTAGGTGTACCTGAAAAAGAATGGCGATTCCACCATGAATCTACTCTATCAACAAACGCGTCCGACTTCAACCACATATTCTCAAACCAGAAGGGACTTTTTCCTTCCCCTCACCATACCCCCTGCTACTAAGATAATGGTTTAAATATCCAACTCATTACATCATTTTTTTTTTTAATAAGTAGACCAAATGTTAAAACTCGTTACATCATTTAGAAAAATACTAAGATAATGCAGGGTGAAAGTGAAGATGCCATTGATTATGATCTAAAGAAGAAAAAACAAATGATAATGCCAAAAGGCCAAAGGGAAATGTCTATAGCCATTGGGTGACATGACTCAGACTTTAATAAGGTTTGGTTACGATAATTGAATAATTTTCTTTTTGAGAACAGGTAAGAAATTTATGATCACACTTGAATGAGGATACAATTTGGGGAAAAAGAAGTAATGAAATAAGTTGTAATAAAAACCACAAGTGCAAAATTAGCTAAAATAGTTCAGAGCTAAATCAGAATTAGCCAATCCTAACTTATCCAAAAAATAGAATTAGCCAATCCTAAAGTGTATATACCAGTGACAGACTTCTTATTTTGGCACAATGTTTTTGCAATCAAACTTGACCTAACTGGAAGTTCAGGCAATAGTTGACTGGCCAACACATATATCTAAAAAAGCAGGCAAGAAATTAGTGATAGCAGAGATAATATAATACAGCTAGCCATTAATGGACGAGATGGGCCAAAGCAAACCAGGATGACTAGAAAACACACACCTATGTCCCACCTAATTTTATTGAAGTCTTTCAAAATGAAAACAGGTATGTATCAAGTTGTATGTTAAAAGATCATATTGCATAATTCAACAAGCCATCAAACTAAATGTCAAATAGGAAAATTGTTGCTAAATATCTCTAGCTATGCTATAGACCAAACTTACAAGGTACAAGAGGCCCCGATTTTCCTCTTTTCTTAATTCATTTCTTCCCCCTTTCTTTTTTTCTTCTTTTATTTTGTTTCCCTCAAGGAAGGTGGGGGTATTGGGTAATGAAGCCCTATCTTAGTCTTGGCAGACATTGGGCTATACCCAGATTATAAAGCACCAAAATCCCTCAGGATATGAAAGCATTTAATCATTTACATTAAGATCTAGGATTCAAGGTTCAATGTCAAACATTATTTCAATACAAAGTAGCCAATTAGCTGATCTATAAGAGCATTCCCACCAAGCTCAATACAGATTTAGCCAAATCTGGTCTGAAAATCCCACTTTTACTATTTTAGCAAACTTAAATTCACATAGACCTGCATCAAGCTTAATATTTATTTGTCTATTTATATAAATATTATTTCTTCTCTCTCCAATCTCTTCCACTCTTTCACAATTTTCAGTCAAAATCTCCCCCAATCTTTACGCCCCAATTGAAGTACACACAGCCAACAACAACAACAACAAGGCGATTAGAATCCCCAATTCAGCCACCCATAGTCACTCAAGCAAACATACACACAAAACCAATTATTGAGAAATTAAATGGAAAATAAAGCAAAAATCCTCTGAGAGAGATCAAGAAGCGGAGGTGAGCATCTGATCCAACCTCAACACCACATTTGATAATCAAATAGAAGTTCTCAAGTGCCGGCTGTTGAAGCCCTCAAATTGAAAATTGAGAAGATTGATGGGCAAGAGGGTCTTGGACCCAGCAAAGTGGTTCTGTTGATGAACAATAACTCAATAGAGGTATTGAGTTACTGTTCAAGAATGACATTTTGTCTAAAGGCTATTGAGCCTAACGCAAACCAGTTTTAAGTTAGTTTAGCTATATTTGTTGTAAAAATTTGGTTTGTTGAGCCCGATGCTAATGCTCTAACAGAGTGATGGTTTTACTCATTCCTCCAACCAATTAAGAGCAGGAGCAGATTTTAAGATGGATTTAGTGCAGAATGCACATATACAAGAATTATTGATTTAGCTATTGTTGTTGATATCTTATAAAAAGGTGCTCTATTTGTATGGCAACTGGAAATGGTTCACATCATTGCATTAGAAAGACTATGGATGCAACTCACAGCTGACATCAGACAATATCAGCAACACTAACAAACTAAATTTGCATGAGAAAGCTTGGTCCTAAGAATCCAAATCATATAGAAGCTTATTATATATGATACATAATTCAACTCACACTATCAGTGGTATCAATACAACAGGTTGGTGACTTCAAACTTCAAAGTGAGCTGGGTTATGCCGCAATCTGTAGTGGGGCTTTTAGCATGTTGGCAAGGCAGATTTGGTTGTCATCAAAATGGGTATATATGGTTGATTTTTCCCCATTGCTTATTGTGGTGTGTTTGGAGAGAGAGAAATAGTAGGTGCTTTGAAGATAAGGAGAGATCAATATCAGACTTGAAGCTATTTTTCTTTAGAACTTTAATGGATTGGTTGGCTGCATTGCGGAACCAATCATTTTTATCTTTTCTTGATTTCCTAGATTCTTGTAATTTTTGTTCTTGATTGTTTGACCCCTTGTACACTCCTTGTGTACGAGGGTGTTCCCCCCTTTTTTTGATATCAATAAACTTATTACTTATCAAAAAAAAAACAGCAACTAAAATCCCTACCCTAGTTCTCACTTGAATGCATACTCAAAAGTCTTATCGATTTGGACCATATACGTGCAGATTATTTTATAAACACAGTCATATTAAAAAATGGCAAATTATACTTATCAAACAATTTTTTTTTTTTTTTAAATGTAAATTACACTCTTTTTTCCTATTGTTGCTGTAGAAAGAAACTCAGGAGCAAGGATATATAATAAGTACTTTCATTGCATATGCATATATTGCTATTGAAAGGTTCACAACAACCAAATGTTAACTGTGATTATATGTGCAAGTGCAAGTAGGAAAGACAATAAACTACAACAAATATCAGAAAACAGTTTCAAAAATTCAGACTGTATTGTTCAAGGAAATAGTACCTGCAGGTGGAGACAAATATGATGGCAGACCGAACGCCCATATCTTCCATTTTAGACAAAATGTGCATTAGATAAACATCCTTCACATTGTTGGGAATAAAAATATACTGCTGTTTTAGAGTGGCAACTGTCTTAAAGCCTTCATATGCCTCGTAGAAGTATGCCTTATTTGCAGAAAGCTCAAGCAGTGCTTCCAGTTCACTTGTCATTGTTGCAGAAAATAATAGAGTTTGCCGATTTTTTGGCAAACACTTAAAGACCACCCTCAATTCCTCTTCAAATCCAACATCTAGAACTCTATCTGCTTCATCCAAAACTAAGAACTAAACAAAATAAAAAGAACATATAAACAAGTACTTCAATTAAAAAAATGAAGAAAAAAATCACTAAATGTTTCACCTTGAGTGTAAATTTAGAATTGATGCTGTGCAAATCTCGGTTGCAAGCAAATCAACCTCAGAGAAAAAGACAATGAGGCTGCATAATCAACTCCAATGGAGTTTGCTGACCCATTCTAGTGCAAGTTGACAAGCACAACATGGCAATAATGATGATGATAATTAATTTATGGACAATGGGTTGCACCAAGAAAGTTCTATAGGTCACACCATATTACATATTAAAGTATCCAAAATCAATTTATTTGGCTGACAACAATTATTTGAAACAAGATCCATCGCTGTTGAGTTGGGTTAACATAACAAAACAAAAAGGTTAGATTATAAAAATGATTACCCTAGTATTGGAGAACAAAGGAGGAATATCAGGATTATCTTCCAGCAAGACCTTGATCCTCCCTGGAGTTGCGATCACCAAATGTGGCCTCGTCATCAAAGTCTTTGCCTGGTTCAGCATGTCCATTCCTCCAACCACCACAGTACACCGCAAATGCAAGCACGACCCAAGTGCCCTAAACTGCTCAGCCAACTGGTATGCAAGCTCCCTCGTTGGTGTCACCACCAGCCCAAAAATGCCAAAGGGATCTTCGGCGAGGCGGTGCAGGATAGGCAATGCAAATGCAGCAGTCTTGCCACTGCCAGTCTGTGCAAGACCAAGTACATCACGGCCTGCAAGGATTTTTGGTATGCAGTGGGTTTGCACTGGCGTGGGTTTGTGCATTCCGAGCTCTTTGCAGGTCTGCACTGCCCACTCAGCGAGGCCAAGGTTGGCAAATGTGGTGGTGGTGGTGGTGGTAGTATCATGGTCAAGGTTTGTTGATTTTTCGATATGTGGGGTGTTTGCCTCAATTTTTTGGGCGCTGGTGCTGGTTGTGGAAGTTGGTTTAGAGTGTTTGGTGGGTTTCGAAAATAGGGGGAAGTCCTTGTCAACTAAAGCATCTTGATCCATTCTGTTTACAAGGAGTGAAAGTTCAACAGTTTGGGACCAGAAAATTACATTCACATGAAACTATCCTTTACAAACTTCTCCAAAAAAATTAATTGGAGTTCTTTCAACTGTGTGAGGTAAAGCAGCTACCAGAACAAATCAGGGATTCACTTCAACAGTTTAAGTTAACGGCCCCTCCAAAATCTAGTTTTTGTTTTAGTTCCAAAGACAGTTTGCTCTGTACTCCTGCCAGATCAGCACGAAAATAAAATTCAGGGAAAAAGATGGAAGCTCCAATGTCCAACTAGTTTCAGCACAAGCCAAACATATCGTTGGGCGCACCAAATAAATGGAAAATTATCTAGTATAATAATAACATCCAGGACACACAATTGTTTAGAGGTTGGGCCATGCTAGTTTTATGAACCAGTACTAGGTGGAATTCAGAGCAATTGTAATTAGAACCATCAATTATGCAGACAACTAATAGCAGCAGCATTTTCAATGTATTTCAGAAAAAACTAAGACCTACCCATTGCTAAAATGAATCCAAAAAGTTCAAAAAATGACCAAAGATTTCATCTACCCATCACTTTAATTACAACCATAAATTATGCATACAACTAATAGCAGCAGCATTTTCAATGTATTTCAGAAAAAAAAAAAAAAAAAAAAAAAAAAAAGCTTCTTTCATCTTCTTATACATGTTTTTATTTCTCCCCTCTATGTCCAAAGCTCAACTGCAAATAAACAAAAAGTTAGAGAACAATGGAATAAATTGTAAAATAGTATAGTGTGCTTGTGTGTGAGAGATATAGAATTAGGGGGGGGGGGGGGGGGGTTTGCTTGTATGGCAACTGAGTGAAGACAGTGAGTGTGGTGATGTGGGGGTGGCTGGTGAGAATTGAGAAGGAAGAAAGACCTAACCTAATATTCAATAATTAATATTAGGTTATTTAGGAAAAAATTTACTCCTGTTATATTGAACAACAACAACAAAAGTTTAAGATATTATAATGCAATTATATTTCCCCAAGAAAGAAACAGAATCAGGCATTATGTTTGCTTCTCCTTGTTTTTATCCAACTCAATAGCCACGCACCTAGCCTGCTACAATTCTCTTTTTTTTTCTTTTTTTTTTTGTCCATTCAGTAATGATTTTCATCATCTGTCCACCCATATTTATTGTCAATTTCCAAGTTGGCAATTCATGCAACAAGAGAACAATAACCTGTTTTAATAATTCTAGAAAATAGACTCAAGTCTCATCCATTTAAAAAACATGTCCACGATAGAAATGAGTATTAGCAAATTTCTAAAATGAACAATAATTTATCACATATTCGTTGTTAACGAAACAAAACATTGTCAAAAGTACATGCATGGAAAACAAATAACCTAACAAGTCATTGTGAGAAACAAACAATGTAACAAAATAATACAAGTCCAAACATTGCAAAGAAGTCTCACACTTCTTAGTTGTCATATCTAGACATCAACTTCAACAAGATCTCTTTGCTCTTAGTAACTAGGCAGCCAAAGAAAGATTCCTTATTCATCGGATTATGATTCAAAAATAGTAGACATCAGTTAAAAATTTGGTTCAAGGAATTGGAAGGAATCCAACATAAGAAACGGTGAGAGGGTTCCATGGATGCAATTGTAGATCAAGGATCGTAAGACTATATATATATATATATATATGAAAAAATACCAGTAATCATAATTCAGAATAGATGTTAAAGAATCATTGGGGAAAAAGAGAGTAAATTTTGACACAAATTACTTATAAAAGGCAATAATTACTAAGAACAAATTAAAATACATATTAAAAAAAAAAAAAAAAAAAAACCAAGTTTCAAAGTTCAAAGTTACAAGTTCCAAGTTCTAAAACCACAAACATACATATGTCCCAAATAAATGACATAAAGGAAATAAGAAAGTTTTCAAGCAAAATGATACCAATCAACAAAGAGAATTATAATCCTCGGTGAGCCTATTCTGCACCAGTGAATGCATTCATGTCACTGCAATTTACTTTCACCAAATTGCAACTCTAAATAGAACCAACCAAAATGACAACAATCAACAAAGAGAATTATAAACCAGCTAAAGTATATATGTTTATCTGAAATATATATTAAACATTGTTCTAAACAAAATCATTGACCAAAAATCAAACAGATAAACTACAAATCCGGTCTAAGAGATTAACCACAAATCAAAACAAATAAATCCACTCAAACCCTAAAATTTTACCTTTCTCTCTAGTCCCTGCTCTCCGCCTCTCTCTAGTCTCCAGTCTCCACTGTTCAGTCTGTCCTCAGCCTCTCTCTGATTCTTTGCTCTCCGCCTCTCTCAAGTCTCAACTGCTCACCTCACCTCAGGAATCGGGTATAAAATTATAAATATTTGGGCACAGGGCACTCCATTTTATCTGTTAAGAACTTAAGATAACTTTGTTTATTTGGGCCCTCCCTGGCTGGTTTTGTAACTTTGTTTATCACTTATCAGTTTATCATTGTGGCTGCCTGGACCCTCCCTGGACTGGGCGTTAAGTTTGGGCCTTCAAGTTTTTTTTTTTTTTTTTTAAAGCCTGCATTTTTTTTTTTTTTGGTTATAGATAGATTTTTGTGTTTTTTTTTTGGTGGGTGGGTCTTATTAATAAGTCTTGTGTCAGTGTTATGGCTGTGCTTAAATTTTTGTTATGCTTGTGCTTAATTTTTTTAATTTATGCAAGTTGAAATTGCTAAAAACTTGTTATTGTTCAGTGAAACTATAACAATATTTTTATATAAATCAGGTTCTATTTCTCATTTGCTCTACACTTAAAAGTTACTTTTTATTTTAGTCTTTATAAATATATTGTTTGATTAGAAATGTCTACTGGAAAATATGTATCTGGATATGAAAAACTTTAAATAAAAAAAAATAATTGAGTCTCAAAAATGATCAATGAATAAATTTTTTATTAGTAATAAACAAAATATAACATAAAATTTAGATGAAAATATCACAAATGAGCAAGAAATTCACCAATATAATTTAGAAGAAAATGATGTTCAATTTTGCAATACAACAAATCTTGATAATGAACTTCAAAATAATTTAGAAGAAAATGAAAATAATGATGAAAAATATAATATAAAAATATTAAATAAACATTAATTTAATTAATATATAAGTATAAAAAAAATGCCTCATTTTTAGTTCTCGCCTTAGGCCCCAAAATGTCTAGGACTGCCCCTGTTTCCCTCTCATCCTCTCTCTGCCTCAACCCACGTCACACCGTGCTCCATGGCTGACCACCAAGCTCTCCTTCTAAACCTCCATGGCTGGAGCTTTTCAAACTCATCACCTCCAACCATGCACCATTGCCAAAACTCAGCCAAAATCAAATCACGACCACCACCATGGCCAAAACCCAGCCAAAATCAAATCGCAACAAAAACCCAGAAGCCCACCAAATCACAAATCAAATCACACACACCGAAATCAAAGCACAAAACAACCAAAATCACAAAATGAAAACACTGAAAGTGAACCCACCGTTAAAAAAACATATATTGGTTTTGTTATATTTTAGAAGAAGAATTATCTTGTTGAACTAATTTTAGATCCAAATTAATCAAACACATACCACAAGTAAGAATGATAGAGTGAAAGCAAAGCAAAAAAAATGGTATTTCCCAGAAAAGTGTTTTCAGAAAATAGAAATGGTAAGCAAAATATAAAAACTATTTACTTCATAATCTCAAATAAATAAATAAATAACCAAAAATCACACACCATAATCCGGTGAAACCTCGTGAGCCACAATTTCACCTAAGAGGATCGTCTGAGTTGAAAGGAAGAGATTTTCATAGTTTTTAGCTTGGCAACACAATCTTCAATTTCCTTTCTTGACGTGGCTTTCGCTCGCACCTCTCCTGCCAGCTTAGGTGATGTATAAAGAGAAATAAAAGGAAGAAGAACAAAACACCGCGTAAAAAAGAAGAAAAAAAATGGTGAGAGAAGAAAGACCGACTGAGATCAGGTGCACTTTCATAGGTATTTTTTTTTACATTTTTTACTCTTTTTTTTTTTACTTTTTAACTCTCCTTTAATATATTTTATTTAATGATTGAAATTGAAAGTTGTTTTTTCAACTTTTAATCTCAGCCATTAATTACAATTGAATCAGGGTATTGCACCTGAATCTGAAAAAGACAAAGAAACATACACATACATAAGCACGCATAAACACATACATATACACATAAATATACATAATTAAGCACGCATAAACACATACACATATACATACATAAGCACACATACACATACACATACATAAGCACACATACACATACACATACAAATACACATAAATATACATATACATAAACATAAACACGTATAAACTCACATAAACGTAAACATACACACACATAAACTTAAATATAAACATAATCACACATAAAGACTCGATTTAGCACACTAAAGTATGCAATTTTTTTTAGTCTATATAAGGATTTAATTTTTCTCAGTCTGTATGTGTGTTTATGTTTATGTATGTTTATGTTTATGTGTTTGTGTTTATGTGTATTTGTGTTTATATTTGTTTGTTTTTGTTTTTGTTTGTTTATGCGTGTTTATGTATATGTGTGTTTATGTTTGTTTGTTTGTTTTTATGTATGTTTGTTTGTGTTTGTGTTCATGCATGTTTATGTGTATGTGTGTTTATGTTTGTTTTTTTTTTTTTTATGTATATTTGTTTGTGTTTGTGTTCATGTATATTTACGTGTCTGTGTGTTTATGTTTATAAATATAAACATACATAAACATACACACATACATAAACATGCATAAACATAAATGAACATAAACATAAACACACATGCACATGCACATACACATACACATAAACATAAACATACACATACACATACATAAACATAAACATAAACATACACGCACATGCACATACACATACACATATACATAAACATAAATATACACATACACATACATATACATAAACACACATACACATACACATATATTTTTAGTTCTCGCCTTAACCCCAAAATGTCTAGGGCCACCCCTAAAAACATTGCACCCTTACAAACAAAGAAGGAACTATACTGATACTAAAAAATAAAGAAACAAAATGGGGAGAACCCACTTCATATCAAGTCAATTCAAAACAGACCCATAAGAAACATTGCGAAAATAAATCAGAAATCAAAATGACAGTTCACTTTACGCTATTTCTCTCAGAGAAATACTGACAAACACGTAGTGCGCACAAAATCTTTAGTAAAAACTAAGTATAGAATTGACAAAAGAGAACTCACAATGAAACCACAAATCCTTTCCTCTCTCTAACAGCGCCAAGCAGGTTTCGCAGTCGCAGCTCTCTCTCTCTCTCTCTCTCTCTCTCTCTCTCTCTCTCTCTCTCTCTCTCTCTCTCTCTCTCTCTCTCTGAAAAAAAAAAAAAAAAAAAAGATCAAATAAAATTAGCTTGTGCTTTGCAGCACATTCATGTGGCTCTGCTTGGGTTCTTTTTAGGTCTTAAACAATGTAACAGTGAATCAATTAAGTGGGATTTAAAGTTACAAATTCACTTTAATCTTAGTCTTTGGATCCTAAAATTTTTTAACCAATGAACTTTTTACTTTTTTACCTTTCATAAATTTTTACATCTTGCAACTCCATAGTAATTGCACGGATATAAATCCTAACTTTCAAACAGTTCATTAAACTTGTGGGAAAAATCAAGTGTCATCCAATTGCAAGCATAAAACTTTATATAATAAAATTGAATAGTTTTCACCCAGACCAAACCCACTTACTTGGATAGATAATGGATGGCCAATTGATTTGAGCTGCAAAGACTTGGGCAAGTGTACCCAACCCCATTTATAGAGGTAAATTTTATGGTTGTAGTAATAATTAAAAAAAAAAAACATTTATTAAAGCAAAATTAAATGTGTTGAGATAGTGTTGACAAGATTGTTGGAGTTGGATATTGCCACTCTCAATTTCTCATACTTCACAAAAATAAAATTGATAAATTAAAAAATCTATTACATATTTTTTGAATTGAAATCGTAAAGAATTGAAATCGTAAATTGAAAAAGAGACATACACATACACATACACATACATAAGCACACATACACATACACATACATATACACATACACATACATAAGCACGCATAAACACATACACATACACATACACATAAATATATACATAAACATAAACACACATACACATGAACACGTATAAACTCACATAAATGTAAAAACACGCACACACACACAAACTTAAATATAAACATAAACACACATAAAGGTTTGATTTAGCACAACAAAGTATGCAATTTTTTCCAGTCTATATGAGGGTTTAATTTTTCTCAGTCTGTATATATGTTTATGTCTATGTATGTTTATGTTTATGTGTATGTGTGTTTATGTTTGTTTATGCGTGTTTATGTGTATGTGTATTTATGTTTGTTTGTTTGTTTTTGTGTATGTTTGTTTGTGTTTGTGTTCATGTATGTTTATGTGTATGTATGTTTATGTTTATATTTATGTTTATAAATATAAACATACGTAAACATACACACATACATAAACATGCATAAGCATAAATGAACATAAATATAAACACACATGCACATACACATAAATATAAACACACACATACACACACATAAACATACACACTCATACACATACACATACATAAACATACACACATACATAAACATTCATAAATATAAGGCGTAAATACACTTTTGGTCCCTACATTTTGAGTCATTTCTCGTTTCGGTCCCTAAATTGATTTTGCTCCTAAATTAGTTCTTGATTTTTTAAAATCATTTTTAAAATGGTCCCTGTTGTTAACCTAGTTACGAAAAATGCTGAAGTGGCAAACAGATTTCACTGTTTGCTGATGTGGCTAATAAAATAATAGTAAAAAAATATATTTAACATTTTTTAAATGCCATGTCAGCATTTAAATTAATAAAAAAAGCTAGCTAAGAAAATTTATTAAAAAAAAAAAACCTAAAATCTAATGTAAACTAAAATCATTTCTTAAAAAATAAAAATTCATAATCATTTTAATTCTTTTTTCTTTTGTTTTTGGTTAACCTCATAAGCTTAAACCCATAAAATTGAGATGAACATCAAAACCAGAAATTTACATGAAATCCAAAAAATGAAGTGAACATTGAACCCATAAATCAATATCAAACAACAAACCCAGAAATTTACATGAAATCCAAAAAATGAAGTGAACATCGAACCCATAAATCAATATCAAACAACAAACCCAGAAAAATTACATCAAAACCGCAAATTTACAACCCAAAAATAAACATTTAGAGAGATCAAACAACAAACCCACTGAGATGAACAACCCAGAAACCATAAGAAAAACCTATAAATTTACATGAAATCCAAAAAATGAAGTGAACATCGAACCCATAAATCAATATCAAACAACAAACCTAGAAAAATTAAATCAAACCCGCAAATTTACAACCTAGAAATTAACATTTAGAGAGATTAAGCAACAAACCCACTAAGATGAACAACCCAGAAACCATAAACAGCTCCTTATTTCAATCATCAACAAACCCAGACCCCAAAATCTCTGCTTCGGTTATCCACTTCGTCAATGGCCAGATCTGAAACGTCACACCGAGTCACT
Source organism: Quercus suber (assembly GCF_002906115.3). Classification (NCBI taxonomy): domain Eukaryota; kingdom Viridiplantae; phylum Streptophyta; class Magnoliopsida; order Fagales; family Fagaceae; genus Quercus; species Quercus suber. The sequence goes on from NW_027069549.1 coordinate 1,714,661, forward strand.
GAATTGCAAGGCTAACAATGATGGCTTTCGTGACTCGATTTCAACGAGCTCGGTCTGGGCTCACCCATTTCATGGCTTTCATCTCTTCAGAAGCGCCACTTAAGACCCACAACTAGCAGCGTGATCAATTGTCGTCACCGTTTCCTTCTCCACGGCCACGGCCCACCCTCACTGAAACCCAGAAAAACCCAACCTCTCCAACCAAACCCAGCCATCTCCATCTCCATCTCTAACCAAATCCATAATCCAAGACCCATGGATTACCAATCTCCACCACGACCCCCCAACCACACCGATCTCCACCTCCATTACCGACCACCCCACGGAAAACTAGAAAAACCCAGAGATTAGAGAGTCGAGTTTAGAGAGAGAGAAAATGTCAGAGATTAAGAGAGAGAGAGGGATTGAAAGCTTGAACAAAGAAAGATACAAACACAAATACGCACCAAGAGACAGAGAAAGAAAGGATCTGAAAAAAAAAAAAAAAAAAAAAAAAAAAAAAAAAAAAAAAAGAAAAAAAGAAAGATACAGACACAAACATAGAGAAAGAGAAGATCTGAAAAGTTTTTTCTTTTTTTGTTTTCTATTTGAATTTTTTCAGTTTAATTTTGTTTTTAAATTTTTTTTTTATTTTTATTAATTAAAATGCTAACTTATCATTAAAATGCTAACGTGGATGCTGACATGGTATTTTTTACCATTATTTATTAACCACGTCAGCAAATAGTGAAATTCGTTTGCCACTTCAGCATTTTCCGTAACTAGATTGACGGCAATGACCATTTTAAAACGATTTTAAAAGATTAAGGACTAACCTAAGAGCAAAATCAATTTAGGACCAAATCGAGAAACGGCCCAAAATGTAGGGACCAAAAGTACATTTACGCCTAAATATAAATAAACATAAACATAAACACACTGCACATACACATAACCATAAACATATGCATACACACACATAAACATACACATACACATACACACTCATACACATACACATACATAAACACACATACACATACACATACATTTTTAGTTCTCGCCTTAGGCTCCAAAATGTTTAGGGCCGCCTGAAAACATTGCACCCTTACAAACAAAGAAGGAACTATACTGATACTAAAAAATAAAAACAAAATGGGGAGAACCCACTTCATCTCAAGTCAATTCAAAACAGACCCATAGAAACATTACGAAAATATCAGAAATCAAATGACAGTTCACTTTACGCTATTTCTCTCAGAGAAATACTGACAAACACGTAGTGCGCACAAAATCTTTAGCAAAAACTCAATATAGAATTGACAAAAGAGAACTCACAATGAAACCACAAATCGTCTCCTTCTCTCTCTAACAGTGCCAAGCAGGTTTCGCAGTCGCAGCTCTCTCTCTCTCTCTCTCTCTCTCTCTCTCTCTCTCTCTCTCTCTCTCTCTCTCTCTCTCTCTCTCTCTCTCTCTCTCTCTCTCTCTCTCTCTCTCTCTCTCTCTCTCTCTGTGGATTGTTTTGTGCAGAGAGTTTAGTTATTAAGGGTTTTGTTGTTGGAAGTTGGATATTTAAAGGTTTTTATGGGTTGGGCTTAACAAATATGCTAAACTTTTGGGCCTATAATTAAAGGCCCAATAACCCCAAAAAAAAAAAGATCAAATAAAATAAGCTTGTGCTTTGCAGCACATTCATGTGGCTCTGTTTGGGTTCTTTTTAGGTCTTAAATAATGTAACAGTGAATCAATTATTATGGGTTGGGCTTAACAAATATGCTAAACTTTTGGGCCTATAATTAAAGGCCCAATAACCCAAAAAAAAAAAAAAAAAGATCAAATAAAATAAGCTTGTGCTTTGCAGCACATTCATGTGGCTCTGTTTGGGTTCTTTTTAGGTCTTAAACAATGTAACAGTGAATCAATTAAGTGGGATTTAAAGTTACAAATTCACTTTAATCTTAGTCTTTGGATCCTAAAATTTTTAACCAATGAACTTTTTACTTTTTTACCTTTCATAAATTTTTACATCTTGCAACTCCATAGTAATTGCACGGATATAAATCCTAACTTTCAAACAGTTCATTAAACTTGTGGGAAAAATCAAGTGTCATCCAATTGCAGGCATAAAACTTTATATAATAAAATTGAATAGTTTTCACCCAAACCAAACCCACTTACTTGGATAGATAATGGATGACCAATTGATTTGAGCTGCAAAGACTTGGGCAAGTGTACCCAACCCCATTTATAGAGGTAAATTTTATGGTTGTAGTAATAATCAAAAAAAAAAAAAACATTTATTAAAGCAAAATTAACTGTGTTGAGATAGTGTTGATAAGATTGTTGGAGTTGGATATTGCCACTCTCAATTTCTCATGCTTCACAAAAATAAAATTGATAAATTAAAAAATCTGTTACATATTTTTTGAACTGAAATCGTAAATTGAAAATACGTTTCAGATTTAAAATCGTGTCTTTTAACTCACAGTTTTATTCTAGTATCTTAGAAATTTGCTGCAGTGCTGTTTATTAATCAAGGTTTCAGTCCAGTTCAACTATTTTTGTTGGGCCGAATCTTTTTTTTTTTTTTTTATAGAAAAAATCTTCACATAATTAATTGAACTGTGTGGCTCAACCCAAACTTTAGGGGTGTTACTATTTTATATTCTACTTTAAGAAGAAATCTTCATATAATTAATTGAACTATGTGTCTCAACCCTAACTTTGGAGTGTTGCTATTCTATATTCTACTTCAATTAAACAGTTTGTTCTCAATTATGGATTGAAAGTTTGATTGATGTAATATCATGATAATGGGACTAATTAATGAAGTCACTGTAGAATTGCACTGTTTTCAAGTACCCAATTTCCGGCCAAAATGGTCATATACTATTCTTTGGGAAAATATATGTGGATCTACTACTATTTGCGAAATATTTAGTAATCTATCACTTTTTTGAACCTCGATTTTGTGGAAATCAAGTTTTCCATGGTACTCAAGTTCATAGAAATCGAGTACCATGAATTTTTTTTTGAAATTTTATAATTTAACTCGAGTTCATGGTATGAACCAAGTTCAAAATACCAAGTTTTGTAAATCGAGTACCAAGTTTTACCCTATTTTATATTGTTTGTGTGAATATATTTAAATATTTTAAACTTGTGATTTATGGATTACCGGTATTGTTCAAAATTTTATAAATTTGTCTTTTTTTTTGCTAATTTTAAGGGGAGGTGGGATTGAACCCACAATATGGGGGAAGATTAGGAGAAGGGGAAGAAAATTTTCATTCTTTTGAAAGGAATCCCCCCTTTTCTCACAGGGGTTGTGGACATTTGTGAGACCCATGGTATGAACCAAACTCTTTGTGAAAGGAGGAAGAACTTCTCCAATAAGGAGTAATTAATTTCTTAGAGAGAAGGGGAACTGATGCCATCGGGGGTGTTTGGATTTTACACCTTAAAGTTTCAAATTTTGGATTTTACTCCCAAAAGTTTGAGGATGTTTGGATTTTAAACCCTACAGTTTCAGAATTTGTATTTTACCCCCTAAAGTTTGGAAATGTTTGGATTTTACTCCCTAAAATTTGGGAGTTTTTGGATTTTACACACAGAAGCTTCACAATTTAGGAGTGTAAAATCCAAACACCTCCAAACTTTGGAGGTTAAAATCAAAATTTTGAAAAGTCAAGGTCTAAAATCCAAAACTTCAAGGGGTAAAATCTAAATTCTAAAATTTTAGGGTGTAAAATTTAATACTCCCAAACTTTAAGGGTGTAATTTGTAATTTACACTACTTTTTTTTACCACATATTAAATTCTACAAAGACTTGATGTTAAACCCCCCCCCCCCCCCCCCCCCCCCCCCCCCCCCACGCCCCCCCC